>NC_137460.1:35375775-35842208 GCF_964235325.1 Thermobia domestica | reverse complement strand
ATATCGAAACATGGGGTCTCTGACTGGATCGCTTCCAAGGATGAGGACTTCTTTCGCCACGGAATCCACGGATTGCCTGACAGATGGGCGAAAGTGGTGGCTAGCGATGGACAATATTTTTCTTAAGGTATTTATGTATTTTGTGTTTGTACTACAGCTTCAATGTGTGCGTACCAACCGCACGAATTAATTCCTAGACCAAATAAAATACTTCACACGAAGCATTTTATGGATCTCTATCTCAGCTCTTTATTCAAGGTCTCACAAAATAATATTTTCTTCTTCTTAAAGGCTTCTTTCGCCATTCCTATCCTTGCTTTTACTTCACCTTCACACTTCATATCATCACTAATAATATTACCTAGGTACCGAAAACTAGGTACCTGTTCTATTTTCCACCCTCTTACTTCCATATGTGATACCGACTACTTCGTTCAGAAAAATAATTATTATTTCAGCATCTGAACCAGTGATAGGATTATTTGGTCTAGGGTTGAAGAAACGCACAGAGTGAAACGCTTATGGACTTCTATAGGTAATATGATACGTCGTTAAAGAAATAGAAAACTAAACCGTGCAGGTGGAAAAGTTTAGGAGAAAAAAGACGCTAAGAAATCGCTTATATTCTTGTTAAGCAACGTATCAGGAATTATGTACGGGATGACATCAAAACACTACCACAAGTGGACATTGATTCGGATCACAATCTCTTAGTGGTTGAGGTGTAAACCTGAGTAAAGTCAATCAATCAAAATGGGAGGAGAAACAACAAATGGAATTTAGAATGAGTAAAAAATATGGATACTAATGTGAAGATTAAAAGATAGAAGAAAAATTCTGTGCGATAGACGATAGGATAGGCAACGTGGAAGAATACTGGGGAAACAATAAGCAGATGCTTCTCAACAACAACAAAACTCAACAACAATCGCAAGATGGAAAGAAAACCGAGAAAACCGTGGGTAAGTGAAGTGATTTTAACAAGAAAGAAGAACGTAAAAGAGCGGAAGCCACAGACAGCAAAGACAAATCAAGGTTGAATAATGAATTAATTGGGGATGTTCGTGTTTTGGCCGCTTACGAGAAATTTGCCAACCTACGGTTTGCTGTTGCTTGCAGAAGTTTAATTGTTGGTCGGTAGCTATGTATAGAAGTTCAGCATCTGTGTGTTAATTTAGTACCCTCTATCTTGCCTTTCACGCATAAGGCATGGGCTTAACTTTTTAGCACAGCTCTAAAAGTGTTTGTACTTTTTTTTTGGGGGGGGGGACTACTGAAGGGATTCATTTAATTTTTATACCATGCACCCTACACTAGCTGGTAATGCTACTAAACTACGATTATTTTTCTAGATTACATGCAAAGCCAATAATTTATTTTTTAAAAATTTTGAAGAATTTTAATAATGTCATTTTTTTTTTACCGTTCACCAAAAAGCAATTGAGAAAAATAAAGGATCTTTGGAATAAGCCTAGTTCGGTAAATAGAGGCACATGTAAATAAGATTTGTGCGAAATTTGACTACTTTAGCATTAATAGTTTGTGAGAAAATGGTACATGAATGCCCAAAAATGCAATTTTGAGAAATTAAGTTTAATATTTACAATGGGTTTTCATCAATAAGGCGGATCACAACATTCAGAAAGTGTCATGACCATATCCTTCGTGTTCTGCTGTGTCGAGGTATGATAACATCCATCACTTCAGCAGGCAAAGAATGTTTATGTTACCAGCCAGCAATCACATTCCACTAAAGTTTCATACACAGCCTGTTTTTACTTTAGGTCATTATCCTTTGCCAAACTTCTATATCTATTGTCATGGAACGAACGCTTTTTAACCCTTTCACTGTGGAAGGCGACGGAAAAAAATTTCCCTAATCTGCGAATGTCGATTATAGTCGACGTGTTAAAATTTGTCTGTATCTTGGTTTTGTCGATTGTAGTCGCCAAAGGTTTTCTGTGTGATTTCTATTGTTTATCGAAAACAATAGAACACAAACAAAAATGAACGGTACAACTTTGGCGACTACTCTCGACAAAGCCAAGATACGGACAAACAAATTTTAACACGTCGACTATAGTCGGCATTCGCATGTTAAGGAAATTTGGTTCTGTCGACAAAAGTCGACTTCCTCTGTGAAAGGGTTAAAATACTTTTGTATCTTCCCATTTAAAAAAAATACTGATGACATAAAACCGTTCTTATTTATTTGGCTGTTTCCTTCCACTCAATTCTGGTGTTGTGGTGAAAAACTCATGTGTTAACGATACCCGGGTGTACGCACGCGACTCTATCAGGGTAGTACAAACTCCTTATAGATGACGGCTTTAGAGTCAAAAAAAGACAATGAGAATCCATTTCATTTTCGGTAAGCTTATTCTAAGCTTCTTTAGTATAGGGATTCAGAGCTGTGCCACTAAAACACAAATGCTTTTAATATAGCATCCTTCCAGTGGATTTTTTTCCTTTAACCATAGTAAATGTTTCGGTAGCGCATTTTTCAAGTTTGACACAAAAACTATTGCATTTTGCTGCTTAACTACAGTTTAACCTTGTTAATCCGAATATTTGTTTACTCGAGCTGTTCGGATTATCAAAAAGTTCGAATTACTAAGGAATGCTAAAATCTCGTACGGATTTCCCGGACCACATTCCATACGACAACAGTGAGAGATTATCTTGTCTCTCTTACTTTTAATGTCAAATACTGTCGATTTTCCAACACCGTATTCTGAAGCAAGTGTTCCTAAACTTTTTCCATTGTCCAGTCGCTTGATAATCTTGTACTTATCATCTAAAGTTAGAGTAACATGTTTCCTTTTCGACGACATCTTGACAACGCACGCCTGACTGCACGCAACTACAGTACGTATTGTACAACTTACTGTGCACTCCTGAAAATGGACTGGTCTGACTAATCCCGACAGCTTTGTTTACATTTTAATACGGTTGCATTGTTGTGACATGAAAATCTAAAAAGAATACAGTACGTACAGTGGCGTAGCACACTTTTGCGGCCCCCCCCCCAAAGTATAGAGAAGGGGCCCTAGTTGTAAAGCCGATAGAAGTAAGATTGAAGTTTTACTTCTTTAAATTTTTATTCATCGCAAGACTTTGGGGCCCCCTATACGTCGCCCCCCCGCACTGCGGGGGTTGCGGGGGCAGCTACTACGCCACTGAGTACGTATGTACAGACGACAACTGAAGGCCGTTCGGAATAACGTGCTTGCGGATTGACGAGTCTTTACTGTATTGCATTTTGACCATTGTGCGACACTCGAATAGCTATCAACTTCGCAGGCGATCTACATTCTGTGAAAGCTTAGAATTAACTGAAAAATCGATCGGTTATTCAACATCCGCCACCAATTATCACACTCGAAGGCTTAACCCTTTTGATTGAAAAAATAATAATAATCTCATTACTTTTCGGGAATACCCTGTACATCTACATACACATTAAGGTCGTCCTTATTTTCGACTCCCAAGTTTTCTTGAGTTTCACTTCCTTCAATAGTTCCACATTAATCCAAAGTAATCATTGAGAAAAATGAGCTTATTTAAATAATAAATTGTGTCCCAATCGACCTTAAGTTTCAATGCAATTACAGTATACAATATGGCGCAAAGGTACGTTGTAAATTTAGGACAATTGTTAGGTTAATAAACGTATATTATGAAAGTAATAACTATTAAATTTATTAGAGATAAGATGGAAGTATTGTCAGTTCTGTGTTTATGTTGAAAAGCTATCCCAAAACTGTTGCATGCCTCCTTCCTCTTAAGAAATCTGAACCTAAATCCGAGACGCGGACTTCAAGATGGCCGCCATGACAATACTATACATTAATAGATGCAGTTCTACCTCCATTACTTCTATCCAAGATATGGTGTCACTTCCTTAACCTGTTCCAAACTTATAAGGTGTCCTTGCCTGATATTGTATACTGTAAATGTATTGAAAATTTGAGGTAATTTGGAGCAGCATTAAATATTACACAATTATATTAATTTTTCTCATGGGGCACTTTGGTCTACTATGGAAACATTTTAGGTAGGTGAGCCTAAAAAATGGAATTCGATTTTGATTTTATTTGATGTTGAGCGTTTCTTTCAGCAGCGAGGCTATATGAGATATGGACCTACAGCTTAACGTGGATCCGAACCACATGAGTTCCCGCCGGATCTCCCACGCCAAAGGCGCTAGTGCTCTTGCAAGTCGAAAAATAAGAACCACCCTTATATACATGCATACACATGAGTATCTGTAATTTCATGTATCTGTAATTATGTGAATTCTTTTTTTTATATTATTATTATAATGCAACTATTTTAATCTTCATTCGATTTCTTCTTTGTCGCATTTTCTATAATATATTATTGATCTTTTGTTTTTTTCTTGTATACTTTTCTATCCTCGCTACATAATTAAAGAGTATCTAATTCACAATTATGACTTGCTTTTACGAGTTTCTTATAATTGGAGTTTACATGTTTTATTCTCTGGTAAAGGCAAATAAATAAACAATGTCAATAGACATTACTATTTACTTTTATAGTAATTACTAAAGGAAATAAAATTATTACTTACTCAGTTTGGTCCTGTGAGTCGTCCTGTGCAACAGGAACAGATTGGACTAGCAGAAACAGTGTTGTTCCCAACACTAAAAGTATCTGTTTTCAAAACATAAAATAAAATAAATAAAAAACAATAACAATTATTCATATTTCATTTACATACTACTTTTTAATATATTCATTATGTTTATTATCCTCGGATCAAATTAGAATAGTGGAAAAAAAATGATAGAGGAGAGTGCAACTGAAATAGAAGCTCCTCAGAGTTTTGTGATCTTATTAAGATAAAATAGTTAAGAAGAGTGTATAGGGAAAACGGCTGAAGGAAGTGTTAGAAGCAAGGGTGTTATAAATAGAGGATCTGCCCATATGTATTGTCATCCTATTAAATCGATGAAGCCAAAAAAAAAAAAAAAAAAAAAAAAACGAGCATCGGCACGTCTGTTTGGCTACTCTCGTTTCCACCATCGTCTGATTGGCTACTTTCGTTTCCGCCATGATTGTTGGCTCAAAACATTGCAATCCTATTGGGTGGAGTGGGCAGAGTAGGGGGTGGCGAAACTGTGATGTATGGCTTCAAGATTTTGTTGTAAGGGCAGATCCTCTATTTTATAAGATCCTTGGTTGGGAGTCTATTTTCGAATGTTATGGCTCTTGGTTGTAGAGTATAAATTGAAAATTAGTACACTTAGAAAAATCCGTTATTCGGACAGCCGTATATTGTACAAATATACGGAATCCATAACTTTGCTACGGAAATCTGTAGGGATCATACGTTATAAATATCCTACATATGCACTACCCTTTTCCCGCTTAAATGTTACATCATGCATGCAGACATCTAACAGTCTTCCGTATATTACACATGTATACGTATGTTACCTACATATGTAATGTACGGAAGACTGCTAGATGTCAAACATCCTGCAACGGCATGATGTAACATCTAAGGGCAGTACGCATGTAGCGTATGGATAACGTATGCTCCGTACTGATTTCTGTAATAAATATAAAGGTTGAAATGATATCTTTAAGTTTTACGACCCACGTTTATGCTGGCTAGGCTGAAGGAGACAGTGATGAGAAATGAACGGAATGGTGGAATGAATAAAGTGGGAGAACCCCGAGAAAACGCACGGACACAGTGTTTGTCCACCACAAAGTTCACTGGGATCGAACCAGGGACCCCACGTACCAGATGTGAACACTCTACCACTGAGCCACCGCGGCCCCACAATAAACATAAACATTCTGTATATTTGTACAATACATACATATACTAATATACTGTTCGGATAACGGATTTTTCTCAGTGTGTGTAGAAGGAATATCTTAGTTGTTCAGGATTATCCATCACCAAAATTATGGTATATTGATAGGAATGTTCAAGTGAAATTGTCATCATGCAAGACTCTCTTCATTTGAAAGTATAAATGATGAATCAGTAATGTGGACTTCTTATTAGGATATGAAATGTTCATTGATGTACAAATTCTCTCAAACTATGTATCATATCTCAATTAGAGTTGCTTACGAAATAAGACTTGTAGGTTTGATTACAAGATAATGTTTAAGGCTGTCTCGTGTCTGAAAGATGTCGAAAGTAATGTCTCATCTCTAAAAATTATCGTGAAAGTAACGTCTCGTCTCTAAAAAATGTCGTGAAAGTAATGTCTCGTCTTTGAAAAATGTTGTGAAAGTGATGCCTCGTTTCTAAAAAACAAAATGTAATGAAACTAATGTGTCGTATTAAAAAATGTGAAAATAATGTCTCATCTCTGAAAAATGTCGTGAAAGTAATGTCTCACCTATGAAAAATGTAATGAAAGTAATGTCTCACCTATGAAAAATGTCGTGAAAGTAATGTCTCGTCTTTGAAAGATGTCATGAAAGTAATGTCTCGTCTCTGAAAATGTCATGAAAGTAATGTCTCATCTCTGAGAAATGTAGTAAAAGTAATATGTCTTATCTCTGAAAATGTCGTGAAAGTAATGTCTTGTCTGAAAAATGTGAAAATAATGTCTCGTGTCTAAAAGATGTCGTAAAAGTAATGTCTCACCTCTTAAAAATATCGTGATGGTAATGTCTCATCCCTGACAAGTGTTGTGATAGTAATGTCTCATCTCTGAAAAATGTGACAGTAATGTCTCGTCTTTGAAAAATGTGAAAGTAATGTCTCGTATCTAAAAAAAATGTCGTGAAAGTAATGTCTCGTACCAGAAAGTGCATAAGTTCCTATTGGAAGAGCTCTGTATAGAATTCTGTTTCGTTTCGTTTCTTGGATAACCCTAAAGAGTATGTCTCACCTCAAAAAGATGTCGTGAAAGTGAAGTCTCGTCTCTGAAAGGGAATCTATTTCTGCTGGTAGAATTACTTGTGTCTTCTCATACCTCGCCACGAAAATTCTAATCATGTATCTTTGCTAATCAAAATCTAAACATTTTAAGTTAAGATAATGTGGTACTTACACTTAAGGACCTCATACTGTGGTAGCAAAATAACCTCACAAAAACCCCGACCTGATTAAGTGGCGGGGATCAATCAAGAACTGAACTGGGCACTTAAAGGTAAAAACGATATATTTATACCCACTGTTGACAATGGAAACTAGCTTACATTTCTTTATCAATACCTATATACTATAGAGAGATGTTTCGTAAGTCGTAGAAAATTCTCCGAAGAAAGGAAAAAAAAAAAAGTTTCAAGGCTGCTCATTTCTAAGAAGAACGTCAAATATTTACTAACAAATCGCTAAGCGAACTGAATACGCGGAAGATTTTTTTCTCCCCTAAAATGTAACCATAGTTAAGACATGGAGAGAACTAGGACAGTTTTCTAATGATATTCATGTCAACAATTAGGCGCGTGTGAGGAAAATATTTATGTATTTTTCCTATTACCCATAATTCTCACTTGTGTAATGGCAGTTGTTCTTGAACCGAAATTAACGTAAATTATTTCAGAACACTGTTTCGTACTTGAACGTTTATTGACTGAGCTCACGTTTTTCTCGTCTTTCTTTAAAGTTCGATTTTTTTTTATTGTTTTCGTTCTTCGTTTGTTTTTTTCTCAAATCACAACAGAAGCACCATTTCAGGATTTGATTCTAGTTTGGGGAGGGCAGCAGGCCTGTATCCACGGGGGTCTAGGTGGGAGTGGGTCCAATAAATTTTTGCTGCCTGCCTAAAATTTTCACGATAGGCTTGCAAAGGAACTATAATATGGTGATGAAATATAATATGGTTGGACGCGTCCCCCCTACATTTTTGGACTGGTTACTGGCCTGGAAGGGAGGAGAGGAGACCAGAGTTGCAACCGATCAGGCTTGCCAATCATACGATAATTTATCTTCATATACGATAATTGAAGACTTCATGCTCTTTTACGATAATGCCTCTTTACGATAATAGATTAATAAACGATAATTTTAGAATGCATACTTTTGCACAGTTTTTTTGAATGTGCAAATAAATTGTAGATGTGTGTTAAATAATTATAAAACACACACACTGAGGTTTTTAAGTCATTTCCGCTAAAACAAATTAATAACGATTTCAGGATTGGCAAATGGCAACCCTACAGCCATTCTTCAAACTCAATTACGGTGAAAATATTGTTGTTGTTCAGGGTAGCGTTAATAAGGATTTAAAAAAAATGGCGAATATCAGGCCCGTAGCCAGCCCCAAAATGTAGGGGGGGGGCGGCTAAAGTTCCCTTAGAGTTACTGAGGGAAAGAGAATATGAAGCTATTTGTCCGAAGTCATACATATTTCTTGAAAATATAACGTTAGTTTCCCTACAAAATACTTTCAAAGGTACACGTACCCCATTAATACAAGTTCAACACACTTATCAATATATTTGCAAATATTTCAGTAGGAAAATTATAATAAAAGTTATCGAAGTGCAGTTAGCGTTAAGCAAAAATAAAAATGCACTGAATAATTAAACTGTGCTCTGATCTGGCACCTCTGAAAACAAAATAGAGATGAGATCTGAAGTAACTATTCTTTTTTGTCCTTCTACTACTAAGTTGGTCATACTTGAGTGCAGTGTTATTGGCTTCTTGAATGCAACAAAAATGAAACGTAGGAAGAGTGCTACGAATAATGTAATTACAAAATGCTTCAACGTTAATTCTGAGTCAGACAATAAAGTTCGCAAACTAAATAGTAACAATTCGCATGTTACTAATAACACTGGTCAACAGTGAAAATGCTTCGGAGATAAAACTAACCAATTCTTACTAATTTTAGGCTGCTGATAACGAATATGAAATTAGTTTTTGAAGATTGGTTCGGGTTTCAAAAAATAAGTTATCACGGGATGTGTTCCGGTGGGCAAATTAAGGGTTTGTGGCAACAGAAGCTGTCTGCTTATTGCAGTAAACATCCATTGTTTGACGGTTAATTTCATTGCTATTCTCAGGGACATACGCAGAGGGTGGGTCCTGTGGGTCTTGACATTCCGATTTTTTTTTGAAAATTTAGTCTAATTTCAGGTGCAATTTTACAAATTTTAATATAATTTACCCTCAAATTGTATTTGGACCTCCCGAAAAGCTGAGGATCCCTCCCAAAATAAATTCCTGCGTACGTCTCTGGCTATCTTTATTGCTCGCACTTCATCCCTAACAAAGAAATATTAACCACTTCACGGTTTAGTTTGTATTGAAGAATTTGTCAGAGAAAGCATGTTGTGTAACGTTCTTTTGTTGTTATAATTTGCCATCTCGGACGCAGTGGTGGTGAGATATTGGATGGGTGGATGCTATTATTATTATTATTATTATTATTATTATTATTATTATTATTATTATTATTATTATTATTATTATTATTATTATTATTATTTTATTATTTATCGTTCTATGACTGTACTGAGAAGAACATGCCGTGTAAATTTGTTTACAGTGCAAAGCAATTTATTTTTAACGCAGTGAAGCGAAAAGTGGAATTTCACGCCTTCATAAAAAAGCCTGTCACTTGTACTTTGGCTGTAAAGTGGAAGATATTTACAAGAAGTGAACACCACCTATATATTGTAATACTTGTTCTACAAACTTGTGGGACTGGCTACTTGGAAAAAGGCCATGCGTGCCATTTGCAGTTCCAATGATATGGAGAAAGCCGACAGATCACACTTCAAACTGCTATTTTTGCATAGTTCCTCCAATTACAGGTCTATTCAAAAAAGAAAAAAAATGTCGACTGCTACTTATTCAAATATTCCTTGAGATGTTTGTCACTATGCCACACTCTGAAGAACTAAAGGTTCCACAACCTCATGTACCTTACTTCAGTGTTTCATCCGATGAAGAGCAAACGGCGGGCAAAGTCGACCTAGGTTGTTATATTCTGCTGCAGATTCATCGTCCTCCACCGATCCTAACTTCTTAAAACCAACATATCATTATCTGTTCGCCATATGATACTCAACCTGAATTAAATTATCTGGGGTTGTAAAAAAGTGGCTCAGAACTACTGGTACCCAGACTCAAGTAGTGGGGAGCTTATACTGAAGTTCTAAAAGTGTCCCGTCAGAATCCCTAAACAATATTTTCAGTGGAAAGTGACATAGTACGTTGTAACAATGTAGGCCTAACTGGTCTTATGAGTAAACTTAACATAGAAGATAATCCCGATGAATGACGGCTATTCATAGACGCATCAAAACTATTCTTCAAATATATTCTGGGTAAACTTCCATAAATTGCTGAAACTAAAATCAGGTAGGGAACCCTTATTGGCCCTCAAATTCGCTACCTCCTCAATGACTCTGAATTTGATGCAGTGTTAGAAGATAAGGGGAGGATTGCATGAAATGCTTTCCGAAAAGTGTTGACGAATGTTTTGGGAAACGAGCGGTCTCAGAACTATAAGAAAGTAGTGGAGCACCTAATATCTTCTACCAAGCAGTGGGATGTAATATGTCACTAAAAATGCATATAAACTCCCACATAATTTCTTCCTAGAAAATTGCAGAGTAGTCATTGATGAACATGGGGTACATTTTTACCAAGCTATATCAATGATGGAGAAACGATATCAGGGCCACTGGAGCAACTCTGCTCTTGCCGATTGTTGTTGGACGGAAAACTTCCAATTTTACCTCAATTTTCCCTTTTCTTGTACAACCCCCCATATATATATATATATATATATATATATATATATATATATATATATATATATATATATATATATATATATATATATATATATATATACCCTTATATTGTATATAGGCTAAACTATTGCTATTGTATCGGCTTATTTGTGAAAACAATGAAAAATTTGATCATTTATATTGGTCAATCAATCAGCGCAAGAATTTCCCTGGATTTACAACGTTTTATCGAAAAATTCCCTTTTATTCTTTTTGCTAAATTTACATACGAAATTTCCCTAGATTAGGGGAAATTTCCCTTAAACTGCGAACACTATGCGGATCTCCAACCTCAGCCAGCGGTCTGAAAAACTAACCGCTGGCTTGTACTTATGATCTTAGTCGGTTGAGCGGTTTCTAAATGCATTGTATCATATGGGACCTTCTATCGGTCTATTCTTAGTTGCTTGTTATCTGAAGTGGACGAATCGAAATATGAGTAACTTCTGCGCAGAATGTTCCAAATTCCACTAATTAAGTCGGTAACACTGTATTTGAGGCACTGTCTCCCAATCATTGCCTTCAGTGTCCGCAAATACAACCGGAAGTGAAAAGGACACTAATGTGTGATATAAATTAACCTTAAGAATATTAAATTTTATATTTTTTGCTGTAAATATATATTTTTGTATTTGAAAAGAAAAACAGGCCTATGGTAATAATCGTAACATTTTAAGAGTTGTATATGTTTTTCTTTTGTGTTTCCCTTCATTTATGATGTATACGTAATCAAATTGGAATTTCATTATGTATTCTGCCTCTAATGAGAGAACATATTCTGCACCAAAATGCACATAATACAAATAATCATTTGTTTTTCAATAGAATTGAGGAAACTGGAATATTTAAGGTAAGTTCTGATCAGATTTCTGCTCCAAGTTTAACTTGTAAGCCAAATGGAAGTTTCCACGTTAATGTATCTTTAGAATCGTTAAGATTATCCCGATATTAGTAAAGGTTATTGTAAATATGCATCAGATATTGGACCCACTCTTTTTAACACAAAATGGTTAATAATGGCTATGCAGTCTTGTACTTGCTACTAGTGAATGCAAATATGACCCCTCATTGGAGAAATATGAAATTCTGTATAGGTAAACAATAAATTAGGCTTTATATTCATTTGAGTAACTCATTCTCTTTCAATGATACAGATTTCGCCTTAAAACCAGGGTATAGAGAATAAGGTTCTCTTTGTTTTGAGTTTTATTTCGTTCAAATATATGGAAAACTTTCGAAAATATAGGGGAAATTATATTCTACAACATAACAATTTCCTGAATGTACAATGCATTATATATTTTTGAATAGTTGCCTACCAACATTTTTGATAAAATAAAATTTTGACGAAATCAAACAAATTAAACGGCATGACAAATATCTTGACATTTGAAGGCGGCGCTCCAAGTTCCCTTTAAATGCTGCTAGCAAATGAGAGGCCAGTGGTATTGCCACGCTTATTTTGTACACATCCACGTCTATTCTCTGCCACCTGATCGCGCTGTAGTTCGTCTGCTTAGCCATAGCCACACCCCTTAGCACTCGGCAACGTCGCGTCAGAGCTTGCGTTTTATTCGTTTAGATGAAATGCCAAGATGTTTGTCACAGGCTTTAGTTCAAGAACGACACAACTCCTGACTGGAGGTGGTGTCTTTTTTATCTCAATGATGCTGCAAGGATTAAAGTCGTACTCTAACTACAAATGACACCCTTAGTGACGTAAAATATATTGCTCTATCAATACAAAAAGTTAATTGTGTTTAGCATATTTTATCTTATTCAGCAGTTAAGAGGCCTAATTGCTGCGAAATTGAAATATCGCTAATTTTAGAGTAATTATATCATATCTCCAAATAGATAAAATATAATCGAAATGTGGAACAAGAGCGACCTAGACAATATTATTTTGCATGAGATATTGTTTTAAGAGTCACCTAGTAGATTTCCATTTGCAACCATTTAGAAACGCGAAAATAGGCCTAAATGCCGATTTTCTAAATGGCTAAAAATCGAAAGTAGGTAAGTGAGTCGTGATAACAGTATCACATGTAAAATAATATTATCTAATGAGCTCTTGTTCCACTTTTCGATTACTTTTTTATCTATTTGAAAATATCACATAATTACTGTAAAATTAGCGGTATTTTAATTTCGCCGTGATGGGGCCTCTTATATCTCTCCAGTATCTGTTTTCAAAAATGTATAGAAAAGAATGTGTACATGGTAATATTTTACGTTCTCCATATATTGTTTTGATACTACTTTATTTCCTTTTTAGATATTACCCTTTAGAAGAGACAAGGCACAGTGGAATGAAAGGAAAGAAATAATTGATTGATTTCTATTAACCCCTTTCTGCATGATTTTTTTCTCTTTTAGCGAAAAAAAAATCAGTATTGGAAAAAATGAAATGAAATCTTTAAGGTTTACGTCCCACGGTTATGCCGGATAGGCTAAAGGAAACGGTGATGATGAGAGATGAGTGAAATGAAGAAAGTGGGAGGAAACGGGAGAACCCCGAGAAAACCCACGAGCACGGTGTTTGTCCACCACAAAGTCCACACGGCGCGAGCTGGGATCGAACCAGGAACCCGAAGCACCGGAGGTGAACGCTCTACCACTGAGCCACCGCGCCCCCTAATCAGTATTGGAAATCCTCATATGGGAACTTGAAAAATGAATTCAAACTTGAATTTTAGATTTTACACTTAATTCCGACGAGAAATAAGTAAGTGCTATATATAACACACTTACAACTCACAAAGAACATGCCAGATGACATAAAAATCTCTTATTCATACACGTCAATATCTCTCACACAGCAGACAAAACAGTCATTTGATGCCTTTGATAAATCACAAAAAAAAAAGCTAAAGTGAAAAAAGGGTATGTGCCATATATGGTACGGTATGCGGTAAGGGGTTAAAGTCCTATGGTAACCGCGAGGACTCGTGAAGCTTGATCTAGATTTAGCAATTTCACCATTCAATAGCACTTGAGGGTGTGCCCGGTCGTCAACCCCCACCCATTAAATTTTGCCAGTGTCCTTTCCAGCGCTATAAGGACAACATTTCCTGAGAGTACAGTGTTATCGGATTGTCGCTAAGTTTCGTTTTGTTGTTATTATTGTAGCCATTATGTTATATTTTTGCTATTATGATTGTTACCATTTAGTTTAAATAACTGTTAATGTTCATATTATAGTTCTTTAAGTGTTGTTTCTTTTCACCCGCTCGTTTACCATGGCTTCCAAATTTGGCAACGTTGTTTGTGCACTTCTGCTGTTTTGCGTTTTCTCAAGTGTGCGTTCGGAAGGCAGCTCCACGAATCGTAGGGAATTCTTCCTATACATCACACGTGAAGGAAAGCAGTTCTATTATTTGTGTAGAGCCTAGGCTTCACGATTCGTCGTGGTCACTATACATCAGCAACAAAGCCATATAAAATTAGGCCTACGTTTAAAATGGGATCTGACTACTAACGTGTGTTCGATCCGAGAGCTGATCCAGCAACAGTAGGCGTACGCATTCACACCACTAGACTCAGAAAAAAAAGCTTGTGTTCATTATGCATTGTGGTGGTAGCACAGCTCTATTTTCTTAGTACCTAGGTACACTCATGTCCAAAATTATTGTCGCATATCTATAACTCTTTTATTGTAAGAATATAATATGAAATGATTTAGCAGGATACTTTTAATACTGATACTATGTGTATAATCGGGAAATGTATATTTGTGATAAATTTCATAGGAAAAGAATTATAAATACGAAAATTAGAATGAGTAAATCAAAATGTTGCTAAATGGACAAGAAAGTTTTATTGTTCTTATTTACTGATCTTTTGACATGAAATTTGCCACATACATGTCCTTGCCGATTATACACATACTAACATTATAAGAAATACCGGGCGAATTCGTTACCAAATTATATTCCTAGAACAACATCTTTATAGACATGCGACAATAATTTTGGACATGTGTGTACATTGAAATTTCAAAGCTCAATTCAAGCGTTTTTGCGTCAGCGTGCCTCTTCAAAGTGTAATGTTAATTCTGCTATATATTTCAAAAGATGGGAGAAAAAAGGATTTAGAGTATCCATATCCTATCTACAAAAGATGTTGTTAACGCATTGACCGCCATGTGAGCCATATGGCTCACACTAAACTGCTCCGTGAGGCCCCGTGAGCCATCTTTTATGTATATGGCTCACGCATTTTTTCCCCGCCAGGAGCCAGATCTGGTTTAAAAAACTTGAACTATTGAATATTGTAATATCCCATGTGATGTTGCAAACAAACAATTCCACATGTCAGTGTTTACAAACACCACCACGTGGTTCGGCAAGAAGACTTCACACCAGATGGATCTACAATCACTTGCAGACGACGGCTTCTAGCCCCTCCCACGGAGCTGAAGACGACATCGGAGCAGCAGCGCCACCGCCACCCAAGGAACCCTATAAATTGGATGGACAAAGGCAATTCAGTACCAGTTTTCTGGTGACCCTCCTACTGTCTGCTTCGGGACTTTAGTCTGCTTCGGGACTACGCCTATCCTTTCTCCTGGCTTAGCCTGCTCGGGGTTCTGACTGGGAATCCTAACCTCAGCCGCTTAGCCTGCTTCGGGGCTCTGATGGCCATCTACCCTACCCACTGCTTGCTTCGGAGCTTTGGGCACCTAATACCACTCTGCCTAGTCTGCTTCGGGGCTCTGCAGAGTTCCTGTCTGCGACCTTATGGTCAAAGACCACCTATAATTAACCTTTGATATTAGAGAGATTAATTTGTACAGTATTTTGTGAAAATACTTTTTATAGAGAAATTTTATAATAAAATTAGCAGTGGAAGATCGATTCCGGACACTCATTTTATTAACGCTCTATCTATTCCTATATGGGACAAAGTATTACAATATTGAGATCTCTAGGTACGTATTATTTGAATATCGCTTCGTGGCTTGGCGGTGACCATAAGGCAAACATACGTTGTCGCCATTGTCCATCCTCAAAAATGACTATGGGCACTCAAAGTGTTAAAAGAATCCTACAAAATAATCTCAAATTTATACTGTATACAACTGCATTCTAAGTTAGTTTGAATCTTTTTTTATTTTCATTTTTTTTAAATAATTATATAAGATACATCCATCTGGAATTAATTTTCTTAGTTTGGGCTTGAGAGTTTCAGGTTAAATGTTAACTTACAGTGGATACATTATTATTACGAAAGCAGTATTTATGCATTCGTTGTAAAATATCAAAATATAATGTGTAGAATATCGAGAAATGTTGATGCATTGTAAACATTTTACCCTATATTAGCTGCGGTAAACACGTTCAGATGTATAGAATACGCCACTGTACCTGACGTTAGTATAAAAAACGCAGTTATTACTTTTTTTCAAGCATGAATACATTTTATTATTAGCATGCTTGTTAGTTTTTTTCGGGGGAGGGAATAATTTTGGGGGAGGAAGGGTTGCGCCTAAGCCGTTGGGAAAATGGACACTCCTGCTTTTTATTTTAAATTTGGTCAGGTATAAGCCTCTTAGAACAAAAAAAGATGACTTTATGTTAACAGGGGCGGACCAAGGACCGGGCAATGCGGGCGACAGCCCGGGGTGCCACAATCAGGGGGTGTCAAAACGAGCCTCACAAAGTAAATTTTATAACATTTTGGTTTATATTACTATTTTGGTTTATATTCTTGTAGAGTAGCGTCAATTACATCAACTTTTTCCATTTCACCAAGGAAGAAGAGAGTTTCATAGTACTAGGGTGGCTGTATCGACAAATGGAGACATGGTATGTTGAAGAAAGAGTGGAGGGGAGTAGGTATTACTTATTGCGGGACATGTTCTTTTTGAACTTTTCCTAAAGAATGAATGTTATTGGATTCTATTTGTGTAAATATTTTAGATTTTGAGGTACTGTTTTTAAGGAAGAAAGAGATATGGATGCTTTCTCATAAAGTTCCCTAAATTGACTTTGGTATGATTTACTTACTTATCAAACTTACTCAAAGTTAGAGGATTTCTAATACTTGATAAAACTTGTTATTAAGCCTTAATCTTCTAAGAGTGTTCAACTTTTGTACAAATTCATGAGATACATTTTATGAATACTAAGGACTTCAACTACTAGGACCTACATAAAAAGGGTTGTTTATATTGCTGTGAGCAAAACACGTTCATGTGTGAAATGTATTTATTCGTATTTCACGTTATTAGAATAGATGGTTACATAGCCGGATATATGGTAGAATGACTCCTGATGTTATTGATAGATCAAAACAATTTACAATAGAGTAGAAATTATTAGTAGTATTCAATAAATGCTGTTCGATATTGCTTTTCTTTATATATATATATATATATATATATATATATATATATATATATATATATATCGGTACATAGATAGTAGTAATAATAATTATAATAATAAGAAGAAACACTATTGATACCATAGGTATATTTCTAGTACTAAATACACCTGTCACTAATTTGAGTATTAATTTTTTATTTTTTTAAAAAACGTTTTAAAATATTAAAATCACTGTAATAAAATGAAATATAGGCTAGGACTAGGGGGTGGATGCTAAACAGGCACTTTGCCCCCAAGGATCTTATAAAATAGAGGTTCTGCCCTTACAACAAAATCTTGAAGCCATACGTCACAGTTTCACCACCCCTACTCTGCCCACTCCGCCCAATAGGATAGCAATGTTTTGAGCCTACAATCATGGCGGAAACGAAAGTAGCCAATCAGACGATGGTGGAAACGAGAGTAGCCAATCAGACGTGCCTATGCTTGGTTGTTTTTGTGGCTTCATCGATTTAATAGGATGAAGATACATATGGGCAGATCCTCTATTTATAACATCCTTGCTTTGCCCGGGTGGAAATTTTCCCTTGGCCCGCCACTGTATGTTAACATACAGCTTCTTACACATCAATTAGAAGCAATACACTAAAGTAATTAATTTGCTGATGGCCATCACCTAACCAATATACGCATCTAGATATTACTAAGAAAATTTTCTTGGAAATCCATAAGCTAAAAGTGACGCAGTTTCTAATTTGCTTCTCTGTTTTTTTTTTTTTTTTTCAATCCTTCCTTCTATTTTGAACAAACGACGATTTTTCAAGGTCGAAGAAGAACTTTTCACTCAGTCTGCGTGTGCTGATAATGTCGTATTAACTACTTTACTTAATATGTGATGTAAGCAGTGTGAGTCAGAAAAATCTTAATACATAATCCATGTGTTTGTACTTAGCACCTTGTGAGAAGAAAATATGTTCTTATTTGAGAGTGATTCATGTTGTTTTTGTCACATACGCTTCAAGCTCATGCAGGACAGACACGTGCCTTTAAAACACACTGTTCCATAAGAAATAAGAAAGAGTTGAGTATAGTCTGATCGTGATAATTCGATCACTGGAGCACAACAATATACTAATATACTCTGTTAAGAGTCTTCATCCTGGCGAAATTAAAATACAGCTAATTTTACAGTAATTATGTGATATCTTCAAATAGATAAAAGATAATCGAAATGTGGAACAAGAACGCCCTAGACAATGACAATATTATTTTATATGAGAAACCGTTATCACGACTCACTTATCTGCTTTCGATTTCGAGCCATTTTGAAAATCGGCATTTATTTTCGCGTTTCTAAACAGCTGAAAACGGAAAGCCACTAGGTCACTTGTGATAACGGTACCTCACGCAAAATAATATTGTCTAGGGCGCTCTTGTTCCATATTTCAATTATCTTTTATCTATTTGAAGATATCACATAATTACTGTAAAATTAGCGGTATTTTAATTTCGCCGGGATGAAGACTCTTAAATACATTAAAGACGATCACAGTGGGTACGATAGCTCAGTTGTAGAGCGCTTACCTCTGCTGGTGGGGTTCCTGGTTCAATCCCTGACCAAGTAAGTTTGTGGTGGACAACACCGTGTCCGTGGGTTTTCTCGGGATGCTGCCGTTTCCTTCCAAAATTCTCATTTCACCAATTCTCCCATCATCATACATTCACTTGCCTTAATCATAGTCTCCCGTTAATCTAAAAGGTATAATCGTGGAACGTTAAACTGAAATATTTCATTTTTTTTTTTTCGAGATCTAAGACTTGGATGAGCTAGAGTTGCTCACGGGGATCGTGCAATTTCTCGTTTCGAAAATGAGTCAAGAATTGCGATGCTTCTCGTTTCGTTTATAATTTGAAAATTTATTTCCCGTCTCGATTTTCGTAGGCAATACTTATTATGGGTAGAAACAAATATATTTTTCTAGAAAAGACAGCTCTTTTATAGCACCTTTCCGAGACGATTTGATTTGATCGTCCCTTTCAGCAGCTAGGGTATATGAGACGTGGATCTACAGCTTAAGGGTCTTCACTACAGTGAAATTAAACTACGGCCAATTTTAGAGTTTTTCTGTAATATGTTCAAAACAAATAAAAAATATTCGAAAATCAGAAACGTAGTGAACTAGACAATACGATTCTGCATGAAATACCTTTACCATAATTCACCTATCTGCTTTTGGTATAACGCTATTTACAGAACCCGCAAAAAAAAAAAAAAAAAAAAAAATGCTAAATCTATCTACAGTTGCAAATCGAAAGCAGATAGATGAGTTGCGATAACGGTATCACATGCAAAATCGTATAGTCTAGTTCACTGCGTTTCTGATTTTCGAATATTTTTATTTGTTTTGAAGATATTACAAAAAAAAATATATATATATATATAATAATAATCTAAAATTAGCTGTAGTTTAATTTCGCTGTAGTGAAGACCCTTAATGTGAGACCTGGACCACATGAACTCCCACCAGGAATCGAGCCCGAATCTCCCTCCGCAAAGGCACGTACGCTAACAACTTAACCATGAGGGAGCTTCTAGACGAGACAGACCCAAAATTCGTTTCGTGAAGATCACTAATCGTGAGGGGAGCCACAACTGTTAAAATTACAATTTTTCCCCTATAAGATAAGAGATGAAAATTTACAGAAGAATTAGAATACTAGACAACCTAACCTTTCCCCCCTTACCTTTAAGATTTTTTTTTTTTTTTTTAACCAATCGGCCATTCCAAAGTAACGGAGGTGACATTCGCACGGATATCTAATGCAATCTCAGATTTAAAAGTGATACGTACAAACTAAGAAAGCCTTCATCCGATAGGTAATAATGTACCCTGCATACAGTTATATTCATATATTTATTGAAACATAGCTACATGTATACATAGGTATTAAAAAAGTGGTAACGGACGTGACTCGCACGAAAGCAAGAGTGTTGCATATGTTTACAAAGTGCTATATCTCTGCGATTCTGGTGCACCTGTGATAGCTATTTTTCTCCTATGGATTGCTTAAAGTATTAACAAACTTAATCAATAAATCATATCATATTTATCTTAACAAATCATATTTATATCATAATTAAAAGATTGAGATTATCAGGATTTTGTGTGTCCTAGTTGGAGTAACGGATGTGGCCGATGAAAGTAACGGACGTGACAAGTACACGTTTATCATATCCAACTCTTCAGTTAACACACGAATGTAACATTGAACAATAAATTTAGTAAGTTTATTGACAGCTAAGTAGATTCCGTCCTGTTTTATTATGACAGAATTTATTTAAACTTAATACGAGAGTCCTTCATCTTTATGTTAAAAAGACGAGAATATTCAACAACGACTCGCTCGGGAGAGTAATACTCCCGGAAGTACGTTTTTCCGCGCGCTACTTGCAACCCTCCTTCTTACTCTCCCTAATTTACCTTCCTCCTATTTACATAATATAGGATAATTAAGGATAAATTTATATTAATACTAAGAAGAAGATTTTTATCAACCCTTAACCTGGTTGCCCTCCTTTCTCTTTTTCCTTTAACTTATCGAGAAAGCGAGGTTGCATTCAAATTAGCTCGATTATAATCTAATTAGTCTCGTCTAGGGTAAGACTACTTTAGAGATTTCCCTTCCCGGGAACGATTTTTTAGGAATTAGAAAACATAGCCTTTCTTTATATAATTAACCATTTATTAGATGATTATTAAGAAAGTTGGATTTGGTTCAATAATAATAGTAAGTTGTCTACTTTTCTCTAATTTGCTCCCACTCAAGAAAAATTCCTACCTAATTCCTTAAATGAAAATGCTCTAGAATATATAATGTTATCACTAATAAGGGATTGGACTGCGGAGTAATTTGCCTCGCGTTCTCTTCCAAGCTGACAAATCTACTCCTTAATTCTTTCTATCAGCTATACTAATTATTCATAGTATGCTTCGCCTAGTTGCCCTAAGCGTAAAGCAACATTCTTATGTGAACTGCTTTACTGGGAAAAACCAACTAGCTAATAACTTAGGTTTGAATATGGTTAGGTAAGGTATTTTGGACCCGTAACCTGGATCCGAGGGTAAATCAAGTGGTAGGAAACTCTATCAGCTTCGTCTATATTTCAAGACTCCGCTTCAAAATAAGTATTAAGATCCCTAAAAAGAATCTTATATCAATTAATAGACCGGGTACCCATTTATCACCCTGTGAACAACTCTTAGTTCACTTACTCAATTCTCTCTTCGTTCTTAAATAAACGAGAGAGCAAAAACTGTTTAATATTTAATCCTGACTGAAAATTCTCTAATTTTCCTACACACTTCTCCTCGCGCCTTACTTATACAAAACCCCATATTCAAATACCAGGAATGTTCACGATAGTTCCTTACGCGATTCCAAAAACATCTTAAAACCGATTTATTTAACTCAAATTATATCTTAATTCGCGAGTCCTATCCTCTACCGAAAAACAAACATTTCTAAGTCAGAAATTAATTCCCTATATATTCTAGTGAAAACGGTTTCTCTTACTCTGAGAAACATAAAGGAACGAAACAAGTCTCTATCACTCTGGAGGATTCCTTTCAGAATGACCTAACAGCAAATTCCGCCTCTTTTTATAGCTGTTAGGCAAAACTCGGCCGCAGGAACTTCTTGCGGGTAGCGGGGACTATGAGTTTACCTCGGCAAAAAAATCCTTCTCCTATTTCCAATTCCAACTACAACGACTCACGTTCCCCTGAGAAGTGTATCCAACTATAAGAAGTTTCGCTAATTGCATACAAGAAATTTACAAAGCTAAAAGAAAATATGGATAAGAATTAGCACAAATTTACATAGACTATATACATACACACAATATATACACTTACGTAAAATATTAACCAGGCCTGGTACTTTTAACTACTAATTATTTATTTCTAGAATACACTATTTATATAATATACAGCAAGGTGTGCCTTGCATACTCTAGCCAGCTGTTTTACGCGCTATACTAGTCAGTTGTTTTAAGGTTGGTCACAAAATCTATATCATGGAGTACAAGGGAAACAAAACGAGCCCTATATCATGGAGTACAAGGGGAACAAAACGAGCCCTGCGGGGCTTCTAACCCGTTCCTAATACTACTATTACTTATCTGCACAAAAGTAAGTAAATCACTTTTTTTGACTATTATTTTCATATTATTTTAATTTAAAAAGTGTTATAAAAATGTAAAAAAAATTTACTCCGGCCGGGTTTGAACTCACGCCAAAAGATATTTTCATTACTAGGTTATACCGCTAGCCCATTTGGCTACGAAGACCGACAACGATAATCGTTTGATTTCTGCTATTTGAATGCAACGTGGCAAGAAATTGATAACGCCAACCAATCAGAACTGCATTTTTCGTTCCTACTTCCGGGAGCATTACTCTCCTGAGCTAGTCCTTATTCAACATAGGCCCTATCTGTCAATAATACTAAATGTTAATTAAATATTTCAAATAATATAACAGTGCCATTTGCAATATAATGAAAAGAATGTCATGACAAGTTGCAAAATGAAAAACAAACATCATTCATCATCACTACTATAAACATCAGTGTACCTTACACGCTGATGTCTTGGAAGATGCTCAAAATCAACTTCATCTTCAAATACTTGTACCTTTATCAAATTAGAAAGAAAGAACAGTTTCACTAACAAAAATATGGTGTTTGTCACTTTGTTGAAAGTGGTGATAACGAAGCAAACCTGGAATTGTTAACACTGAATTCTAAGATGTATCCAAAAGTACATTGTTTCCTTCAATGTCCTCCTTGGGCACGTAAAAGAGATAGATGTTCGTGCAAATCTCCCCAGTTGCGTCATAATACTCGAGATCAGAGACGACATGATAAACCTTCAAGCAAATACAAAAAATTCAATGTACTTTGCAGACACAAACGTTGTGAGGACTCTCTCTCATGAGAAGAACATGTTGAGGTCTGAGTAAACAAAACTTAGTTTTTGACACTTTAACTGTTGGATGTTTGTCTCTAAATTACTGTAAGCTTCTCCTATAGTCATTAACATGTAATGAACTGGAATTTTCTATCGTTTCATGGTCACTTTATTTTTAAATGATCGTACATCTGTTGGTGGGAACTTGACGACTTAAGTCATCTCCGCAGTAAAGTGCAATTACTTTTGTGTCTCTTTCTTTGATTGGTTTAATCATTTTCGTTACCGACTTACTGGATAAATGCTTGCAGACATCAGGAGGTAGCGTACGCCGCACTATCTCTTGCACAACAGCCTTTCGCTTGCTTGGGCCTTTAGACAAAGACTCCATAGTTCTCTCCTTGGCTTTTCCGAAAACTTGAGGGGTATTATATGTTCCTCTTTTCTTTGTTGGTGTTCCTACTTCTCTCGTTTTCTTCCTTAACCTACACAATCGCTGCCTCTCTATCTTTCTGTCTCTTGGCATTTATTTTTCTATCACACTGTACTATTGGTTTCTCTTTACGTCGAACTACTCTTTTTCTGTTCCTATCTCTTTTCAGATATTCTTCCCATTTTTCTGTATTATTTTTCTTTCTTTCCCTCGATTTTGCCATGAGGATCCGTTTTGGTGTACTTATTCTACGAAAATGCAAATAAACTGTTATTAGCGTAGGTAAAACACTTTCTTCAAACAGGTGACTTAAAACGTGTCACGTCCGTTACCCTTAAAACACCAAATAAATAAATTTGCAGGCTTCTAAATTTCTGCAAAGGAAACTCCACAAAAACTTACTTGGGATCTAAAATTGAAAATTTTCTCTGATCCTCTGCTAAAATTTTACGCAAACTGTTTTATTATTTCGGTAACGGACGTGACATCAAAATTCCTAGGTGTTGACACAGAAACCGCTGCAACTTAAATTTTGAAATAAAATAATACTCAATCACAAGTCGAATAATGTTCACATATTTATAGATGCAGTACGTTTCATCAAAACTGCTCTGCAAGTGCCAACCCAGCACCAGTACTCAAATTCCTATTTCAGTCACTCGCAAAACCACTTCTTTCTACTACGACAGGTTTATTTTGCTGAACAATTTGCTGAATCAGTAAAATTTATACATTTTTCTGTATAACGAAAGAAATTGTTTCATTTGTAAATAGTTTTCAATTTTTGACTAATTGGTTTCAAATTTTCTGGAATGGCCGCAATGTGACTTCCTTTATAAGTTGCCACTCTATCCAACGAAAACCTAATTTCTCAATTCTCAAAATTTCAGTATCTTTTCTCATTTATTTATTTATTTATTGTAACAACAACACAAGATGCATTCTACCCATTTTACAGTGTTTGTTTACGTATTTATCTGTCACCATGTTTGTGAATCCATAAACCTTGAACCACTCGACCGATCTCGATCAAATTTTCAGCATAGATGAGGTTTAAGCCTTGGATGGTTTTTATCATTTCACTTTGACGATGCAACTTAGGAGACGGGGAGGAGGAGATATTTAAAAATTAGTGAACATGACCGATATTAGTAAGGTGACACCTAATCTATTAATCTATAGTTTTCGGGGTCATTGAGATGAACAGTGACACTTCCAATACCGTTTAAATCCAAATTCAGCTCTTTATGTCCAAAATAAAAGGTATTCTCCCCGTGCGAAGAAAGGGTATTCTGCCAGCATGGTATATGGCATTTCAAAAAAAAAAAAAAAAACGAAATACAGAAATTTATTACTGTTTCCCTAGTTAATTCATCTTAGTAGATTACAAATTGTGTTCCTAAACACTCTTTCAGACATCGAATACATCTATCATTTCACATTTTTCTGTGATATTGTAGTAAAGAGCTTATTCTCCATATAGGGAAAATGAAATGAAATTTTTGAGTTTTACATCCCACGAATATGCCAGCTAAGCTAAAGGAGACGGTGGAATGAAGAAAGTCGGAGGAAACGGGAGAAACCCGAGGAAACCCACGCACACGGTGTTTGTTCACCACAAAGTTCACTTGGCTGGAGCAGGGTTTTGAACCCGGGATCCCATGCACCAGAGGTGAACGCTCTACCACTGAGTCACCGCGTTCTCCATAAAGGGAATTTATATAGGATGTCAATATGTGTTTTCTTACATTACAAAATGTACTTACTATTGCTCAACCTCGTTCTAGACGTTGAAAAATGCAGAAATATATTAGAACAGAGTTCTATGCATTCAATTTTATTGTTTACTAGTTGAAAAAATGCAGAAATATATTAGAACAGAGTTCTATGCATTCAATTTTATTGTTTACTAGTTGAAAAAATGCAGAAATATATTAGAACAAAGTTCTATGCATTCAATTTTATTGTTTACTAGCTGGATCTGTGCTCTCTACACAGTGCATCATTCACATTTGAGCATGAATCTCCTTGTCATTCCTCACAGCTTTTGTACATGTCCCTTTACAGACATAAGTCAAAGACGTCTTGATAAAACTCGATAAGGGGTACCATAAAGGGGAGATTTTTTCGATTATTTTTTCAATATCTAGCACCATTTCCAAGATTTGATTCTACTTCCGGTTGGAGTTTCTAATTCATGTATGTTCAGTGTTTTCTTTCTTCTTACATGCAATATGTAATAAGAAAATGCATTACACATACAGTTAATTACAATGTCAGTGATATATGGTGTTCATTGGATAAAACACTCAAAAAACAAAAAAAGATTCATCTTATTCTGGAGAAATGGTTATCCTTCGTTTTTCATTATCATTTGGCCATGAAACAAGCGCCGGGAAGATATACAACCCCTATATACAAATTTGTAGTGTTGGAATGCATAACTCGTAGGATATGATGTTTTTTATAAATAGCACCTCCAGTGTACTCCTAAAAAATGTAATAAAGAAATAATGGCCATGTTTTTTTTATATATATATATATATATATATATATATATATATATATATATATATATATATATATATATATATTCAGTTAGAACTGAACAATCTACACAAAAGTTTTAATCGATCGGTGAAAACGGCATCTTCCTAGAGCCTATGATTCTCGAGAACTCACTGTCGAAAGGATTGGCCACAAGTATGTAAAGTTCATTCAACGAACCTTCCGAACCTGATGTAAACATTGCAGAATTGTAATACTCCGCCAGTTATCGGATGATTGGCTATCGGTCAGCGCTTCTTTCGAGAAGCACGTGCTTGTACCCTGTCGATGTTTTACTTATTCCCCGCATGTCACCATATTGTTAACTGTGATTCGCGCTAAAGTTGGGTCAAAACCACTTTCAATGCATGCGTATTCTCTTTTATTGCATTAATTGAATTTAGTTCTTAGATAAGGTATTGTTTCTGTTGTCTAATTCTAAGGAATTCTGGTAATGAGCCTTATAAGCAAGGACTATTTCTTCTGCCGCATGGTTGTTCTAAGGCTCTCTAACCAATAAAATCAAACAATCACCAAGTGTATTCGTTTACATGAGGTACTGAACGTTCCTTGAATAAACTTTGGGCCTAAATGTCCACAAACATATAAACTTTTCTTGACCACAAACATATAAACTTTAGCATTTTAATATCTGTGTTTGTTGCGTGAAAGGTGTTAGGGCCTAAGTCCAAATATCATAAATCATAGTCATTTGACAAAGAATCGGATTGAAAATTTTCTGCTTGTCTAAAGCCTTAAAACAAAAAAGTTTATTAAGCGTTTTACACCGCTGGCGAAGTGTTGAGTGTTTTAAACCTCTGCATAAATTGTTTCCCACAAATTTTATAAAATTTTTTTAAAGTTTAAACGTTTAGAAGATTTTGGACTTAGCACCTTTTACACAGCAAACACAGATATAGTATATAGATTAGTTTATACAGACGTTGCTCTAATGTCAGAATATTGAGGTGAAGTGAGGTGATTTTAGTTTAGCGTCCCGTTCAGCAGCGAGGCTATATGAGACGTGGACCTACGGATTAACGTGGAATCCGAACCACATGAGCTCCCGCCGGGAATCGAACCCGAGTCTCCCACGCCATTGAAGTTAGTTGCTAGTTCTTATGCAGGACACAGTCCAGTTTTTCTATACATTAATAATTTGAAAAACTTGCACTGTACTCTTTCAGACATATTTTGTATTAAGTGTTATTTTGCGCTATAATAATAACACATGCATATCCCAATTAGGATCTGATATAGGAATATTATAATTCCAAAATTGTCATGTATTTACGAGTTTTTACGAGTACTTACATGATAAACAAATCCAAAACATTTTTTGAAATACTGTAATTTCAATGTAATTTCCGAGTTTCCTGACGATAATAATAATAATAATAATAATAATAATAATAATAATAATAATAATAATAATAATAATAATAATAATAATAATAATAATAATAATAATAATATCAACTTCATCTTGTGAATACGATTTGACCAGGCAGTACAGATTTAAGATTAACAACAATACATTTGTGACAACAAGCCTTTGAAAACAATGTTACGGTGCTGATTTCTTTATAGCTAGGCGCAGTTCGTAATTTGACGTGCTAGACCGTGTCTCATGTTGTTCTGCGTACAGCCCACGGTTCTTGTTATTAAACGAACGCGATACAAGAAGACATGGTTACTTACTCGTTCAAGAAGAGAATGAACTGTCAGCCGGTCATTTCCTGGAGTTTACCCTTCCGACCATTACATTGTACTGTTACCTCTCTCGCAGAGCCTTGTGAAGAAGCGTTCTGTGTTTGCTGACCCTTGACTGAATGCCGTGCGGCTTTATAAGTAAGCCCTCTGGTTTCTTAGTGAATACTTTAGATTTCAAGACATCTTCCTTTGAATTGCACGTTTCGTCTCGGCACCAGGTAGGCCAAATATTTCATGTATGTTAACAGTTGGGTATAGCTTTTAAATGTTCAGGAGAATATGAGAAATTCTTTCATGTAGGGTCGTTTAGATCATTACCATCATCATAGGTATTCTGCCACTATTGGCAGATCACCTGCGGCTGCTGAGAATCTTCCATGTTCCACGGTCTTAAACTAATCTTTTCGTCTTCATGTATGATTTTTCTGTTTTAATATTGTCCCTTCGTGACATAAGAGGTCAGAAACGGCGAAGGAAGCCTTTAGGAGGAAGAAAATACTACTTTTTGGACCTTGAATAAGGAGTTGAAAAAACAACTCATAAAACGCTTTGTGTGAAGTATTGTACTGTATGGGTCAGAAATATTTACATTACAAAAATGATTTTAAAAAAACTGGAAGCTCTCGAAATGTGGGTGTGAAGAAGAATGGAGATAATTAGCTGGGTCGAGCGGAAAACGAATGAGAGGGTGTTACAAATGGTAGGAGAGAAAAGAACAAGTTTAGACTTTATTAAGAAGAGAAGGAGAAATTGATTGGAACATTGGTTAAGAAGGAACTGTGTCATAAGAGACGTGCTAAAGTATATGGTGGCAGGAAAGGGAGGGAAAAGGCGAAGGAGATTACAATTAATGGACGATATCAAAACAGAAAAATTGTGCGTGAAGACGAAATAGGTTAGCGGAAGACCGTGGAGCATGGAAAGTTCTCAGTTGTGGCAAGTGACCTGCCAATAATGGCAGAATATTACTATTACCAATATTATTATGATAATACCGTCCATTAGCTGTAGCCTCCTTCGACCCCGCCCTCTCTTTTCTGATGAACACATTAAGATACTTTCTTCACCCCTGTACAGAACATTATCACTGGGTGACACCGTATAACATATACATGTATTTGGTATAAGTTAAGCTGCTAGGGGCAACTAGGAATATTACTGTAAACAGCCACAAACGCAGGAATTTATTTTGAAGGAAATTTTCAAAGCTTTTCGGGCCGATCTAAATCCAGTATGATTATAAATTATATTAAACTTTGTAAAATTACACCTAAAATTAGACTAAACTTTCAGAAAAATCAGGATTTCGGGGGGAAGAGGTCCGGATACCGCGAGGACCCATCCCTGTGTACGTCCCTGGCTACAACACAATACAAGTTAAGAGAGGAAACCTTACATATTATCCTATTTCATACACACAAGAATTACATGTAGGTAAGTTTCCTTCTCTTAACTTGAAGCAATATATTACCGATGTGGCTTCCCTCAACTGCCGTCACTGATACCCTATAATCAGTTATCCCATTACTGTATAGGGTCTGTTATAAAACATCTCAATGTGTTTCACTTAACAACGTACTTCCTAGACGCAAAACTTAATACGGTTGCGAAACATGGTCGCTTACTCTGAGGGAAGAACACAGAACTGAAAAGGTATTTGATAATAAAATCCTGAGACGTATATTCGGATTCAAGAGGAACGGGAATAGGGAATGATGGAAACTTCATAACGAGGAACTGTATAATTTACACTGTTTACTAAACATTGTTAGGGTAGGGCCATCAAGTCTAGGAGGCTCAGGTGGGCAGGTCATTTAGCCAGAATAGAAGAAAGCAAAACGCTTTCAAAGTTTTAACTGGAAATCCAGTTGGAAAACGACCATTAGGAAGACCTAGGTTCAGATGGACGGAGAAATAGGAATACAAAGTAGAAATTGGATCCAATTGGCTAAAGACAGAAGTCAATGGAGAGCTTCTGTAAAAGCAGCATTCAACCACCGGGTTCCATAGTCCATAGGGAGAGATCATTAGGAAAACCACTACACTTTAGCTGTAGCCCCCTTTCTACTTTTCCTACATTTACATCGTTCTTGCTTTCAGCCTCTAATGAGGGTTTCGTAAATAATACTTTCCCCAAATACAGTGAAACATCCCTTAACGAACACATCCAATTTTTTTTTTTTTTTTTTTTTTTTTTTTTTTTTTTTTGGTCCCGGGAAGAATATATGTATTAGTATTAGAAAGAACCTCCCGTTTTACAGACACTCTCAGATTCAGACATGGACAGCCTTCTCTCATTCCCAACGTTTTAGTAACTTCCTCCAGACAAGAATTATTGTCAGCTCATACGTATTTAACACAGAAAATACTTTGCTGCAAATTGAAAATAAATCTTCAAATGATCCGTTCAACTGATCCAGCAGTTACAAAAGCAAATTTCAATAAGAAACTAGTGTCCACTGCGCGGCAGAGAAGTATTGAAGACTTTTTCGCAAGAAATTAATAAACCATAATAGTTACTTATTTCTGTCTACATCTTCAGTAGTTAATAATAATAATAATAATAATAATAATAATAATAATAATAATAATAATAATAATAATAATAATAATAATAATAATAATAATAATAATAATGCATGCTCTTATTGGGTTACTGTTGTTTTAAAAAAAACATATATAGTCCATTTTTAATATAGTCAGTAAGAAATTTAAGGGGACTCCGTAGTTTAGTGGTTGGAGTGTTGGACTCAAGTCCACGTGGCCCAATTTTCGGCGTCCACCCAGCGTAGTGAGCCAAACTGGAGAGTCACGTGACTAGAATATGTGACGGCCATTAGGGCTAGAATGCTCCTGAAACGCCTCTTCGAGGCAGTACGCTCACCAAGTGATTATCGCTTCGCTGGACGTAGTTCATCCACTTGCTAACAGATGGCGTTGGAGTGGCTCAAGCCCACCAAGGGCTGTCACGCCAGGGTTAGTTACTTAGTTTTAGTAAGCTAATTAAGAGACTTTTGTAAAGGTATGGCTTGTATTTGAGAGGAAAATTATCACACACACAAGTTTTGCAGCGCATGTCCCTATAAAGACATTCCCTCGTGATACTTTTTTTTCTTCACAGAGAAGATATCTCCCGTCATTCCCCCAGTAGTTCGAATTAGAACTATAATTTTTTATCCAGTATTACAATTTACACTATATTTACTAACGTATTTCCTATAGAACTGCAATGAATTATAACATGAGATTATGTAATAGAAATTTGTATAACCTGTCTGTTACGGACACCTGTTATTTGTGGACAAATTAATATGTTTCATCAGTGTCCGTTATTCAGAGGTTTCACTGTATATAGTTATTTCATAACATTGGCCTACGCCTTTGTTTTTCATCGAATCGAAGAAAGAAAAGTAGTGTTCAGGTTATTATTAATAATAATACAGTAATAAACCGGATCTGTGTAGCATTTGGCTAGAATGTGAGCAAGGAAATGAATATTTGCATGAAATTAAGTTACAAATGAAAATGAAATCTTTGTTTTATCTGTGAACAAAATCAGAAACCAATGGGACAACTGACGAATATCTCATAGCAATAATTTGAAACTACTTTATCTGACGCTACTATTTTCAGCAAATGGGGGAGGAGGCATATGTTTGTCTCCAATCCTTTCGATAACGAGATCTCGAAAACCACAAGTGCTAGAAACGTGCCGTTTTCACTGGTCGATTCCAAATTTTTGTGTAGATTATCCAGTACTAATTGAATATGTCAAAAACATGGCAGTTATTTCTTTATTATATTTTTTAGGGGTACACTGGAAGGTTGAAGTTTTAAAAAAGTAAATCATCATCTACCCTACGAGGTATACTTCCAACGCCACACAATTGTATATAGGGGTAGTATATCTCCCAGGCGTTTGTTTCATGACCAAATGATAATGAAAAACGAAGGATAACCATTTCTCCAGGCTAAGATGAATCTTTATTGTTTGGATTGAGTTGATTTTTAGTTTAGCGTCCCTTTCAGCAGCGAGGCTATATGAGACGTGGACCTACTGATTAACGTGGAATCCGAACCACATGAGCTCTCGCCGGGAATCGAACCCGGGTCTCCCACTTTATTGTTTGGAGTGTTTTACCCAATGAACACCATATATTACTGAAATTATAATTAATTGTATGTGTAATGTATTTGCTTACTGCATGCAAGAAGAAAGAAAACATTGATCATACATTAATTAGAAATTCTAACCGGAAGTAGGTTCAATAGGAAATACGATAGTGGCTTGGTAGTAGAACACATACCTGAGGTACATGGGGTTCCTGGTTCGAGTCTTAGCCAAGTAAGTTTGTGTTGGATAACATCATGTCCGTGGGTTTTCTCGGGGTACTTCCGTTTCCTCCCACATTCTCACTCAACCAATTGTTTCATCTTCATTCACTTGTCTCAATCACCAGTCTCCCTTTGCCTCACGGTCATAAACGTGGGACGTTAAACTGAAAGATTTCATTTCATTTTTTAAAAATACTTTTCAGCAAACTTTCTCAAACTTCTAGTAATCTGGATTCCTTTGACTTCTCTTCAACGTATGAGGATGCAGAGTAGGATTTCTCAATCTATTCAAACTACAACACCCATTTCATCACATCATCTTCCCAGGAAATCCCCTATAAATAATTTCTGGCTTTTTAATAATCTTTTTAATTGTTGATCCTCATCACTTGTGAATCCCAGTGAAATAACACTGGGTTCAGGGTTTCACACTAGCCTTTGCTTTTAATTGTTTGTCAATATGCATTTTTAATTTTTTTTTTTTTTTTTTTTTGTATTTCAATATACATTTTTTCGTCAGTTTCACTCTTCTTTTGTTCCAATTGTTTTTCTTTGTTTGCTTAAAATTTTATTTAATATTCTTCGTTGTATTTGACAAGTATGGAAATAAAAAACATGTCTATCAAAATAAGTAATTTAAAATAGTCTTTAAACATATTTTTCTGCTACTAGATCCTACTTACATGTATCTATTACACCACACTTTGTAACCTCCTGGGGGTCCCTGATCCACAGAATGGAGGTTATTTATATCCCGAATTTTGACAGCATACGTCTTAGATATAGCAACATTCTCAGTATTGAGATCGGCTCTCGTGGTGTCCATTTCACGGGACCTCTTTCTTCCAAGCCAGTGTCTTTGAAAAAAAAAAATCTATTATTCAGAGAATGGCGTGTTTATGCGTCAGGAAACAATATCACAGCAAGTCTAGCTACCCTAAAAACAGGTGTAAAAGTGGATCTGAAAAGATAGGGGGACGCATGAGGTCACGCCGTCTTACGTGTCTATCTTCGCCCATTGTAATTTTCTAGGAAGTGGCGGGACGCCATATATAATTCTTTTAGAGATAGGGGAACTGTCTTCCACCGCATTCCCCTTCACTTTTATCCTTGCCTAGAAATAAACCTTATATGTATTGATGTCAAATAATTATTATCTTTTTTCTAAATTATTATTATTTTTGTCTTTGACAGGTGTTATTTTGAATCAACGGTAACATTTGCACCCGAAAGTAACGTTAAAAAATGGCGAATAACTTGTATTTAGTGAGTCTTGCTCTCTTCTGTTGTATGCTGGGCGCACAAACAAGTGTAAGTAATCCTTTTTTCTTTTATCTTGTTTTCTTTGCTGGAATTAATGAGTGGAGTTACAGTACTTTGTATTTAAAAATGTATATTGTAGTGTGTTAAAGAATAGTGTAATTTCAAATGTTTCAAAATTATCCTACATTATTAGCACAACATATCCACTTGAAATCCCATAGCTGTCCTAGGGCATTTAGACTCGCACTATACAATTTTAAGGATAATTCAAATATTCACGGGATTTTACTTGCATTTCGACGCGATGTCCATTAGGAATCGAGTCCGGGTCTCCAGTACTGAAGTCATGTACGCTAACCATGGAGCCAAGAGGGAGATCTTGGAAAACTCGGGGATAAAGGGGCTGGATTCCACATCATCTCCTATGTGCCAAAATCAAGAAATTGATGAAATATACTTTTACGTCGCCCCTGGAGCAATTCGGTTTTTCTCATATTGGAGACACCCATTACTTTTATGTATAGTCAGCGACAAAAGTTCATTCAATTTGATGAAACTAATTCCGTAAATAACTTCAGAATGAAAGGGCATAAAATTGAGCACAGTTTGTAGTAAATGAGAAAAGAATGTAATTTTCTGTACGTTGGAGCAATACCACCGTTATTCCCATAAGAAAATTTACATATATATATAGGGTGTCTCAAAAATCCCTTGACATATGGTAACTCTTCAAATATAACGTTTTCAATCTAAAGTGAAGGATTTTTTAAAATCGGACGAGCCGTTTGGGTTGTACACTCTTTATGCGCCCAATGTTAAATGAAAATGAAACGTTGCCATTTACCTGGATCCAGAACATAAGTGAATGAATTTACTGTCTGTTATGCTAACGTGTCGATGGCCAACCCCTATTTCAAACATGCCCCCATTCACCATACTCTTATAAAATTTGTTCACATCCCGTTCCGCCCTTCCCTCCCCCAGCCGCAGGTAAATTGCAACGCTACATTTTCATTTTACATTGGGTGCATAAAGAGTATACAGCCCAAACGGCTCATCCGATTTTAAAAATTCCTTCCCTTTAGGTTGAAAATATTATATTTGGAGACGGTTTCTCCTTTTACATTTTGTAGTAACTCTGATAATAACAGTTACCCCATGTCAGTTGACTTTTGAAACATCCTGTATATATACACTTTACGCTCTAGTAACACCATTGAAAGATAAATTCCCTAAATCTCTAACCTTTTATTATTATTATTTTTTAATTTTAGTTCCTTGATGTTCTGCTAGCTTTGCAAGAAGCAACGGCTGATTCACACATTGCGCCGTATACACTCGTCAAGGACTATGGGGTGAGTCTTTATTTATTGACATTTTTTTTTTTTTTTTTTTTTTAGGATATTACATCTGACATAAGGTGTGAAATTATCACAGGAAATTATACCTATTCCTCACAAGTAAGGATACTTTCGCCACTTCCACACTAAAATGTTTCATGATTGCCTATATTTAAGTTCATTTACAGTAAATCGTATATCGCACTCTGGTTCCGGCGGAACCGCGGTTCTCGGAAATCCGGTTTTCAGAACCGGTTCCAGAACCGGATCTTAGGAACTGGTTCCAGACCTCTATCCGAAAACCCCCAAAGACCCGTAAAGGAGGCAACAAAGTTCACCTTCAAAACACTACAAAGAGGACCATGCGCTTGTGCCCTCTCCGCCTAGACCCGCTTGTGCCCCCAGAAAAAATTTTAGTCCACCATTGGGTGTTTAGCCAAATGAGTTGGCCAGTTTGCCTGTTTAGCCAATGAGTTTGCCAGTTACCCAGTTTATTTAGCCAAATGAGACAAGCGGCCACCGACTGGGCGCCTGCCTGCCGCTTCCACCATTTCATCTAGCAAACTGTTCACAGCCTGCCAGCAACTTGGGTTTAGCGTAGGGTTGGTCACAAAGTTTTGGTTCCGCGAGGAACCGGTTCTTGGAGATCCGGTTTTCAGAACCGGTTCCAGACATTAGAATGCAAAGTGCGGCACGGCCTTCTCTAACCCCTTCATGATTACAACACTGACTGGCACATTCCATTTTTGTTTCAGTTGGCGACATTTTCGAAATGAAACAAAATATTCACAATGTTTGAACTTCGTGAAAAAAATTCTTGATTCACCAATACAGTATTTATGTAAATCCCGAAAGTATTTTCTACACTGTCGTTTTGCAATTTTGCTTGATACAGTATCCAAATTCTCCTTTTTTGTTTCCTGCCAATATAATTCATCTCGCTCATGATGAAATTCTAAAAAGGACGCAGACAAGGGCGCCCATATTGTGGTTTCTAACGGGGGCAAGTATACGCGACATTTCAAATATAGGTTCAAATTTTGCTGTAACTAATGTAAAAATTCAATTGGGTTTTCGATATTCCGAAGTACAATTTCCTCTAGGGAAGGGGGGCAAGCGCCCCACCTTGCCCCCCCCTGATGGGCGCCCTTGGGCACAGACACTTCAAACAACTTACAGTTGTGATATTGGTTCTTCGTTTCCGATACAAGTAATTTGCTTTGTGAAACAGCTGAAATTTGAAATAAGTGTTCACAATGCTGTGTTTGACCTAACAAGGTTCTTAATTGTGAAATATAAGTCATTGGCGTCTAGCTTTCCAGAACTTATTATCGTGTATTTGTTGTTTTTGACGCTCCCTGCCTCTGTCAGTTTTGCGGAAAGGTCGTTCTCAAAATTGAAATTATTATTATTATTATTATTATTATTATTATTATTATTATTATTATTATTATTATTATTATTATTATTATTATTATTATTATTATTATTATTATTAATAATAATAATAATAATAATAATAATAATAATAATAATAATAATAACTATGTGAGAAGCACAATGGGCGAAAATAGATTAAGTAATCTATTACTGTTCTCAATAAATGCGGACCAAGCCGAAAAATGGATGTACGGTAGTAACTGATTTTGCTGACTGGAAAGCGAGAAGAAAACCGTTCAATTAATTCCAGCTACTCTTCATGAAGACTGATGTCATTGACTGCAAAAAGTTAAATCCATCTTCCATTCTGAAGCTTATTGAATAAATTATATGTAGACCATATAACAAAGTGGTTTCCATTTATGAATATTTAGGCCTAGTAATTGCATACATTTAACTCATTCTTCACAGATACAGGAAATGTGGTTATTTATTATGTTGTCTATCATTACACAAAAAATGTTGTTAAGGCGGGGGGCCCTGGGTGTTCTCTTGCGGGGAAGCCTATAAAACATAGTTACGCCACTGGCCAACAGTCCGAATCTGCGGTCGCTGCCTGACCATTGGCAACCCAGACATCTGGCATTTTTATGTTTGGGCTACAAATAGTTCAAATCCGCTACTTTTGCAGCAAAATCTTGCTACTTCTTAATCTTCAAATCTGGCAACACTGCTTCCAGCCATTCTGACAGTTTTCTTCATGAGTTTTCCCTTATATCCACCAGTCCTTGTGCTGGAACGATATCTTAAAAACAGCCCCCAGCGCCTTCCTCACGCCTTCTTTACCATTGATTCTTCTTTTTCATTGATAATTGTTTCGGTGTAAGTTGGTCGTTTAATAAATAAGTAAGTTATAAAAAAGCAACTGAAAAATTTCGTTAAAAAAATCATTGCATATGACAAAATTAACGACGTTGAACATGTGCATTTCTTAGTCCATTGATTTAGGAAGGGCCTATATATGAGCACTTATTCTTCAGTTTTCTTTGAAAGAACTAGCGTTTTAATAGTTTGATTTTACTGATTTCTGTTTCAAATCTATTTAAATGTATCTATTTATGTATTTAATCTATTTATTAATCTATTTATCTAATATATTTATGTCTTTATATACAGTGTGGCACAAAAGTAGGTATACATCCCTGCATTGATCAAGTATAACATTCTAATTTATGGGTTTCTTTGCTTCGGCTGTTCCGAGCTTAAGATATAAGTAAAAAACACATTAAGAACAAATAATAAAGAAACTTAAGGCTATCTGATGGATAACAATAAGAAATTATATAAAATGCAATGAGCTGATCAGTATGATACTGTCAGGGTCGGATCTGGGATTTTCTGAGAGGGGTGCACCAATAACTACCAGTACATTTCAATTGAATTGGCATTTCTTAAATGCCTTTAGGCATCTGGGTGCGAATGAGGAAATGGTCTGGAAATGCCAAGTGTCTGTTCTCGGTGAATGCTTTTCTTTCAATTTTCAGTAAATTGACTTAAACTATCGATTTTGTAAAACTTCCCTTTGTGTTAAGCCCAAACGGAAACGTGGCAGCAGAATTTTTCGGAAAGTGTTGCTATTTTCACTGCTAGCTTATCATTTTAGGTAGTGTATATTTACAACGAAGGGGGAGTGCATGTGTACCTTTGCACCCCCCCCTAAATCCGGCCCTGGGTACTGTATACCTACTTTTGGGCCACCTTGTATATTTCTAAGCATTAATACTTGGATCTAAGGTCTTACGTCCGTCACGTATGAGAAATGACGCCCCGCGGCATGCACACTGTCTGGGATAGGGGGAATGAGGAAAAAAGGTAGCGGCCTGGAAGCTATATGTGACGTACTATGCCTAGTGGGAATGAGAAAAACCCAGGAAAAACTCACTCAGAATGGCTGGTCTGAGAAAGCTGAAAGGCCTTTTCGACCGAGTATCCCTACCACCGGGAGTCGAAACCGGGACCGCTCGCACCGAAGGTGAGAGCAACTGCGGGGCTACTGTAGGCCTATTAATTTATTAAATTATATTTAATATGATGTTACTTCTAATAACAAACGGAAAACGTCTCAGCCTGTGAGTCACGTTAACACTACTGATCAAATCACACTAATTGATGTCACTACTTGCGATATCTCTTGCCTGCCTAACACTAATAGATGTCGCTACTTGCGCTATTGCTTGCCTGCCTAACGCTAATAGATGTCGAAACCTGCGTTATCGCTTGCCTACCTGACGGTAATAGACCCTCTATATGTCGCTACTTGTGCTTTCGAACATGTATAATCATTTTTCTTATTTAAAGCTACTAGATTATATATAAAATTAAAATTAATTTCGATAAAAGTAATTTAACTAGAATTGAAGAAGAAATCAGTAAAATTCCAGTTCATTTCAAAGAAAACAAAAATAATCTTCCAGATAAATCAACAGATCAAAAAGATGAAAATGGCGTTGTTACACATCATTATGAAATAATTATATATGTAGTTATTAAAGAGATCTAAACGATTAGAAATTGTCATTAAATAATGTGATGATGTGTATATTTTTCGTACATGTTTGAAATGAAAACGAATATCTTCTTCAAGATGGTGTTAACCAAATGAATATTATCTTACAACTCACTTCTTTGCTCCCAAAACAGGAATTTGAAGAAAGACTGTATCCAGCTGGATGGTGGGTTTGCACATTGTCTGGTATCCAAGGGAAGAGAAAGAAACCTGCAATATTAAGGCTCCTTGACTATTTTGATGGTGAAAATAAAAATGGTAAGTTCACTAAAACGTGTTGCACTTATAGATTAAGGCTCCTTGACTATTTTGATGGTGAAAATAAAAATGGTAAGTTCACTAAAACGTGTTGCACTTATAGATTAAGGCTCCTTGACTATTTTGATGGTGAAAATAAAAATGGTAAGTTCACTAAAACGTGTTGCACTTATAGATTAAGGCTCCTTGACTATTTTGATGGTGAAAATAAAAATGATAAGTTCACTAAAACGTATTGTACTTATAGATTAAGGCCTTTTGACTATTTTGATGGTGAAAATTAAAATGATAAGTTCACTAAAAAGTACTGTACTTATAAATTAACACTATAATTAATGCTACTTCTTTCCGTATGAATTACGCTTTCAATCGTAACACATAGGTTACGTTTATTAACTATTAATAGGGATGCGCACGAGACAAGATTTGAGGCTGTCTCGTCTCGAAAATGTGATGTAAAAGTGATGTCTCGACTCGAAAAATGTATTCTTCTCTATTGGAAGAGCTGTGTCTCGACTCGAATTTTGTCAGGAAAATTCTGTCACGACTCGTTTCGTGCACAGCCCTAACTATTAAGTAAATTTAGTGTATTCTATACCACTATTCATTCCAATACAGGAGCTTTCTCAATTGATGTCCAGTGTTGCACATAGCGATGAGAAAGGAGAAAAATTTAGGTTTCCTCGTCTTGACTCTTAAATTTTTTGTAGAACTCTTGCCTCTTCTAGATTCTCGAAGATTTCTTTGTCGTATCACCTCAAAAATTTCACCCGTCTTTTAGTAAATATTTCACCTCTCGATAAATAAATGAATATTTATAAATGGACTGAAACTAACGTATTTATTATAAAATCTAAGTATTTAGGTCCCATTATTCGATAAAAAAAAGTTTAAAAAGCATAATAAAACATAATTTGCAAAGAAAAAAGTTAAAGCATAATTGCCAAAATAATAATCCATAATGTCCATAGCTCTGGAAAATACCAATTTCAGAAATTTCTGGTTCTAAGGAGGCGCAAATGTTAATTTTTTTTTTCACCCTTTTGGACCATCGGTGACTACATTAGAAAGTGAGAACTCTGTTTTCTCCGAGCGTTTACAATTTTGTTTTAATAAATTGCAAGATTTTGTGTAATTATAGTGATCCTAGATGGTGTCCCACTATGAAAATAAATTAATCCGTCATTTTTTTTTTTTTACCCTGTCTTGTCCCATGATTATATGGGTTTCTCATTTCAGACTTTAATTCTTTTGATCCACGCTCCTCAATTCTCTACCCACTCTTCCTTTAATCATTTTGTATCTTGTCTTTCCATCTCATCTTGGGTCTTCCTTCTCTTTCTTTTAACTGTTACTTCCAGCTTCCCAATTCCTTTCCCACACAATCTTAATTTCTTCGTTTTCTATGTCCAAACCATTTCAACCTCCATTCTTGAAACTTTTGAACTCAAGAATCCCACCTTAATAGAGCCTCTTATGTAATCGTTTCTTATCCTATCCTTCTTCATCACACCCATGTCCATCTTAAGGTTCTAATCTCCCGCCACTTCCATCTTCTTTTCCTGGGCTCTTGTAATTGTCCACGTTATACTGTACTACTGTACATAGGCACCGACTTTGGGGGGGGGGAAGAACACTTTTGCGTCCCCAATATTTAAAGGTGGGGTACTCGCCCACCCAATATAATCCAGTCGAGGAAGAATTATCAAAAAGTTAGCAAGAATTTCTACCGAGCTTTCTTATTCGATACAAAGCGTCATTTTCGAAATTGTGTTTAAGAGAGCACTGAAACTTCAAGCAACACTCTGGTAGCACTGAATTGACACGAGAAGATCAATGTGGTGCGCAAACTTGTAGTGAAGTTCCCAAATTTTGAACTTGAATTTGTTTTAATGCCTTTAGGCAAATTTGGCTTAGGTCGTCAACTTCGCAGCGGAGCGCATGCAGCGGACCGAGATCTGAGGGGGAAAAGGGGGTTTTCATCCAGCCGTTGATAGAAAACGCAAGCAGTTGACAGAACTCTGAATAAGATGATTTATTTATCGATTGTTTGCCCCCCCCCATATTTTCTTCAAGTCGACGCCTATGCTACTGTACTTCAGACCGGCTTTTATTTATTTATTTATTTATTTATTTATTTATTTATTTATTTTTGCCGTTTTATATATACGGGCTTTTATCCTACAACTCACTTTCTTATTATCCATCCTTTTCCAATTTAACCAGTCTATTCTGAGCCTTCGGCTACCTGAATTTTAAATCTAGATTTTTCTACTTTTTCTACTTAAATTTAGATTTTTAGAGTGGAGTCTGTTAAGTTTTCAGGTATACAAATGGATAAACACGTATAAATAAACGTTTCGTCACTCCGTTACGAGACGACGTCAACTCTAAATATTCAAGTATGATGTAAAATTAAGTTCTATGACGTATGGTAGTGCAAGAAATTCTAATTTGATGCATATTTTCTTCATTATTGTGTAAACTACTATTAATACGTACATCAAGCTACTTGTTTATTTACTTATTTTGTTTTATTTATTTTTCAGACACAAAGCTTACCATAAGTATGCCTCAGAGCAGTTTAATTGAAGGAGGTAAATCACAGAATATGCATGAAACATGTTTCTACTTGTCTCAAAGTTATCAACAAAACCCACCACTGCCAAAGGATAGAAATGTTTACCTCAAAAGAAGAAACTCTATGACTGTTTACGCAAGGTACAACATACTTAACCATTAGTCATTATATTCTTGGGTAATAAGAGGTATAGTGTAGAGACCTGTACGGGCCGAATTTTTCGGCCCGAGCCTAATCCAGCCCGAATGTACCTAGGCCCGGCCCGTGCAGGTCTCTATTAAGTGGTAGTTTGGGTTTGGCTATACTATATGTAGTTCTCCAGATATAAAATGTATAATAAAAATTTTGATTGAAATAGATTAAATCTTGATACAAGAAAAAAAGATAATAGGTGTGGGTTTCAGAATTTATTTATTTATCTCCATTAATATTATTTAGCACAATTAAATGCTTTTATATGATCTACCATTACTACGGTAATGAGCAATGAGCAATGTAGTGGTTTGTAGGTCAAGTACCGGGCTGAAGCCCTTGTCTTCCATCTGAAGTGGTTGTTTGTCAACGGTGGTCCAGCGTTTCAAATGTTGCAGATTGGCTTACTACGGTAGATTTTTTTTTTTTTTTTTACCAGCTAGCCTACGCTAGCTACTACCCGAAGAGGGTTACGCCCTCTGTAGGGGAAGAGATGTTTAGTATATTCTGCTATTCAGAAAGCAATGGTTGGGCTATGGGTAGGTACAGAAAACTTTATTATTCAAACTTTCACAGTCATTATGGCCTTTAACCATAATCATGAGGAAAGGTAAATACATAAACTGCAGTGAGGGAAAACCATAACTGTAAGTGATATGATGTGGAATGATGAAATGAAGTGCGAAACTCACTACAACACATAGGTTTTGTTAGTTGAACTAATGCTGGTTATCTTTAGGGGCTGCGCTAGGCAACACTGGTTCCAAGTGAAATTTGTGGTGGACAAACACCGTTTGCGTGGGTTTTCTCGGATGTTCTCCCGTTCCCTTCATTCCACCATTTCATTTTTATTATCACACCGTCTCCCTTATTCTCAGTGCACAATGTTGGACGTTAAAATATAAATTTCATTTCATTTATAGGTCTATTGATATTGAAATCACCAAGGTTTACTATCACACCAAGTTAAGTCAAAGTTCCATGAGTTTCATCCCATAGAGGGGAATGTCAGCTACGCAAAATTACTAACAATTTCCATCACTTACAATGCCTGTTCGCTCCTAAGTGAGGCCCAGTATATATCCCTTACTTGCTTTTAACTATAAAGTAATCCATTTTACGTTCTGTATCATTTTTTTGAAATAAATTATTAACTTTAAAAAAAAATCTTAAAGTAGCTGGTTAACGGAAACTTCTATTTAAAAAAAAAAAAATATTAGGGTGCCAGGGAACAATATCTTTCAAGTCTCACTGTATCCGATAATACCACTATTATAGCTGAACGATAATCTTAGAACGTTTTTCTTTCTTTCTTTCTCTCTCTCTCTCTCTCTCTTTTCTTTTCTTTTTCTTTTGAAGACAGAAGAATGTGCAAATAAATTATAGGTGTGCATCAAATAATTATAAAGAGCACACACTGAGGTTTTTAACATTCATTCACGCTAAAATAAATCAATAACGATTTTAGAATTGGTGAATGGCAACCCCGTATCCATTCTTTAGATTCAATTAAATTTATGTGCGGATGGAAATGTTCTTGTTGACAGTAATGTTAATAAGGAGTGTAAAAAAAATTGTGAGGACAGTGACGTCATTGTTGAGTTCGAAACCGAATATTACTAGATAAGTTTATTATACATTATTGCTATTATTATTAGTATTATATTTATTTCTACTATGTTCATAACAAACAGTAGTCTATGTACGATATTTATTTTGTAATCCACAAAAAAACTTAAAGGCAAAAATCGATAATTTTGCTATGAGGTTCTGTATCTACCTTAAGTGCAGGTTGGCGTTTACTAATTGAGCACCGAGACTATATGAGACGTGGACTTACCGTTTCAGGCGGAACCCGAACCAAAGTAACGCGTTCAAACTTTTGGACTTTCCCACCGGGATGAGAGCCCGGGACCCTGTGGTCGAAAAGTGCACCTAGCCACTAGAACTTGCCTTCTATTGAAACGACTACAGTATCAATTCGTTGGCTTGGTACGTTTGGAGTTTAAATGTCTTTTTCGTGCCAAAACTGTGTAAGACGTGGCAGCGCAGAAGGGCTAGACACTAACCCTAAACTGCGTGTTCTGGTGTTTGTTCATCTTCATCGCAAGGGAAATTTTCAAAATGTCCGTGTTCACTGAATAAGATTTAATAATTTCCTTTTTGTAGTTTTGTTAATCTCATTAATCAATGTAATAGCAACTTTGGACTGTCTTGGAGTTTTGTCTACTTGCCGGCATGAAGTACGTTGCAAGTCGTAAAAAAAAAAAAAAAAAAAAAAAAAAAAAAAAAAAAAAATTATAGGACTTCCATTTATCCTGTTAAGAGTTGATAATTTGCCTGTTAGGTGGCAATTTGTTACACTGTTGCAAAATTAAGTTTGAAAATGTCAAGTTGGTATTCATTTTGTATAAAGAAAAGATTTTCGTTCTTCTCTTAAATGTTTCTAGTAAGTTTAGCTTACTTTACCTAAGTTCTTTCTAATTAATATTATTATTACTGGTCTCTTTAGATCATTTAGCGCAACCAAATGCCTTCATTTACTTGTTTAAGTTCGTATGAATTAATCTACCGTAGTAAGCCAATCTGCAACATTTGAAACGCTGGACCACCGTTGACAAACAACCACTTCAGATGGAAGTCAAGGGCTTCGGCCCGGTACTTGACCTACAAACCACTACATTGCTCATTGCTCATTACCGTAGTAATGGTAGATCATATAAAAGCATTTAATTGTGCTAAATAATATTAATGGAGATAAATAAATAAATTCTGAAACCCACACCTATTATCTTTTTTTCTTGTATCAAGATTTAATCTATTTCAATCAAAATTTTTATTATACATTTTATATCTGGAGAACTACATATAGTATAGCCAAACCCAAACTACCACTTAATAGAGACCTGCACGGGCCGAATTTTTCGGCCCGAGCCCAATCCAGCCCGAATGTACCTAGGCCCGGCCCTGTCCGGGCCCGAAAAGTTTTGGGGATTTTCGGCCCGAGCCCGGCCCGGCCCGATAAGTTTTTTTTAAAATTCTTGGCCCAAGCCCGGCCCGGGTCAGATAAATTTTAAAAGTTTTTAGCCCAACCCAAGCCCGATAAATTTTTAAAAAAATGAGCTCGAGCCCCAATCTTTCTCAATATTTAGTACTAATTTGACCTAACCCTTAGAAACATTTTCTAAACTTTGGTTTACAACCTGACGCTTGCCTACAGAATAGTACCATTTCCTCCTAGAACTTTGCCTGTCATCGAGAGAACAAAATCTCCATTTCCTGTAAGAAAAAATTTAACTTAATTGATTTTTAGTATAAGTGAAGATTGCAATATTGTTTAGCGACAGGCAAAACTTTCCCACCCCTTCTTGTTATATTTTGAGTTCAGTGAAGGTCAAGGTCAGAGCTCAATTTACAACATAATCCCTGTAATCCTCTATAGTGAAAGTGGAGCCGCTAAGCAACAAAAACTGTAAATAGCTATTACATTTTTTGTAACATTTTTCACGGACACACTTCTTCAACGTTTGACTTTATTCCAATTATCGTTTAACGAAAGTCAATAATTAATAAAAAGAATTGCAATTAATCGTCCGCAGCCCGGCCTGACCTGAAGAGAAATCAGTGTCGGACCGCCCAAGCCCAGCCCGGCCCAAAGAAATAACAGAGTCGTCCCGCCCAATCCCGGCTCGTGCAGGTCTCTAGTATAGTGTTATAATAAAAATGTAAGTGTACCCACTATCTGTGAATTTTTGTTTTATTCGTTTTCAGGGATTCAGTTTACCAAAACTCCTTTATATGTTAAACATGTCCAACCGTCCGGGAGACAAAAAAAAAAAAAAAAAAAAAAAAAAAACTCAATAATTATTTTAGAAATCATTACCAAATACGTGCAGGATGTAGAAAGTCAAAAATTACGAATCAGGTTCGTTTTTAGACCCAACATTCAAACCGGAAGTGGTAGAAATTAACTACTTCCGCTTTTAACGTTGATCGCTATAAGCACCATACTAGATTGAGAGAAGTGATGTTCTGCAATCCAGAGATGGCGTGGATCAATCAAGGCTTGACCCACCACCCACCAAAACCCACCATCAACTCTAACCTGTGATCCACGCACTCTTCTGCACTGACTGACGAGTTTACACTTTTAATAGTATTATCGCTAATCGGAGTTTGAATTTCTGCGGTCAATCGCTCAAGCACCGCTCTGTTACAATACCGTTGAATCTGACCTTTACGGTAAAAAATGGTAAAGTGTTTGCCATGGGGCATATTACGATAAATTTCAATTTGATTATCACATATAATTTTTTCCTTGTTGAATTACAGATACTTTTCAGTGGAAAATATAAATATGATGAAATTTGAAAGTCTTAATACTAAAATTTGATTGTTCTTTGAAAGCTAAGTAGTAAGTTCTATTTCTATTATTACAATTACAAATATTAATATACAAAATTACCTGAAGTCCTTTTCTCACTTAGATATCTTAGGTAAGTAAATAGAAACAAATAAAAAGAGAGGCCTTGAAAGTAAAACGTAGACAAATTTATCAGTGTTCAGAAGATGTTGTCTACAATGCAATGAGCAAAGTGGGTCGGTGGGTCACGGTGTGCGGTGGATCGTCGTGGGTCACGTCTTTTTGACCCACGATCCACTTACAAATCTTGACCCGCTTGGCCCACTTGATCCACAACGCACTGATCCACTCCATCCCTGCTGCACTCAATTAAGCGTGCCAAAAATACATTTCGTTTTCATTCTTTAAACGCTACTAAAACCGAAAGTAATAGAAATCCACCACAATCCCAACTTTCAATAACAATTGAGAAAAGTTCGATCCCAGCCCCTGCCAAGTGAACTTTGTAGTGGACAAACACCGTGTGCATGGGTTTTCTCGGGGTTCTCCCGTTTCCTCCCACTTTCTTCATTCCACTATTTCATTCATTTCTCACTATCACCGCCTCCTTTAGTCTAACCGGCATAACCGTGGTACGTAAAACTCAAAGACAAACAATTGAGATAATATCAAGTCATACGAACCAAACTCTGTTTTGTTGATTAAAAAGGAGGACGAATAGAGGTCCAACAAATGACAATCAGCGTGTGAATCAAAAGACTATTTACAGGAGGAGAAAGTGCACATCCGAAAAAATTAACATAGAAAATTTCAAAACATATAGGAGACATCCATCTCTACTGAGGGGATTTTCCTTCATTCTTCCTGATAATTCGTACACTGAGGACAATGTTAAGAATTCAAGAACTAAAAGCAATTTTAGAAGTAACCTTTTAATGAGATGACTGAGCTTGATTCCGGGACGGCAACTCCTCGATTCTTGGTTGAATCTTCGAGAGTGCGAGAATCAGAGCTGATTCTGGAATCAAGCAATTTCTGTGCTTCGTTTTTTATTGATGTTAATGCAGAGACACCCTGTTCACACAAATATGTTGATGGAAATGGAAGAAGTTGGGAAATAGCACTGATCATGCAATAAATTTTCCAACTATGATCATTCAATCAGGGGCGGATCCAGGATGTATCTCTAGGGGGGCAGTGGGTTGTAATACTGCTACTTAGAGCTACTTTTAGGAGCTCTAAACTCTGTGATCGGTTTTATTTATATATAAAATAAGAAAGTTTCCTGTTCTGGGCGGGGGCGATAGCCCCGATCACCCCCCTAAATCCGCCAATGTATTCAATAAATATTGGAAATATGCTGATTTTAGGATTACGTACCCCCCAGAAACATCTTCGCGTACGCCTGGTTGAACAGCACAACCTTAGACCAGTGATTCAAAACCTTTTCGAGTCTTACGACACCTTGGGTGAATGAGATTATCCCGAGCGCCGTTCCCATCATCTTAATCTAATCCATCCATGCTCAATTCTAAACGTAAAAATTACATGAAGCAGTCCAAGAACCAGAAAAAGGCTTCAGTTCTTAAAACCAGTCTGGAAGAATCCATATTATTATTTGTGGAAAACTCTAAACTTTTGATAATTTGTAAAACTCAAATGACTTTCATCCACTAATAAGAAAAAAAAAAAAAAAAAATAACAGGTAATGAAATCTCAAACGCCTTATGGATAGTCTATAGCGCCCAAATTATCCCCTTTTGCTCCAGTGTCTCCTTTGGAAACGAGAAAAGCTTATGGGGTGCCTCAACGCACACGTTGAGAACCACTGCATCAGATATTCAACCATGCTAGCCGGTAACAATATACCGGTATTTTTGAAACCGTACCTATATACAAAAAACAAAATTAGGCCTATATAAGTATACAAAGGGGTTAAATTTCGCTTAATAGCTCACTGTGCGGAATTACTTAAGGAACTTCACAGGCAATACCACGCAGTGCAAAATAACCTTGTTTCTTTTTGTCCCAATAAGGTTCCAAAAGTTTTTTTTTTTTACTCTTCGTATAAACAGGACGAACTTCAAAACACAGTAGAGCGTCGATTATCCGAACGTCGGTCAACCGAACGACCGCTTAACCGAACTGTGTACTCGCTCGCACCTGTTACTCTCCCACCCTACCGTCCTATCATCCCCCTCACTCCCAAACCAAGTTTCCCACAGTAGTCGCCGCACTGAGCCACCGCTGGCGGAACATTGCTTCTAATGGGGCCTTCATAAGGCGCTGCTGCCCGGCCAAGCCGCCAGTCGCTGTGTTTCAACAATCAGCATACTTCTTTTTATGAATAAATTTACTGTACAGTACTTCTTTTTGGCAAATAAACATGTACAGTTCGATTATCCGAACAAACCAGTTTTCCGAACACCCATGTCCCCCAATTACTTCGGATAATCGACGCTCTACTGTAGGTCTATATACTAAAACTGAACATCTTAAGATTACAAAATAGGTTCACATTTGTACGCATCATATTTAGGTGCGTGCAATTCCGATGCTTTCCTCCATATATAGTGACTTATTAATGATTTCATATGTTGAAAGAAGACTTTTGGTTTGATTTTATTATATAGAAAAGTCCACTCCTCTGAAAAATCCATACTCTGTAAACAAACCTGTTAACAATCTCCAATCATTAAGATTTTGGGCGTCTCCTGCCATCTAGTAGAGCCACAGCGAACTACAACGACAACGAGAGAACATCGATTTATATTCAATTTGTTGGAATTTCCCTAACATTTGATAGGTCTGTAATTCAACGTAAAGAGAAGTCAATAATATATTGCTGTGCTCATGGATGACCAAATTATCTCCCTCCCCCCAAGGCAGGAATTTTTTGGGGGGTAATGCAAGACATTTTCAAGAGGGCCGAATTTCTACAAACTTAATAATAATAATAATAATAATAATAATAATAATAATAATAATAATAATAATAATAATAATAATAATAATAATAATAATAATAATAATAATCTCATGGGCTGGATTGCTGAATTTCGTGTTCGTAACTACTCCTATATGATCAAAATTGCACTCACGCTTAACATTTTTACGATTATCATGCTTATCCTAAACTTGAGAACTCAAACCGGAATGTTCGTTATATAGTGCCTACAGAATAGAAATGGTCTGGCATTAATGCAGTTTGATTCCAAGAGCGAGGAGTGGCGGGTTATCATCGGGTTATTATACAGGGTATTTCAAAACAACACCGACAACATTTGGGAGGTGATTCCTAACACCAAGACAAGACAAAAAGTATAGACCAACCTGGGTGCAGAAATGCTTTCTTTCAGAGTTGTAGGCTAACGAAAACATAAAAAAAAATCATTAAAGACCCACAGCTCCCAAACTATGTAACCTACCGTAGCCGGGTCAAGACTTCACTTAGGAACTAATATATGTACCCTATCCAAAAGTCCATGTTTCAGAATCCTGCGGTACTCACATAACAATTTTTATGAAGGGAGTTTGGCTACAGGCATACGAATTGAAGTACTCTCAAACTACCTCTGTAAAAATTTTTGGGGAAGTACCGCAGGATTCTGAAACTTACATATTTGGATAGAGCACATTAGTTCCTAAGTGAAGTCTTGACCCGACTACGGTAGATCCCATAGTTTTGGAGCTATGGACCTTTTAAAGTTCATTTTTTCATGTTTTCGGCAGCCTATAACTCCGAAAGGAAACATTTGTGCACCCAATTTGGTCTATACTTTTGTCTTATCTTGGTGTCAGGAATCACTTCCCAAACGTTGTCGGTGTTGTTTCGAAACACCCTGTATAAATCCAATCCGTATGGAATCAACTGTGGAATCGATTCTCAAAATTCAAAATTACTCGATTCAGCCTATCTGTAGAACTGTGTTGCCAACCGTTCTCATTTTTCAGTATAACTTCTAAGTTTTTAAACTACCTATTGATCTACCGTAAGTGGCGGATACGGGGGACGATCTCCCCCCTAGAAGAAGAAACTTACTTATTTTATATATAAATAAAACCCATCCCAGAGTTTGGAACTCTTAAAAGTAGCTCTAAGTAGCAGTATTACTACCCACCGCCCCTCCCCAACAATCTACCGTACTGATGGATTTAAGGCCGTGTCTAACGTTTTGAGCTGAGATCATCAGTCCCTATATAATGACATGGTGAACTTCTATCCAAAATATTATGAAAACTATTTGTCTTATGCAGTTCAACCTTTCTCCGGATGTTAACCTACCCCAATACTACATGCTCATTTTTGTATTTTTAAACTAGGTCTTATAGTTTATAATTATTACTTTTTACAAGTAAATATGACACCGTCCGTGTAACCTGGGTTCCTGTCAGCACGGCATGGCGCGTCCTCAGGTTGCGGATCGAGAAGAAGGATTCTAGATATAGAGGTTAGCTGCGAATATACTGTATAAGCATTCGCGGACAGCCGATTAGGTGTGGTCCCCCAGTGAGGTTCGGGTAAGGCTAACAATTTCATCCTGTTAAAAAAAAAAAAAAAAAAAAGCACTTGTTCAGAAATATTCACAAAAGCCTCGGACAGGGACTGATAACTTGGCACGACCTCAGCAAAAGAAAATGAACATAAGATTTGGAACATGAGATATTATAAGTCTTTATAGGGCAGGCGCGTTAAAATCCATAACGAGTGAGTTAGAGAAATACAGGATGGACGTAGTAGGAGTTCAGGAAGTTAGGTGGGAAGGAAATGGATCTGAGAATTCCGGAAATTTTACGTTCTTTTACGGGGAAGGAAATAAAAATCACCAGTTAGGAACAGGGTTTTTCGTTCACAAACGAATATTACCAGCAATTAAACGGGTTGAATTTGTTACTGACAGACTTTCTTTCATTACTCCTAAGGGACGGGGTGTGATATTATTGTTTTAAATGTACATGCCCCAACTGAAGATAAGGATGATAATATAAAAGACAGTTTTTACGAAGAAGTGGAACGGATATTTGACCAACTCCCGCGATACCATATGAAAATTCTATTAGGGGATTTCAATGCGAAGGTAAGACGAGATAATATTTTCAAACCGGTTATAGGGAAAGAAAGTATGCATATGGGAAGTAATGACAACGGTGTTAGACTCGTGAATTTTGCAACATCCAAAAAACTAACCGTGAAGAGTACAAAATTCCCACATTGCGACGTTCATAAATACACTTGGACATCACCAGACGGAAAAACACATAATCAAATTGATCACGTTTTAGTAGATAGAAGAAGGCAGTAGCATAATTGATATCCGGTCGTTTAGAGGTGCTGATTGTGACACTGATCAATACCTGGCAGCAGCGATAATACGATAGAGATTATCGTTGAATAAAGGTAATATTCAATGTCCGAAACGGAGAAATTCAATTTAAAGAAATTAGAAGAGAGCCAGGTAAGAGAGGCATACCCGATTAAAGTTTCGAAATAGATTCTCGGCTTTAGAAGATTTGGAGTGCACTAGTGTTGAGGATATCTGGATTGAAATTAGAGATAACATTACAATTTCAGCAAAAGAAAAATTGGGACACGCGGAAATAAGTAGGAACAAACCATGGTTCGACCAGGACTGTATTAAACTAGCAGAGAAGAGAAAACAGGCAAAATTACGCTGGCTACAAAATCCGAATGAAATAACTACACAAAATTTCGCAGATATCAGGCGGGAAACTTCCAAAACTTTTAGAACAAAGACACGCGATTTTTTAAAAGCTAATATTAAGGAACTTGAAGATAATAGTAAAAATAAAAACATCCGGCACATGTATAAGGGGATCAGTGAATTTAAGAAAGGCTATCAACCTCGTGCTTATATATTAAAGAAATCTGACGGTACAGTTCTCACTGATACCAATAGCATTTTAAATAGATGGAAAGATGTTTTTGATGATTTGCTTAACACTCAACCAAAAACTAGTGTGCGTGGAGCAAAGGAAATACACACCACAGAACTGTATATTCCAGAACCCAACCGAATAGAAGTAGAAACCGCTATAAAAAAAATCAAAGAAACACAAATCTCCGGGTGTAGATGAAATTCTGGCTGAGTTAATTTTAGTTGAAGGCGAAAAATTGTGGAACAAGATACACAAACTCATTCTCCTTATCTGGAACAAGGAAGAATTGCCACAAGAGTGGAAAGAATCAATCATTGTTCCAATTCACAAGAAAGGCAACAAAACTGACTGTAATAATTATCGAGGCATTTCTCTTCTGTCAACATTCTATAAAATACTTTCGAATATTGTATTAGCAGGATTGACCCCATACGCAGATGAAATTATTGGAGATTATCAGTGCGGATTTAGACGAAATCGATCACCTATCGACCAAATATTTACCATTCATCAAATACTAGAAAAAAAAGTGGGAATACAATACCCCGGTACTTCAACTATTTATTGATTTTAGAAAGGCGTACGACTCGGTTAGGAGAGAAACATTATACAACGTTCTTACAGAGCTTGGAATACCCTGAAATCTAATTAGATTAATTAAGATATGTTTAAATGAATCCCAAAGTAAAGTCCGGGTAGGAAAATTTTTGTCCACGAGCTTTCACGTCGAAAATGGCCTGAAACAAGGAGATGCGTTGTCGCCATTATTATTTAACTTTGTTCTGGAATACGCTATAAGGAAAATCAAAGATAGCAACCAGGGCCTAGAGTTGAACGGTATTCACCAGGTTATGGCATATGCTGATGATGTAAATTTAATAGGGGATGATAGGAGAACAATAGAAAGAAATGCAGAGATCTTATTAAACGCTTGCAGGGACATGGGTTTAGAAGTAAATGCAGAGAAAACTAAATACATGGAAGTGCGTCGGTACCGTAACATGGCAAATTATGGATGCGTTAAAATATTAAAGAACACTTTTGATAAACTGGGTAGTTTCAAATATCTAGGATCAATATTAACAGACGAAAATCATATTCACGAGGAAATTAAATGTCAACTAAAAGCAGAAAATTCGTGTTACTATTCACTTCAAAATCTCTTGTCGTCGCGAATTCTGTCGAGGAATTTGAAGCTTAAAATATATAAAACAATAATTTATTTATTTATTTCCTCCAACAGGAGATCTCTCCAATTATAGGAGGTGTGCACAATTGATTTCATTATTATATTATAATAATAATATGTAAAACAAATTTTTAATTGAAAATAATAAAAATAAAAATAGTAAAATTCAAAGCAAATAGAATACATAACTTTGTATGCGGACATTTCATAGATCAATGCATACATTTTATGAAGCACAAACTCATACTCTCATTCTAGAAATAGTCATACATACATAATATATCTCTCTGTATATTAGTAGTAAATATATATACCAATATTTATACATACAAATATATATGCACGAACACACACATACGTATCTCGCACATTTCACATGCACACATTTATGTGCTCACCATGGATATTGTACATTACAATAACATGAAAATAGAAAATAATCAAATGTGATTACCGTAGTTAATGTAGTAATATCTAATATTAATTACGTTTTCTATATAACTTTTCGCACAAATATCTGTTCAATAATTTTTTTAAATATTTTTTTCTTTCAAACTTAAGTCAATGTCATCGATACTCTCAGCTATATTATTATATAATGAACAAAGTCTTATTAAGGGTGAGTTGTTGTACGTGTTGGTTTTCGCAGTTGCATACCATAATAATTTCCTCGTTCTTAAAGTTCTTGATTTTATATTGAATTTAATATATTACAAAAATTCACTGTTATCGAATATACCATTTACTATTTTAAATAAACACATTTCTTGTAGAATAACACATCTATCCGAAAAAGTTGCGTAATTGAATTCACCTAGTAGTCTGGAATACGAAATTTTATTAGTAATTGCAGATTGTCCAGTTTTCTTGTAGTATAGATACCTTAAAAACCTTTTCTGAATTGCTTCTAATTGATTATTTTGAGTTACGTATTTCGTAGTCCACATCACCAAGGCGTATTCCATCTTTGATCTTACAATACTTTTAAAAATAGTTTCTATAACATCAGTGTTTGTAAACATTTTCGTGTTTCTTATAATAAATCCTAATTGCTTAAAAGCGTTATGTGTTACCAACAATGTATGTTTATTAAAAGACATACCACAGCTGAAAGTAATACCCATATCTTTATATGTATATACACGTTCTAATACTTTGTTGTCTAACTTGTAGGGTTTAATTTTAGTTAACCTTCTTTGTTTTGAAAATATCATGAATTTACACTTGTTAGTATTAAAATATAATTTACTTTCTATACTCCACTGATATATTTTATTTAGATTCTCATTCAGTTTCAATACATCCTGATTTTCCTGTATACCTTTGTATAATTTTAAATCGTCAGCATATAATAAATATTTGGAATATTTAACATATTTTGGGAGGTCATTTATAAAAATTATGAACCATAAGGGTCTTAAGTTTGAACCCTGTGGGACACCGGAATTAATATTATAACTGAATGATCTTCTGTGATTGAAGTATACATACTGTTTTCTCTGATACAGGTAACATTAAAACAATTTTAGTAAATTTGATGAGAATCCAAACTTTGAGAGTTTTCTAAGTAGTATGCCATGATTAATTATGTCAAATGCCTTTGCAAAATCAATATATATTGTGTCTACTCGTTTGCTATCATGTGTAGCATCATGAACGAATTGAGTGAAATTAAGTAAACTTGTTACTGTCGATCGTCCAGGGTAAAATCCATGCTGGTTTTCACAAATATAGTTCTTTACATGGTTAAAAACACGATCATATAATATTTGTTCGAAAACTTTTACTGGTGCACCAATTATGGCTATAAGCCTATAATGTTCTATTTTACTCTTATCCCCATTTTTAAAGATTGGTGATACTTTAATAATTTTCCAGATTTCAGGAAACGTTTGGGTTTTAAGTATTAAATTGAAAAGTATAGACAGTGGTTCTAGTAGTATTTCCGAGCATGCTTTTATCACATATGGAGGAATACCATCTGGTCCACATGCTTTTTTAGGTTTTGACTTCTTAGTAGCTTTCCTATACTCTTCATTCGACACTTTATCAATTTCAAACAGTTGCTTACTTCCATATGTTCTTCCTCAGGATTGTTGTATGATGATATATTTTTATCACATACTGATTTAAAATAATTTGCAAAACCATCAACAATTAGTTTGTGTTCAATGTATTACCGTTTAACGTCATACTACCATTTTCACTATTATTATTCTTCTGTTTACATTTTATATGACCAGAAAGATTTTACATCCTTTTAAACCTCAATTTCGCTTTCCCTAATATAATGTTCATACGCCTTACGAATGATTTTCTTTATATCCTTCCTTATCTCCTTATACATATTTTTATTATATTCTGAGTCTTTCATGTGTTTCCTATAATGTTCTTTTAATTTTAACTTGTTTATTATATCTTTTGTAAACCAGCATGGATATTTTCTTATACTTCATTTTCGCGTTTTAGGTACTGTATCAATGATTATTTTATTCATTATCTCATAAAATGCGTTAGTTGCAACATCAACATTACTAAATTTTTTTAAAAACCGACCAGTCAACTTCTCAAATTAATTGATATAGTTTTAAAAAATTGGCTTTCTGGAAGTTAAATACAATTTTTGTTCCATTTTTTAGTGGATAATTTTGCCCTTTAAACGGAATAGTGATTTCTCGTGCAGTTTGATGGTTATCTTCATTTATAATCGGCAATTCACTTCTTTGTACAACAATACCATCAGAAATATTACTAAACAGTAAGTCTAAAGTTCTACAAAAATTGTTTTTTATATTATTTAAATAATGAAGATTTTGTAGGCTCAAAAAATTAGCTAATGAGCCATAGCATTCACCACCGTTCAAGAAATTATAGTCTGTACCAGTAGCTAGTGGTAGATTAAAGTCTTCAGCTTCTAATACGTTATTTTCCTGAGACAAGTCAGTTTCTTCAAAAATTTGAAAGAAATTTAGATAACCAGGGGGGAAGTATACAATTACAATATAAAAAAGTTTCGCAATATGCAGCCACCTTAACACACAAATTCTCAAGCTCATTATGTATCTCAATATTAGTGGCCGCAAATTTGTTTTTAATTGCTATGAGTACTCCACCACTTTTTTTTATATAGTCTATACTTCCTATACACTTTATAATTATAATCAAACATTTCTGAGTGGACAATATCAGGTCTAAGTCAAGTTTCTGTTAATATAATTATATCATAATCACATTATGCAGTATTTAGATATAGATCGTATGTTTTTGTCCTTAATCCTCTAACATTTTGATAGTAGATATTTAACGTACTTCTATCAGGACTAACTATCAGTTTCTATTTACTTTACAAAAATATTTTACGACAATGCGATTATATCTTCTAAAGTTTTTAACTCTATGGCAGAATCACCATGACTTTTTCTCAAGAATATTCGTCCTACATTATCTACCCATAAGAAGGCATAACTTTTCTCGCGTTTTCAAAGATTTTTTTTTCCGGTATGCAGTTAAGCTCTGGTTGATATAGACAATACCTTCATTCATATAGCCCAGTTGATTTATACTCAGATTTCTTTTTACTTGCCTTCTAGCTAAAAATTTGTTTTTATCTTATCTGTTGTTCTGTATGGTCGCTTACTCTGAGGGAAGAACTTAGACTGAAAGTACTTGAGAACAAGATCCTGAGACGAATTTTCGGACCCAAGAGAAACGGGAAAGGGGAATGGCGGAAACTTCATAACGAAGTACTACATAATTTATACGGTTTACCCAACATTGTTAGGGTCGTCAAGTCTAGGAGGTTTAGGTGGGCAGGTCATGTAGCTAGAATGGAAGAAAGTAGAAACGCTTTCAAAGTCTTGACTGGAAGACCAATTGGAAAACAACCATTTGGAAGACCTACGTGCAGATGGGAGGACAATATTAAGATGGATCTCGCAGAGATAGGAATACAAAGTAGAAACTGGATCCAATTTTCGAAGGGTAGAAGCCAGTGGAGAGCTTTTGTGAACGCGGCATTGAACCTTCGGGTGCCATAGGCCATAGAGTTAGTTAGTTATGCATAATTAAAATAAATAAATATATATCACGTATTATGGAAAATTTATGACTTTGTCAAAATTGAATTTCAAATGTCATATTGTAGCATTATAATCAATTCCTTGCAATAAGTGATTTTTTCCGGTCACGCTTCTAACTTAAAACATCAAATAAATAATTCAAATGAATATATAAAAAAACATCTCTCTTTATTAAAATTTTCTCTCTTAAATTTTCTTTTCATATTCCTGGGATTAAAATAGGAGATTCAGTGGATATATATCTTCCGACTCGGAGTGGCGGCAAGAAGCTGAAGAACTAGTACGGCTGCTGGCCAGCAAAGGACTGAAACTCGCCTCCAAGGCTTACTATAGAAATACCTACGAATTTCCATGGCGTCTCAGAAACAGAAGGAATGAAGTGTGGTTCTTAGCAAAGCCGTGAACAAAGAAAGTGACCAACGAAAATTATATGTTTAAAAAAAAACAAAAGACTAATACATTGCACAGACAGTTATGCTTTTCAAAATGGTTTAATATAAAACTGCAGTTATGTTGCAATTGATAATACTTGTCCTTTCTGACAGCTTGTTGTGCGCACGTGGTGCTCAATGCTGTGTTGCCAGCTTTTGCGTCGGATATTGAAACACAAAATTATTCACTGCAAGTAAATCTCAGTTTTATAAAATTAAATGATACAGAAGAGAACTAGAAAGAATTGTCTCAATAACCAACAGGTCCACTACTCAAGTTGACATTCAATTAAAACAATATGAATTTGTTTATATTCAAAGTGGCAACGTTCGGAAAGGGTGGAAAATTTATCATTGCAAAGGGAGAGAAATGAGCCTCTATAATTGGTTGAGGGTGCTGTTGTCATTGAAACAGTTCTTATTGCCTGATTGTTATGACCACGTGCAGGAAGAAAACAACTGTCAGAAGGGACAAGTTGTATCAAGTGCAGTATACAAAACAATGAACTGTCAATAACTACCACAATAACTGTCAATGATTTATCAAATAATAATATTAAACTTAAGGAAAGAAGGCATTCTTGTTTTCTAAAGAACGTAAAATAAGATAAATGTTGTACAGTGGATCATTATTTGTTTATTATTTTATTTTAATGTATTGTGAAAAAAGTATTTATTTTCCATGACACATAACAGGTTTATTTTATTTTTTGTATTGTAGTTTATAGGGTTATTCATTATGTAGACAGTACTTGATATAACATATAGCTCAACCGCGATGACCATTATTGGCAGGACTATGTACTAAAGTTTAAAATACTACAGTTTATATCTTTAAAATTTACATATCAAAGCCACTATGTACAGTGCACTATTTCTCCTATCTGCTCGTCGCGGCAAATGGCGAATTTAGGCGCTTACCTCATTTTTGTGTTGAAGGAGTCACAATAAGATTGGTAAAGTATGACCAGTTTGGTACACGTAAACCCGAGCCGCCTTATGCAGAGTCGTTTTGACGTACGATTAGCGTCATACTAAACGTCTGACTACACGAGGAAATTTATGTTAGTCGAACTCTTTAATATGGCACTAGTCACGTATCAAAAAGACTCTGAATAAGGCCCAAGGCGACTACGAAGGGTTATCTTCAGGTATTGCCTAACAATAATGATTAGAGGGGAAAAATTTGTTACATAATCAAATTGAGAACGTAGTAGGAGAAATGATTTATTCTAAATATATATATTTTAACGAAGAAATTTATGTAAAATGTTAAGATTTAATGAGCTATTATTAAATCTATGTGATTAAGGCATTGTGGTCCAACGATATCAACTCATTACTTATATAGACTGTATGTAAACAATCAACTTTGATTTCCACAAGGAAGTTACCAATTTTTATTACGTATGGTATAACTTCAACGATACTATCAAATTGCTGGTACATAACTTTAAATAAATATAAATAAATAAATAAATTTACAATTTTATTTGTTTTCCATGGCAAAATTAAGGTTCAACTAATACTTTTTCTAAAACCTGAGTATGTTTATACTCAAATATATATTATTTTTAGTAAGTAACTTGTTACTTGTAAGTATAATACATATAACATGCCTCCGGTTAAACCGCACTAGTGTCATGACGAGTATCCCGCACGTCCCTTTTATACGAAAACATAAAAGTAGTTAGGCAAAGTCTGTCAGACCTAACAGAAATGAATGTTAACAGTGACACAGCAGGGTAAATGACAATACTGTTGTACTCGTATCACAAAAATTCACTCCCTAAAACTATCAGACAATCATCTGAAAATAACTAGCTTCTACATCTACGTTACCTCCACTAGTAAATGTCAAAACTACGATGTAACAAATTATGTTTATTTTAACAAAATAACATACAAATCAGTAAACTCTGTACTTAGTAGCATGTGTTTTCTTAAGATCACTACCTTCATATCCTCGTCATTCTACAAATTTCGTTTTTTTTTTAATTCTTTGACAGAAAAAAGACAATACACGTTGTTTCAAAACAACACCGACAATATTTGGGAGACGGTGATTCCTGACACCAAGATAAGACAAAAAGTATAGACCAACTTGGTGCACAAATGCTTCCTTTCGGAGTTATAGGCTGCCGAAATAATGAAAAAAACGAACTTTAAAGCTCCATAGCTTCAAAACTATGGGACCTACCGTAGTCGGGTCAAGACTTCACTTGGGAATCAGTATGTGCACTATCCAAAAATACATGTTCCAGAATCCTAAGGTACTCACGAATCAATTTTTATAGAGGAAGTTTAGCTGCGGGCATATAATTTGAAGTACTCTCCAACTACCTCTATAAAAGTTGTTGCGGAAGTATCACAGAATTCTGAAACTTGGATTTTGGATAGGGCACATACTAGTTCCTCAGTGAAGTCTTGACCCAACTATGGTAGGTCCCATAATTTTGGATCTATAGACCTTTAAAATGCATTTTTCATGTTTTTGGCACCTATACCTCCGAAAGGAAGCATTTGTGCACCCAGGTTGGTTTATACTATTTGTCTTATCTTGGTGTGAGGAATCACCTCCCAAACGTTGTCAGTGTTGTTTTGAAACACCCTGTATATGAAACCTGTAAACCGAAAAATTATTAGAAAAGCTGCCTAACAACTAACTGGTTATTACCTTTATATAGCAGCAAAAAGTGTCGTTTAAATTATTATTTAAGTTTTGCAAGTTTCCAAGAATTTAGGTAAATGATAAATTAATGCAAGATACTGCTGCATTTTAGAATAAATAAACCGAAATAACTTTAAAGCAGCAGGAAATATCCTTAATAAAATCATTGGCTCCTACTGAGGATAACTGCCATTTCATATTAAAACAACAAAAATGAACAAATTTCAGTGAATACTGACTACACACCAGCGGCGGATCCAGGACCGACTTCTTAAGGGGGAGGGGCGGTGGGTTGTCATACTTCTACTTAGAGCTACTTTTAAGAGCTTCAAACTCTGGAATGGATTATATATATTAAGAAAATTTCCTCTTCTGGGGAGGAGGGCAATCGCCCCCTGGATCCGCCACTGCTACACACAAATAATTTCAAAAACAAGAAAATCCACACTCATTTGCTATAGGTCTACTCATCTCCTTTAAGGCCAAAACAATAAATTTTAAAAGGGATGTAGCACAAAAAATAGGTTAATGTACTTCAACATATTCCGAAACTAATTACATTTTTGTTGCCTGTTTGTCACCGCTTATCACTGTGCGGAAAATTCCGGCCAGCGAAAACAGGTATTGGAGGAATTACATCATTGCTATCTACGCCAACTGGTGGAGACTTCAGTAACCATTAAAAAGGAGTTACAGAGGTCTCCTAGGGTTGCCATATTTTAAAATTAGAAAAGTAGAGGATTCTAAACCGTAAGTACTGATGTGAACTTGTGTATGAAGATACTGACCTGGGATTCTTCGGACCATTTTTTAAATAGTGATTTCTTTGTTAAATGACATCCAATGTACTTTTCCAACGAAACTAAAGTAAAGCAAATTTAGTTTTTGTCTTTAATGTTTTATTAAGTTCAACAAATATGAGTCTCGAATTGTAAAGTAAGTATTACAGTAAGATATATGTAATTGCAAGGATATCTATAAGGCAAATTTTTCGAAAAAGAAAAGAAAAAGCAGGCGATATATGGCAGATATTGTTCATACGGTTTTCTCTCTAAGGAAAACAAAATAATTTCAAAATTTTTATCATAAATAAGAGTCTTGTTCCACCTCTTATAAAATTTCTAGTCGTTTTTAAAGATTGCTACTTGAAATCGTACTACCATACAAAATTACCACCGTTTCACAATATATGAAATACAACATAAACATTTAAAGAATATATATATTAATATTGAATCTAATCTAAACAAAACACTAAGGATACCTAATTCAACTTGCAATCATTTCTGAATATATAGACTAGATGAACACATAGAATAGGTAAAAACATAGACTTGTTCAGCTGAACTGGACAGAATGGTCATCAAAGGAATACGCATTCATGGGGTCATACATTAGTATTCATGGGTTGAACCAAAATGCGTAATATTTATTACATTTTTACGTAGAATATAACAACACTTTATCAACAAAGTCGTCTCATATTTTTCTCCAATCCAAAAAAGCGGGTGGTTTTTCGTGATTATGAGATGATTAAGCGGGGGATCAAAATAGGACCTGAAAATCGGGTGGTACCCGCTAAAATCGGGTAATATGGCAACCCTATCCTAGACCTAGACGACAGGTTTCATCAGGCGGCTGTTCTAAACAACTTTCGGGATGGTTATTGCTCCATATACTTAACTCCAAGCGTGTCGATTTCCCTGTAACTTTCGAAGGGGGTGGCATTGAGATGCGTGTTTGGTTACAGACAAGGGTCTAAGAAGGCGTATATGAGAATTTTAAGACAATTTCAATTCAAATTATGCCAAATATTGTATATTCATAAAAATACATATAAGAATAAAAAATATATAGGGTCTATAAAAATACATATTCATAAAAAATACGAGGTGGCCACATGAGCACTGGGGGCCGGGGACCCGGCTTCCCCAGGATCGGCGCCCTTGCTTAACTTCATATATTTAAATTTGTATATTGGCAACTGCAAATATCGGAGTAAAGTAAAGTTTACCTGAAGTTTTGTTCTGTCCTTTCAGTTTACTGACATCGAGGAAAGTTTCAAAAATTGTTACAAAATGTAATATCTGTTGCTCAATTGAAACGATGATTCAGAAGATAATGTGGCAGGTTTGTTATTATGGATGTAAATGTAAATTGTCATACTGTTCTGTGGTTCGACCCCAATCCAATCCATCTAATAACCCAATTTCACCGGAAGTGGTGCATACCATTATGTTGGCAATATTGACGTTGGACTGCTTATTCTTTCACTGCCGTGTCTGGTAGCTTGTTAATACAAATTTACTAATAGAATATACTAGCTTGTACGGTCACGGTAATTTTGTGGTTATATATAGAGTATCGGGCCGGAGCCCCTGACTCCATGAGTAATATGTTATAAAGAATATATGAAGATGTGCTGGGGGTTTGTTGGATGTTACTACTGTTTTGTTATGTACGGAAGATTACATCTGCAACTGTCGCAGGGTGGCTGATTATGACTTCTTTACCAGTTCTGGAGAGATTTTAAATGCGTGGTGTTCGATGGACGTTCCGCAGTGCGCATTCGGTGCCGATGTTAGCTATAGCTGGATTTATATGTCTGGGTAAAGTATGCCAGAACTTATTGTGGAGATGCCGTAGTACGTCTCTGACAGTGGGTAGCTCTAAGTCTTCCAGGATCTGACTGTTTCGTGTATATCTGTCGTGACCAGTGATTATACGACCAGCTCGAGTTTGCACACTTTCGAGAGTTTGTGTGTGACTATGTGAAGCACGTTGCCAGGCAGGGCATGCATAAGAGATTGTAGCCAGGATTATCATTTTGAAGATGTGAACTCGGACCTCATGAGAAAGGGAGCTACAGTGCAAAATGGGGTATAACGCTGAGATTTTTCGTAATGCTCTCTGTTTTATGTCTCTGATGTGTGCGGCGAACGTTAGACTACGATCTAAAATTACACCCAAATATTTGGCGTGCGTAGCAAGAGGAATGCGTGCGTTCTCATAGTTTAGATTTCGATGGGCGCGGATGCGTCTCCGACTGTGGATGACAGCACAGGTTTTGTCTGCATTTATTTTGATTCTCCAACGTCTTGCCCATTCTTGAAAAGCTATGAGTTGACGTAGCATGTAGATGTAACACTGTGCAAGTGAGCTACTGGTCGTGAAAAAGGCAGTATCGTCGGCGTACGTTGCAACAAAGCAATGGGGTAAGGTTGGGATATCTGCTGTGTACAGATTATATAAAAGCTTGTACAAGATTCTGATGGTTTATGATTTCTGATGGTCCACTACTTTCACAGGAGAATTAATAAAAAAAAGTTACTAAGCTGAAAAAATTATTAACAAGAGAGAGAAAATACAAACGAAAAAAAAAGCGGTAAATGTGCTGATTACGTTTCCCCACCAAATAGATTCAGGCAATTATCAGAACGCAAGACAAACTTTTCTAAAACGGTTTGGTAGAAATCACATTCTTCCCCATTCAACCGGTTCTAAGTAGCTGTTTTCACAAGCGAACCTTGTTCCAGAGAGGTTCCGGAAAAGGAAATAGTCACTGGGAACTAAATCTGGGTTATAGGAGAATGGCTCTACACTTCACACTAACTTGTTGCAACAATCCTGGAGTTTGGCGATCAGTATGGGACCTGGCATTGTCATGCAGGAGGATGACATATCCCTCATTCAAAATGCCAGGGCATTTTCGTCGGATGGCTTGAAGTAGCCTGGTCAACTGTGCACAATAACGATCGGCAGTTATGGAATGGACGTGCTCCAGATACTCAATCAGGATTACATCACATGAATTCCAGATTTTGATTGCGATAATTTTACTGACAGAGGGTGTAACCTTAAACTTCTTTCTCGTTGGTTGATCCAGCGTATTTTCACTCTATACTGGGCCCTTTGATTGTTGGGACAAAAATGATGAAGACAGGTTTCGTCCCCAGTAATGATGTGATCAAGGCCTGGCCGTCAGCCTGGTACAGCTCAAGAAATGCGAGACTGCATGTCATTCGTTGTTTTTCTGTTTCTGGAAGCATGCACGTGGAAGCCAGAGGCATACATGTTGGAATAATGCAACACATCAGACACGATACGCTGCACGATACCATGACTCAATTCGAGTTCTGATTCAATTGCACAAACAATTACATTCGATCATTTTGAATCATTTCATCAATTCGTGCCGTGTTGCAAAACTTGCATGACTGCTCGCTGCCTTAATTGCGATTTTCCATCTCCTTTCTGCCCGCTTGAAAAACATGGCACCATTTTTTATTTTTTTTATTTTTAATTTTTTAAAGGCTAGCCGGAGGCTAGCATCCTTTTAGAGGGCTACACCCTCTTTTAGGTATAGGATGTGATAGGATCGTTTAGTTTCATAGGAACAATGGTTGGGCTAAGTGATATTCTTTAGGGATCCTTTATTATTCTTATTTATCTGAAACCAGGACATTATGATCTTTGCGACCATAATCATAACGTTGGGAAAGGTTTCTACGTTTATTAGACAGAACTTGCAATGTAGATTAATTGGTGTCACACATAGAAATATATAATAACAATGACTATGACAACATACATACAACAACAATAACTGTTAACGTAAGCGCAATATGAACACATACAAAATAATTAACATGTAAAGTATTAATCAATAATGAGGGCGAAGAATGGGATGAAGTGCGATACACGAGACAACACAGGGTTTTGTTAGGAAGACGAATGAGTGTTATCTTCTGCCTAGGGGCATCTCTAGGCTGATGATGACGATGGGAGCCCTGTTAGTCACAAGAGGTATCACTGTGCAGTAAATGAAGGGAAAACGTGAGGTAGATGGGCATGAAGTTGAGTCTTGTAACAGGACTCGATCTGGATGATCGGGAGGCAGAGTGTAGCAGTAAAGTGTGAAAAGTAGACAAAGCGGAGAGTAAACGTACCGTGGACGGACAGGATGAAGTTCATGAAAAGGCATACTGGCCATGAGTAATGGATGCTGAGAGCTGTAACGAGCTGAGATGAATTTCTGTCGGAGAGACTCAAGATGATATGAGATGCTGGGGAATTTGATGAGTTCATAAAGTTCTCTGGTGGGGCTGGGTAGCTGAATACGGTGGGCTATGCGGAAAGCTGGCACCATTTCACCACAAATTGTCTGGTCATTGTTTCTTCAGCATACACTTCCACGATCTGACTGTGAATGTCCGATGACGACACATTCTTTATTTACAAGAAATGAATCACGGCTCGCAGCTGCAAGTGAGACGTTTTCTAAACCTTTTTGGCTTTTCACTCACTCTGATACGTCTGCGAACTCACAATACCTTTCCGCACAACCACTGACAGACAACTAGCGACATCTGTCCCCATTCTCGGAAAACAAGGTTCCCCATAATGCTTGCTTTTCTAATGCTGCTGCTGTAACTTTTTTTTCTGGTGGGGGGAACCCATTCTCATATTACGCATTACGGTAGGTGTTCTTTAATGCGACACGTTCATTCCGATTATCGACTACCAATATAGTTTTAACAGGAATAGCGAACATAAATCGCTCTAGATAAAAATGCATTCTGTGTTGTGTTTTTACGCATATTCTGAATATGTGTAGGCGATAGACAAAATATTTCGTTATTTTTTATATAACTTGACGGATAACAAATATAGAAATGACGCATTATGATTAACGCATTCCTGTTTTCAATTATGAATTATGAATTTTCTTTAGCTTTTTATGTATACTGAGTATTACGTGGATTTCACTCGAGCGGATGGTTTTAGCAAATAGAAATTTTATAGGTAAAATACTATGTGAAACATTTTTCGTGAAGGAATGAGAGTGCAAATAAAAGTAATTACTGCCAGTGCATAGCATATTGAAATGAATTTTGAGTGACAGTGAAAGTATTGTATATGAAGTTTGCTCTTCCACTATCCTCGTTTATGCGTATACACGCCGCCACTTACGCCCTTGCTTCCTACGGATGTACCCCCCCGCTACCGCTCGCCCCCTCCTCCTGCTCTCCTGCCCTAAATCGGTTAGCTATCATTCGCACTTTTTAGTCGCCTCCTAGCACAAGTTGGTTCGTGTTTTGTGTACTGTAGTTTTTATACCACACGCCCATACTTTATTTATACTGAACCCTTATGAAGTAAATCTACAAGTAGTAATGGGGCTCCTCATTTAGTGCACGCTCTGCTAAAAGAAATACAAAGCTCTAACCTAACCTGAAAAAGTAAGAAATGTGTCAAAATTTGATAGAATAATGCCGTTACACTTACATTTATTTCTTTCGCTAGCACTTTAAGACCTCGAGCTGGGCTTCAAAAAACATTTTGGTGTAGAGTATGTGTGATGTTGATAATCTGTGATGGCTTACCTGCAACGAAAGAAAATAAAAGGTATAGGTTAGGTGATAACAGACCAGGTATAGGTTAGGTGGATTCTACCTCCAAAATTTCATGACATGACTCTAGTGCTTATCATTATTAAACTGCAGTGTATTGTGTCTTTTTTTCTGAACAACTTTTGTAGATTGTGGAAGGAAAATAAATATCGTGAAAGTGGTGCGGTGGCTCAGTGCTAGAGCATTCTCCTCTGGTGTATAGGGTCCTTGGTTCTATCCCAGCTCGCGCCAAGTGAAATTTGTTGTGGACAAACACCGTGTGCGTGTGTTCTCCCGTTTCCTCCCACTTTCTTCATTTCACAATTTCATTCCTTTCTCATGATCACCGTCTTCTTTAACCTAGTCAGCATAACACTGGGACATAAAACTTATTATTATTTTGCATATAATCCATACTACATAAAATACCACACCATGATACACTTGAGAGAGGATCAAGCCAGTGTTGTCAGATTCAGAATAACAGATTTCCCGCTCAAAGCCCTGAAATTTCCTGATCGCTTGCAAAATTCCCCGCCAAGAAAGAATATCAGTCATTAATTAATTAATTAATAGTTAATTAATTGATCATTATATTAATATCTTCAAATTAAAATCAAAGAACTCCGAACAATCAATCAGAAGTACATCTTTTCTGTGGGGGGAGAAATCTTCTATAGGACCATCCTTCTATCTGTAGTTTATTTGGTAGCCTATAGAGATAAATATATATTTGAATATATGTGTGTGTGTGTGTGTGTGTGTGTGCTAGGTACTTCCAAGTATTATATACTTCCCTCACTTCACCCTAAAATTCCGTGAATGATTGGCCATAACAAATAAAGTAAGCAAAGGGTCATAAACCCTCCATCCCTTCTTTCTTCTCGCAGAAAACGGATATTGGCGTGATTAACAATCAGTTCAATTTGGTTCGGTTTATAAACGCTTCCAATCTATGTATTATTCCATGTAAAAAGAGATGAACTCAAGAAGTGACGTCTGTGAAGTTGTCCCGCCCACCTAATGAATTTTTCTTTTTCTTATCTACATCGTTAGTTTACGTTAGTTTTGCTAAAATTATCGTTAGTTTCGAAAAAATAACGATTTTATTCAAGAAATAAAGTTTCCCGCCAGCTGTGAATTAGCCCGCCCTTTTTTCTCGAATAAAATCGTTATTTCTGCAAAACAAACATTAATTTTAGCAAAACTAACGTAAACTAACGATATGAGTTGGAATTTTATGAGAATTCAATATGGTCGGGCTAATTCACAGTTGGCGGGAAACTTTATTTCTTGAATAAAATCGTTATTTTGCGAAATTTACGATAGTTTTAGCAAAACTAACGTAAACTAACGATAAACTAACGATATGAGTTGGAATTTTATGAGAATTCAATATGGGCGGGCTAATTCATAGTTGGCGAGAAACTTTATTTCTCGAATAAAATCGTTATTTTTGCGAAACTAACGATAGTTTTAGCAAAACTAACGTAAACTAACGACAAACTAACGATGTGATATGAAAAACTTTTGAAATTCGTTTGTGGGTGGGGAACCGTGAAGTTGGCCTGCCCATTTATTTGTTGAATAAAAATTTTATTTTTTCGAAACTAACGATAATTTTAGCAAAACTAACGTAAACTAACGATGTAGATAAGAAAAAGAAAAATTCATCAGGTGGGCGGGACAATTTCACAGACGTCAAGAAGTGATAAAAGACAACATGAAAAGGAAGAAGAGTTGACAGAATTTCCGCTGTCTGACAACACTGGGATCAACATGAAGATAAGTCCTTTGAATTAACTTTCTAAATATTATGATTTGTTACTCCGTATATCAAGACGTGTTGTACTTCCACGCCTTACCAAAAAAACAGTCATGGAAATTGAGAGACCCCTAAGATGGCAGTCTCTCGTCAGGGAAAGTCAGAAAATTGAACTAAAATGACCATCCCCGTACCCCAACCCAATTCTATTCCTTAGCTAATAGGGTGTATTATTATTTTGCTAAAAGACAAATACACGAAATTAAACATAAACTCAAAATTTTTAATTTCTAGCCGCATTTAATTTTAGAAAGTATATTCTCTCATAACGGAAAATGTCAGAAAAGAACACTAACGCTTGATAGTTGAGACACGTTTTAAAGTACATATGTGCTGCACTCTATTGGCAATATATAAATCTTCAGTTTTGTTTATACAGCGTTGTGATTTACTTTGTAGCTGATGAAAAATGGTATAGAACTAACATTTGAAGTGAAAATAGTGGACGTTGTACTCTTCTCTGTAACGACGGTGATACAAATTAAACGCGTAGCAAAAAAAAAAAAAAAAAAAAAAAAAAAAAAAAAAAAAAAAATTATGGGAAGATGGTAATAATTACAATGTCGAAGAAACATAGAGATAGGGCCTACGCACTGGCGTCTCTGGCATGTAAAATTTGAGGGGGGGAGGGACATCAAAAAAGTTATTTAAATGGTAACCTAGCCCAACCCGTGTATTATCCACGATTCCATTTCTTATCTTTCTGCTTACGCTCACGGACCCCCTGAGGTATATAAAAAAAACTGTTATAATCGTTTCACAGCCTGAATATTAGGCTATCTTGCAAATAAATAGGCCTAGACCTATAATTATTATTATTTATATGTTATTCTGTCGTTAGTATATAAATTAACTTAGAATAAAATATTGAATATTTTGTACTTTAAAATATTGGGGGGGGGGGACGCGTTCCTCTCGTGAGAGACGCCCGTGGGCCTAAGTAACACCAAGTATTCTGTAGTGTTGAAAGCCAGTGCACTGACCATAGGCGCCGGATCCTGGGGACTCAAACCCCTTATTTATTACCTACCTAAGGTATAAGGACGAGCTCGTTTCTCGCTCCGAAAGACTATGTTCAAAATTCTTCTCGTTCCGATGTTTTGGTTATCAAGGAGAGTGCTACTGTGATAATTTGTTACTGCTTCGATTTCTGAAAGAGGATTGTGAATTTGAATGAAATATTTTATTTTTAATTGTTGAAGGGTTAACAGTGTTACCTGCGTAATTTTGAAGCAGGGATTGTACTTAGAGGAAAACTATTTTACAATACTCTGGCGCGGATCCAAGGGGACGGCTATAGGGGCTACTATAGCCCTCCTTGACGATCAGGTATAGGCCTACATTGGATAAAATGGGCTTCAATCCTAGTGGCTTTCCGTTTTCAGCCGTTTGGAAACGCGAACATAAATGCCAACTTTCAAAATGGTTCGAAACAGGCCCGTGCTGGGTCACTAACGAGGGCGGTAGACAAGTCTACCAAAAGGGCGCCCATACAAATGTGAATATATATATTCACATTTGTTCACTTGAGCCTCCTAGATTTAATGGTCCTAACAGTGTTTGGTAAAATTATATAGTTCCTTGTTATGAAGTTTTCCCCACCCCTATATCTGTTTTTCTTGGGTCCGAGTATTCGTTTCGGGATCTTGTTCTCTAATACTTTCAGTCTGAGGGAAGAACATAGACTGGAAGTATTTGAGAACAAGATCCCGAAACGAATACTCGGACCCAAGAGAAACAGATATAGGGAGTGGGGGAAACTTCATAACGAGGAACTATATAATTTTACCAAACACTGTTAGGACCATTAAATCTAGGAGGCTCAAGTGAACATTATATATATATATATATATATATATATATATATATATATACATATATATATACATATATATATATATATATATATATATATATATATATATATATATATATATATATATATATATATATATATATATATATATATATATATTGTATAGCTTAATTAATATACTAAACGTCGGGAGGTGATTCCTGACACCGGAGATAAAACGAAAAGTATAGACCAACCTGGGTATAGAAACGTCTCTGAGCTATGATCACCCGAAAATTTTCGAGAAAATGCAACAGCAGCCATACTCGAGAACAAAATGTCGGATTGAAATCGTGCAAAAGGGAATGTCCATTATTATTTTTTAAAAAGATTTTATTAGTGTACAATCGGATGTAGTGCAGTGGCGGTGCAAGGGTGACTCCCAAAAAAACTGGAGTATTCCTTGGAGTATTTTATCAAACGTATGTGTACACGAAACAGCTGTGAAGAATAACAGTTCACAGTCTGATATTGTCAACCGTTGACCGCATTGCAAAGATGACATTGCCGAAGCAAATTTTCCCGCTGCGGTCAAACACACCTGAAATTTTGGAGGTGAATGCCGCAGCTATGTTAACTCGAGCAACAAGTTCTTCTCGGCTAGTGTTGCATACAAAAGGCGTTTCATAACGCCCCAAATAAGAAATCAAGGGGCGTGAGGTAGGGTGAAAGAGGTGGTCATAACACAGGTCAATCTCTCCCAATCCAACTATCTTGGAATGTTTCATTTAAGTAGGTCTGCATATACCTGTCAAAATGTGCAGGTGCACTGTCATGCTGGAATCACATCTACTTTCTTATGTTCAAGGGCATATGTTCAAACAATTTTGGGAGAACATTACGTAAAAATAAATTATACGTACTCCCACACAGGCAGGCCGGTAATAAATAAGGTCCTACCACAAAATTATCCACCATACTGCACCGCGCGCTCACACTAAATCTCTCTGCTGATCGTTCACTAGAATTGCATGTGGATTTTTACTCTCTACACATGGCTACTGCTAGTTTCAGGACGATCTTTGATCATTTCCTGTATGCTGTGTTCAAATTCAACTGTCCACATGCTGCAATTTCCTCCGATTTCATGTAGGGGAATTGAAGAGACCCTATCTCCTGAAAGCAAGTATGGAGGCGTGGAAAAATACAGTGAAAGTTACTCTCCTATGAGGGCGACGGTTACGATATAAACGCCTTGCCTCTGGGATATTTCCCCTTATCTTTCCATAAATGAGGTGCATATCTGCCATTGCGTAGGCACATACAGATTAACAAAATTAATTTTACCTAAACCCAAAGTCTGCAGTTTTACACGACGTGAATACCTGGACACTACACTCTACCGTCGTACGCAACATTTCCTATCCTGTTATACAGCAATTCCACATGTAACATCAGAGCATCGGACACTGTATATCACTCACAAGTTGCGTCAGATGCTTACTATAACACAGCCATGCTAATCTATGCCGTCCACTTCAAAACTGCAATACAGCCTTCCGCGAGCCACTTGCAAGTGGCATACAAGGAACGATAATTCCGTAAGGGCTGCTACGTCTAAGCAAAAGTGCCACATTCTCTTTCCTCCGTGTTGGTATTTTATCCACCTCCAAAGTACATAGAGAACGTCGAAAAAATGTTTTCCACCATTTGTTGCATGTGTTTTCTTCTAGAAACAATTTTCTTTTAAAAAATTGTTCCACCAGTGACAAAATCAAAATATAAGTGGGCTACACTACGACACTATTTGGTGTATTCACAATAGGATTGTATTTTTTCGTAGGTCAGGATTAAGGGGCGTTTTTCCAACTCCAAGAGAGGGGAAAAGCCCCTCGAAAGTATCCCTGAAAGAAGATTTACCTAACGGATAAATTAAGCATACTGTCTAGCGCATTTCTTTGTATCATTATGCAATGTGTACAACATCTCGTGTTTCATCCATTTTTGTTGCTTCTGTGCACAGAAGTATCATATTCCACGGAATTTCATTTTACAAGGAGGCAATCCTTTAACGCAGCTTACTTTCGCAAAATATGTATCTGGAAAATCCCTTGTACACTCGTTGATCACATATGATCTTTGCATTTTTGAATACTACATGTTATGTTTCTTTACATGCCGCCTGACTGTCCTATGCACGACCTTTTTAAACCTAATCTGGATCAAAGTTATTTTTTTCATCTTCACACACTTGTAACTTGGACAGAAAGCCGTTCATTTATCATCCGTTATCAATAGCCTAGGAGATATAACTGTGATACGTTAAAGAATTCTTTTCGTTTATATTATTCTCCTGAGAGTTTATTCTGTGCTGAGACGAAATAGATTAATCACACATGTGTATATCTCTTTCTTTCGAATTCTAAGTGTTCTAATTTGAACGATGTACTATTAGATGTACTTTTCATTGTTAAAATCTTGTTCATCATTGATAAAATAGTCGACGGAATACTCCAGTTTCTTTGGGAGGCACCTTTGCGTCGCCACTGTACACTAATGGGATCTACAACTAAAAATAATGGACATTCTCTTTTAGCCGACTTCGATTCGATGTTTTGTTCTTGAGTTATGGCTGTCCTTACATTTTTCCAACAAATTTTTGTGTGATCAAGGCGCCAAAAGAAGGCATTTTTACACCCAGGTTGGTGCATACTTTTCGTTTTATATCCGTGTCAGGAGTCACCTCTTGAAGTTTATGTTAATTAAGTTACACCCTGTATATATACGGGCGCCATTTTATGTATTAAAACCCAAAGTTTGTTTAATAACGTAAATAGCTAAACTGTGAAAACCTCTTTACTAGAGAAACTTTTTTTTTTGTCAAACAAACTGAAGCTAAATATATACTAATAAATCAATATAGCTATATTTTAGAAATATAATAGGCATTGTTTATTCCGATACTGCTCTAAAACACACAGGAATAATTACATGACAAGGGCGCCTTACGTAAAGGGCGCACTGTACCCTTCACGGGTTCTTCACCAACAGTATGTATTCACTGTACAGAACTGTGCCATACAGAAAAATAAAACCCTTTATCTTTGATGTGGTTTCGCAAGGGCACCTTTGCAAAGGGCGCACTGTACCCTTCATGAGTTCTTTACCAACAGTAACAGTATGTATTCATGGTACAGAACTATGCCATACAGAAGAATAAATGAAACCGTTTATCTTTGATGTGTTTTCGCAAGGGCGTCTTATGTAAAGATCGCACTGTACTTATCACAGATTCTTTACCAATAATAACTGTAAGAATTTATTACTAAAAAATGTACCTTTATATATAATGTGATGTTTCGGAGGGCGCACCGGGACATGTCCCGGTGTCCCGGTGGGCCAGCACGGGCCTGGTTCGAAATCGACAGCAGATAAGTGAGTCGTGATAACGGTATCTCATGTAAAATAATATTGTCTAGGGCGCTCTTGTTCCACATTTCGATTATCTTTTATCTATTTGAAGATATCACATAATGACTGTAAAATTAGCGGTATTTTAATTTCGCCGGGATGAAGACTCTTAAGCTTGTTTCTTGGTATTTACACTTCTCTGCCAAGCTTGGTCAAGAAACTAGATTCGACATCGATATATTTACTTGTAAGACAAGGAAACTATGAAATACTGGTACAGAACCTTCTTGAAAAATTGAGAGGCACAAGAGTGAAATATGTATTTTAAAATTAATTAATTGTCTGCATTTCCATTTTAGTTATTGCTCTGTGGTTAGGGCGAGGATTTTTACCAGAACATTTTGTAGATCGAAAAGCGTTATAAAGGGAAATGGACCCGCCCTTGATGAGAGATTACTTCTAGTTCCTCCTGAAAAAGGACTCAACAACATAGAAACGTGAAGATGTTTCGAAACTATCTTTGCCGTTAATAATTTTTCTTAATCAAGCTTATAAGTAGCCTAAATATGCCGAATGTTCCGGGGATAAAGTGACACAAGGGCGCCGATTTCTCTGTAAACTTGATGGGGGAGGGGGCATTCAGATGCAGAAGATATATATATATATATATATATATATATATATATATATATATATATATATGAGGATTTTAAGACAAATTGCACTCAAATTATGCCAAATATTGTATATTCATAGGGGACCCACATGAGCTTTGGGGGGACCGGGACCCCCCGGCACCCCCAGGATCGGCACCCTTGAACTGACATACTTATCATATGTGTTCAGGATCTGAATGCAAGGAAAATGTTTTTCTGCGACTTTGGTCGGAAACACTTAAATACGGAGAGAGAGCTAATTGAAAGTAATTACTGTAATTGGTCATTCCTCTTACTCTTTTATTATCTCTAGCTTCGTAATTAAGTGTTTTCGATCAAAGTTGGAGATTTTTTTCTTTTGAGCACATATGCAAAGTTTGTCTGCTTTTCCCAGAACACCTTGTATATGAATATGTGATAACGATATACATATAACTTTGTAAATGATGTGTTTGAAAGTTTAGTATCACATACATGTATTTCTTTCATTAAAACTTAGTATTTATCTTCATAAACACTTTTTATTTTATATCTGAAATTACATTTACTTCTGTCATCATTGTCATAGAAAATCTGAGGGTGAACTGAAAAAAACTGACTTTGTTTTCAGGACGTTTGATTTGGTAAGGATTGGATTGTTTTATCTCTACATATTTTTGAAAGTTTAAATTTGTAGATATCTGTTATCAGTGCTACTAAGTTTATTACTGAAACTATATGTAAAATAAATAAGTGAATAAATATTGAAACGGTACTATAAATTTAATCCGTGGTTGCTATTACTTATGCAGTGGTGCCCACCCCCCCTTATGTCCATGACGCACCCCCCCAATTGTCTATCCTTAGGTGTTCTTCCATGAAAAAAATCTTCTTTTCGATTAATTTTACCCCCCCATCAAACATATTTATATAGATTTTTACCCCCCCAAATATTTCAATGACGCAGTTTGCGTCATAGCCCCCCCCTTGTGGGCACCCCTGACTTATGTTATCGATAGTTTTAAATTAAGGTGCAGATTTCTTTACTTCATTTCTTGTTTCTTCACTAACCTTACTAACCTACAAAAATAATCGAAAGAGGGCGCTAGTGTTACCTACGTGCTGGAGAATACTGAAGTGCACCCATCACATCGACAGATTTATGTTCGTTTCACAGAATAAAAGAGGGTGTGACTCGTGTGCGCTTTTTTTTTTTTTTTTTTTTTTTTTTTTTTTGCTGTGAACACAGTTGATTGGGATTTAAGATTATTATATCACTGAAATAAAATTGAGGTAAGTTTTAGTGATCAATATGTAAACAATGTATCTCAAATATGAACTCACTGATTTTTGAAAGAATAGCATGTCAATAAAATATCAGGGAAAAGATTATCGTATGTCATTGAGTGTGACTGAAACAATCAAGATGAATTCATTTTCTCAATCATTCATTGATTTTCAAGTATGCCTTTAGTACTTTTCATAAGATATCACACGTAGGTGTTATGTTCTATTCAATCATATTAACACAGTACAAATAGGGCCTATTATTTTAACCTTAAATTGCCAAGTAACTTTTGAAAGTCAATGCATGTAATTCCAAATTGGCAAAGAAACTGTGGTATTTATAGTTAGTATGACGTATGTACATCACAGGCGCACGCGCTAACCACTAGACCAGCAGGGAGAGCAATATATATATATTCGAGCCCCGCATCACCTAAGACCGGATCTGCAAGTTGTATGCTTTCCAGGAGTTGGAAAATATGGTCGTCCTTGCTTTTGTCTGTTATTATCTTAAATATTGAATATTTGAAGATTTAATTAATTTAGGACTATACCAAGAGAGAAAATTGACATGACATTAAATTTATTAGAACTTCGAACAGGAAATGTTAAAAAATGACCAGTAAAAACGATAATCCACTAGAAATTTCAATTTGGTCCGGTAGATGTCAAGCGATGGAGGACGTCTGCTTCCACCTAACGGTGAAATGAGTAACTTTTACTACCGTGGCAAATAAAAAAAAATAAATAAATAAAAGAAGCAGAATTCAAAAATTCGCTCTCGTTGAATTATCCTGTGGAGTCACCAAAGTAAGTTAGTTGCCGTTCATTGTATGTTAACATATAAACAGGTTGACTCCATTAACGAATTCTACCGAGATAATTGCTCTAGCAATCTATTGTAAACAACACAATTCAAAAATTCCCTTTTGTTCAAGAGTTATCGAGTGCTAACGGACATACGGTACTAACATTACAATATTATAAGTCCTATTTACGTAATTCTAATAATTATAGAAAAAAAATCACAGCAGAAACAAACGATGATGTGTAACTGATTCAATTCGTAACAAACTATTTATTTGGAACAGTGTCAAGATTTATATATTGTCGATAGAATGCAGCACATACGGTGTTCAAAAAATATCCAAATTATTAATAGTCATGTCCTTTTTCTAACAGTTTTGTTAAATAAAAATTACATATCTTAAAAATAAATACGATAATTGAAAAGTATGAGTTTGAGGGTGCGTCCTTTTTATTTGTAACTTAATATAATAATAATAGTATACCCTGTTAGTAAAGCTGTACTTATAGGGAAGGTGCGCGACTGGGCGCGGCAGTTTAGCACCACAGAATGATATCCAACTGTTTATTTTTGATAAGATGTGATAATATAGCACATCTCATATATACACACTCAGAGTGAAATTATGTGACTCCTTTCCTGCACTTTTGCGATGTAGTGTAGATTAGATTCAAACGGTGGGTGTAGTTATATGGTTCACTTCTAACTAGCTCGGTAGCGTCTAACTAATCTGATTTAGACGAACATTTCTTTCGTTCATAAAGGTGGTAGCCAGTAGTACTTTTTTTTTTTTTTTTTTTTTTTTTAACAACCGACCGGTACTGTCCGGGCTATATATGTATAACAGCATTTTTTCACAATTTACACTTTGTGCATTTGTAAATTTTCTATAACATAATGAGTAATTATAGAGAGAGTCCCTTTGGTCGGGATGTTTTTTGAGTTAGGTTCGTGGCGTCTCGCGAGGAGAAATCTTTCAAATACTGTATGTTTGTTTTTAGAAGGGGCGTAAATAAGCATCCGGTATATCAGTACTTCAAATGAAAAGCGAAAAGAAAAGAGAGCGAACGACGAGATAAGAAACTAACCATATCCTAGTCCCATTCATGCTACACCATATATCGGCTAGGTCCAATATACAGTGAAAGCTCTACTAACGGACACCTCTGTAAAGCGGACACCTCTCATAACGGACATATTTTGTAATCCCCAAACACTATAATAGGAAAAAAAAAAATATGTTGACAAACCTCTCTAAAGCGGACACTCTCTAGTACGGACACGGACACTCTTTTCTGTCTCTTATAGGTATTATTTACCTCCATATTACGGACACTTTCTCTAGAAACAAGTTGAAAAGTACAGAAAAAATACATTTTCAGAAATGCATACATGTATCAAAAAGGAAGGATTGTAATAACCTTTTTCCTCGTCAACTGGCTGTTCAGAAACTCAGATGAAGCGTCTTTGTTTAACAACACCCTCATATCCTTTGCTTGCATTCCACTCCCACCCAACCTGTTTTAGAATCAAAAGTGATTTTCAGTTGTCTGCCATTTGGGTTGACATGTCATTCTACTGTTCCGCTGCAATCAAGCAGAAGACATGTTTGGCATTTTTTGTCCGCATATTTGCATATTGTCTTAGTGCCTCTATTTGTAGACGGAAATCTTTTTAAGTCATTCTGCATCGAATAAGCAATAAGGTGTAAGTTGTTGTGAGCTTTCGAAATGCCACGAGAAGCACTAATGTTAAAATCGAATTGATTGAATTTTCGAAGAATACTGAGGTGTGCGAAGGATAGCTGAAAATTTTTGTGTCGGTAAAACACATGCACCTGAGATAATATAAAACGAAGACAAGTTAATAAAGTTGTGGTGTGAAAATGACAATGAAAATAGTGTCTCATTGCTTTGAACAAAGTTGGTGTGCAAGTGAACGTTTTTATAGAGTGCGGAATGAAAAAAAATCCTGTGTTATGGTCGATGCTAAAAGCTAAGAATTTGGAGGTAGCAACATAAATGAATGTTTCAGATTTCAAGGTCACGAACGAGTGGTTAGAGAAGTTTCGGATTAGACACAAAATTTCTTTCAAAGCGATCTGTGGAGAATCCGCAGATGTCGACATGCCCACAGTCATAGAACGGTTTGATAAATTACAATCAATAGTTTGTTATTACATATCGCCTTATTTACTAATTTACGTAAAAATATATATCGAAACCTCTCTAAGACGGACACCTCTCTATAGCGGACAATTTTTGATTCCCCACGGCTGTCCGCTTTAGAGAGGTTTCAGTGTAGTTCGAACTTGTTTTCTCTGTTGCCAATGCGCCTTTTCTTGAAAGGACATTTTTTTTATCACACACTCAGAAACAAGGATAGGATGACTCAGAAACAAGGATAAGAAACCTAAGATGATCTGGAGGATGATCCACTAGCAACAAACCGACAAAGTGAAGGAAAGACAAAGTGGGAAACAGTTCTGTAACCCAAAGTCGTGGCATTTTTTCTTCCTGCAACCGACACTTCAGAGAGAAGTTTCTTGAAATAATAGTAATATTTTTTCAGTTTGCTCCTTATTTTTAACTTTCGTAGTAATAATGAAAGATGCCAAGATGCATCGCAATTTGCGATTCATTTTTCAATTTGTATCGCATTTCCGTTTTTGCATCTGTAAGTAGACGTTTTTATGCCACTTACTTGATTTATATTAATAACGAATTTTTATTATATATATATATATATATATATATATATATATATATATATAGGGTTGCCCGATTTTATAAGCGAAAAACCGGGACACCAATCTCAGGCTATAGACCTATATAAAATCAGGGTTCCTTCTCATTTGGTCAGAATCAATTAATTACCCGTCTTTTCCAGGTTAGTACTCACAATTTACCAGTTCATTCTATATACATTTAACACAAATAAAGCACCAGAAAGGATGTATAAAGAATATGAAAAGATAACATAAGGAGAGCTTCCTTCTGTCCCTTATTCCAAATCCGATTTTTTGTGTTTAATAGGACCTAAATATTGCTCCAATTATTTATTTTATTTATTTATAATAGGTTTCAGATACAGCACTAGGCCATTTTACACTGAAACATTTTAACAATTATGTAACATAACAATAGAATAACAATTTGAAATCAAGATAGTACAGTACAATGGCAACATTACAAAGATAGTTTATTTATAGATGATCTGAAGGTATGCTCATTTGAAAAAAACGTCTACAGTTTCTGGTAATTTATTATACGTGCTAACAATTCGGTTTAAAAGGAACCTTTGGACAATATTAACTCTCGCAGCTCGAGTGTAAAATTACGATTTATGATTAAAGAGATATCACAAGACGGGGTTACTTTATATATATGGTAAATATTCGTACAAGTGCATTAAAGCAAACGCCAAAAATATAGGCGGGTTGCGCGCGCACCTTACAGCTTGCTGTTGTCAACTCTCCTTTGTCATGTGCCACCTCCTTCCCCTCCTGTTGCAGGAGTAAGCAGACGACAGCGTTTACCTAGCCACAGCTCAAAGCCTGCGTTCTGCCGTAACCAATCTTCAACACGCGCGCGAAACATGAAACCTTGACAGTGACTGAGCAAGACAAATGTAAATGTGGCAAGTGCGTAGGTTGCTAGTTGGCTGTTGCTCTCTCCACCCACTTTTTGTTGCGCGCGCAACCCGCCTATATTTTTGGCGTTTACTTTAGTAAACATTTAGTATAACCATAGATATTGAAATATAAACTTTGGTGCAAAGTTATCCCATAGATGGGGATACTCTGCACAACATACAAAAAAGTATGTTCAACATACGAACATAAATGTTTCTGTACAAGGTTTTCCCTTTAGTATTTATACATTTCACTTCTTACACAAAAGTGCATGCAGTCTACAAAAATTGATATTAGAATGATGGTACCAGTATCAGTACTTAATATGAATTATTGATATTTGTAAAGAAAATATATTTTCTGGTACCGGTACAGGAACCACATTCTGATAGTTTAGAATATACCCCACAAAAATGCCAACTCTGGAACAGAAAAAAAAAATCCCCGTAAACTGATTTGCCTTGATTGCTGTTTACGTTTAAGAACACCATCCAAAACTTAATCAGTGGAATATTTACGGGGTTTAGAACTGAAGCCCACCCAAATTGCCTGATTTTTTTAAAAATCTAATGTTAGTCATTCCTATGCGTATAAGCTTCAAGCCTCCCCCACCCCCAAAAGTGCAGTGATTTCTAATAAAACTAAGTTTTCTGAATCCCTATTTTTCTGGATCCCTTACTGTTCGTAACTTATTTTCCAACAAGAAATCCATTCCGGCATCTGCATAATAGGAAATTTACCTAAAGATACAAAAGCAGGAGGTATCAGCAGTAATAATTTCCTAAGAGGTTACTTTAGACCGGTGCAAAGTAACCCCAATTAGAATCTGAAACCGCCTTCTCCCAGTTTTATTTTTTTTATGACTTTAAAACGTTTCACACTTCAATTTCAACTATTATCTCAAAGTCCCATTATACACAGTAGTATCCTACGAAACTGACTTAACTTTGAACACAATTGAACACAAACTTCCACAAAAAGTGACAGACCTTTCTTGGTTACCTCACTATCCTCTACTCCATAATGACACACCACTTCAGAGTGATCAGGAAAAAGCCAACGCCTTTGCAGACTACTTGCAGGAAATTTTTACACCCACACCGCTTTCCGACATCCCCGCTCAGCATCATGTTTCCCACCTACCTCTGAACTCTCCTCAGTTACCGCCCAGTATATCACATACGCTTCCAAATCATCCACTTACAACACCCATTTCCACAGCTGAAATCATTACTGTTGTTAATCGCAAACGAAACTCTGCTCCAGGTTTTGACAATATAACCTACCGACACATTAAGGAAAGTCTTCCTATACTCCTGACACTTCTTGCCCTCATTTATACTTTCATTCTCCGTACCGGATTCTTTCCAATGGACTGGAAAACCTCTAAAACACTCATGTTCTTGAAGCCAAACAAGTCACCCACTGCCACATCTTCCTATAGACCTATTCAACTGACATCTACTTTTAGCAAAATTCTAGAACGCATCATCGTTAAAAGATTGCACTCGTACCTAGAATCAAAAAATATCCTTCCTATTCACCAAGCAGGTTTTCGCCCATCATACTCTATCAATGATTAACTCCTTCGCCTCACCAGTCTCATCACAAATCATTATAACTCCGTCAAACCATCCTGCCTACTTCTGTTCGACCTTGAAAAAGCCTTTGATAAAGTCTGGCATCTGGCACTTCTTCATAAGCTTCTACATTTCAAGTTTCCCATTACATATATTCGCTTCATCTATCACTTTCTTGTATGTCGTCTTTCCTACGTCAGCATCAATAATCAACTTTCTCATCCTATCTTCCTTCTGTCAGGAGTACCCCAAGGTTCTGCTCTTTCACCGTTGTTATATATCATCTTTGTGGCCGATTTCCCCGTACTTCCTCCTGATGTATATTTATTTCAATATGCAGATGACACTGCTTTTTTGGCCTTAGGAAATACTATCCACCAGATCAATCACGCTCTCCAGGAAGCCATTAATCGGTTCACTAGTTGGTGTCGGAAGTGGAGTCTTACAATAAATGCCGCAAAAACACAGGCCATTACTTTCATACCACCCCGAAAACGCTCTAGGGTTCACCGCAACCCGTCACTGCTCTTCCTCACAGTTAATGACACTCCAATTGTTCCAACTCGAACCGTTACCTATTTGGGCATTCTTTACGATTCACACCTCACATGGAAACCTCACCTGAAGAAAGTAGCTGCCAAAGCTTATCAGCGCCTGAACCTCCTAAAGCGCCTAACTGGCACTACCTGGGGCCTACAAGCTAAAACAGTTCTTAACACATACAAAGCCTTCATGCGCCCAGTCCTTACCTACGGTTTTACCGCCTGGGTTTCCACTCTTCCTACATACTACGAAAAGTTACGTGTCCTTGAGCCTCACGCATTCCGCATCGCACACCGTATCCAGTTACCCAGTCCAACCCGCGACTTATATAATCTCATCACATTCCCCGACATCACGTTTCATCTCGAATCTCTTCGTCAGAAGTTCATCACAGTCCGATATAATTCTCACCAGCCATTACTCCTCGATACAATGCACTATCATGCTCTTCATCCTGTTCGTCCTCGCTATGCCTACTCCCCACTCAGTCTGCTATTCACTCTCTACTGCTATACACTGCCACCTGCACACCCAGATTTACTGTTACTCGACGACTATCAAATTCATGACCATCTACCTCACTTATTTCCATCATTTTCAGCACAGTAAGTCCTTCTGTCTCTAACAGGGCTCCTTATGTCCTCATCAGCCTAGAGCAGCCCCTAGGCAGAAGATAACTTCATCTGTCTTGCTAACATCTCCTGTGTTGTCCTGTGTATCGCACCTCACTCCATCACTCACCTTCATTATATTCTAAACCATAGCTGAACATATACTAATCTCTACACCATCAATATTTTATATTTATATTTCGAAGTTTGTTTTATATGTATGCAAATATCTATATTTCTCCATGTTACTTTCGATATATTTATATTTCTTTATTTATCTATTTTTGTGGTTACTTTCTTCATATTTTCATCTCTTTATTTATTTTCATCTCCTTTCATTCTTAACGTAACAACTCATCATTTACTTAATATATAAATGTTTACCTTACCACAATTTTATGATTATGATCGCAAAGATCATAATGTCCAGGTTTGTGATAATAAATAAATAAATAAATAATAATAAATATACAAAAATCACTTAGCCCATCAACCTGCTAATCCTTAAGCCCTATCCCATAAACTCCGCAACCTAGAAGAGGGTGTAGCCCTCTAAGAGGATGCTAGCCTCTGGCTAGAAAAAAAAAATGGTTACCTTTATACATTAGCCACCGAGATCTAGTTTGTTTGTAACCAGGTAGCTCAACCGGAACGGAAATGACGATTCCTGTAACAGAGTATTTTAATTTTTTCCCTCTTTTTTCGCCCTCCAATTTTGGGCGAAACAACATTCTACGAAATTTGCATACGGCAGGGGGCTACCAGCATTTCGTCTTGAAACGAGCTAATGTATAGCTCCGGGTTCTATAGACCATAAAGTTAGTTATTTTTAATTTAGTGGTACTTGAAAACCATAAAAAAAATTCTGGACATACTTTAATTTTGAAAGAAATGCTGTTCATTGCTTGAAGATAAAGGAAAATATGAAATTTGCAACATATAACTTTTTTTTTTTTTTTTTGCAAACTACAGAAGCATCATCTAAAAAAATACAAGTAAATTAAAATTAATAGGGTAATAATTTGAATATTTTTACGTTACGTTTAAATTTAGTGACTGCCAATTATATTTCCGTCGAAATATCAAATAACACTTTCCGACAAAGTAGATACTTTTCAAATACGTACCTAGGATCAATATTAACATACCAAAAGCATATCTACGAAGAAATCAAATGTCGACTGAAAGCAGAGGAATTCGTTTTATTATTCCGTTCGAAATCTTTTGTCGTCGCGGATTCTGTCGAGGAATGTGAAGTTTAAAACATATAAAACAATAATTATGCCTGTTGTTCTGTATGGTTGCGAAACATGGTTGTTTACTCCGAGGGAAGAACGTAGACTGAAAGTATTTGAGAACAAGATAAATTCAAGACGAATATTCAGACCCAAGAGGAATGGGAAGGGGAAATGGCGGAAACTTTATAAAGAAGAACTACGTAATTTATACTGTTTACCAAGCATTTTTAGGGTCATCAAGTTTATAGAAGGCTCAAGTAGGCAGGTCAGATAGCCAGAATGGAAGAAAATATGAATTCTTTCGAAGTTTTAATTGGAAATCCAATCGGAAAACGACCATTAAGAAGACCTAGGCATGCATGGGAGGCAGGATCTGAAAGGGTAGGGGGACGGTAGGTAAGGGCATGACGTCACGCCGTCCCCTTGCCGTATCTTTGTCCATTATAATTTCTTAGGCACTGGAGGGACACTATACATAGTTTTCGGAGGTGAGGGTATGGCATCCTCCTGCGTTCCCCCGCACTTTTACCCCCTGATGGGAGGACAATATTAAAATGGATTTCGCAGAAATAGGAATAGAAAGTAAAAATTGGATCCAGTTGGACAAGGGCAGAAGTCAATGGAGAACTTATGTGAATGCGGCATTGAAGCTCCGGGTTCCATAGGCCATAAAGTTAGTTATTTTTAATTTAGTGGTACTTGAAAACCATAAAAAAAAATCCATTGTTCCACTTCTATATTTTTAGGACATGAACATCCTGCCTACATGTGTCTATTATTACTACATTCTTAATTTGTTAGTTCATTGCATATTTTTCGAACAGTGGCGTACGCAGAATCTCGCCAAGGAGCAGTTCATGTTCCCATATTTCAGACGCAGCAGGTAAACCCAATGGGTCTGAACCCTCCCGACTTTTCTGTAATTTTAATCTAATTTTAGAGCTTATTTTACAAATATTTATTATCATTAACTCTCCCGAATATTGTCTTTGAACCTCTCCCGAATTAAATTTCTGCGTACGTGCCTGATTTTAGGTATTTGTATACGTACTTATATTAGTTTTTTTTTTTTTTTTTTTTTTTGCATAATATCTTGCTGAAGTGAAGTTAAATTCGAAAAACTCCTTGCGTTCGCCACTGTTTTTGAACACCGATACTTCATGAGGCGAGACCTAGGACTTCATTTCGTAAAGGTGTGTAAACGCAACACAAACTTTGCGTGGATGCTTTATATCCCGCAAATTTTGCAAAAACTAATATAGAATGAGGCCTTTACTGTTCAAATGATTCAAATGACTATAAGGCTAGTTTTAGATGGAAGCATTTATCGTAGTATTTCTCGCAGCAGATGTACTGCTGCAAAAAAAAAATCTCGTATAATATTCTATGGCATCGAAAGTATATGGTGCTTTTACATGGTAGCATTTTGATAAGCCTCTTGTCGTGACGTAGCAAACAAATCACTGGAGAAGAGCGAAATTATGGCTCCGAAACTAAAGTGTGAGGTAGCTAAAGCCATAGTGGTTGTAACAACAGTTCTCGCCGGTTATATTAAAAAAAAACGAAAACCACAAAGAAGTATGTGGACAAAGAATTGGTTATTCCGGAGAGATGCTAATATTTAAGTTCTTTCTATGGTAGAGAAAGAACTGAAGCCTGAGGATCCTATTGCATTCAAGAACTTTCTGCGTATGGATAATCAAGCCTTCGAAAAGTTCTTCGTACAAACAAGGATGCTCCACATATTTTTCAATCAGCATAGTAATATCATCCTTACTCCAATTCATCTTTCTTTAATACAATTTAATTGCCCACACAAAACAAGAGCATGGATATTTGGTGCAAAATCTTACACTTCCTTTTAATACACCACGGCGCTGCAACCGGACCAGAAATGCTGAGGGAAGTGCTACGAAACAGAGCAGGTTCTATCGACAAGAAATGCCATAGGATATGCCTTGGCATGTGAAATGTTATAGCATTTGCTCCTTTACACCGTAGGATATCGGCATGCTATCGGATACGATTTTTGGTACGATAAATGCTTCCGTCTAAAACTAGCCTAACTGTACCCCAGGCATGTACCTCAGGTATCTAATCCGGATCACACAAACAGAAAACTTGCGTTAGCTACTCGGCGAAACGAAGGGGGAAATTTGCTACGATAAATGCTTCTGTCTGAAACTAGACTAACTGTTTGTACTCCAGGCATGTACACTCATGTCCAAAATGATTATCGCATATCTATAACTGTCTTCCCATAATAATATAATTTGATAAGTATTTTGCTGGGTACTTTTAATACTGATACTATGTGTATAATTGGGAAATGTGTATTTGTGGTAAATTTCATAGGAGAAGAATTGTAAATATGAAAATTAGAATGAGTAAAACAAAATGTTGCTCTTCAGAGTATGATCAAGAATTACATTTGTGCTTACAAGCTACGGTGTTGGGTTAAAACCTGTAATTCACTCTCTGACGTCATTCATCCTAGCAAGTACTGGAAACGTTTTAATGCTCTTTGCGGAAAACATGCTAAAACACCATATCCATTATTAAATGGTGACTTACCTATACAAACAGATTCCGCCAAAGCTGACGCTTTTGCTGATTTCCTCCAAGACATCTTCACACCACTCAGTTCCACATATTCATATAGTCATCCAGCTGACACAGTCAATCCATCTTCTCATGCCCTTCATACTCTTCCGCAAAATAAACCTCTAACAGAGCCAATCACAGTTCAAGATATTAGTACAGTTGTTCGCAACAAAAGGAATAGTGCACCTGGCTTTGATACAATAACCTATCTCCATATAAAAGAAAGCCCGCTTATATTGCTTACTCTGTTAGCCACGATTATTACTTTCATTCTGCGAACTGGCTATTTTCCTGTCACCTGGAAAACTTCTAAGACGTTAATGTTTCCAAAACCAAAGAAACCTCCTGCCAACTTATCATCCTACCGCCCAATTCAATTAACGTCTACTTTTAGTAAAATCCTAGAACGTATTTTAGTAAGACGTCTGCATGCATACATAAAAAGACGCCAGTTACTTCCCATACACCAAGAAGGATTTCGTCCAGGTTATTCGATCAACTACTTCGGTTAACCACCATCGTTACATAACACTATAACTCGGTCAAACCATCATGTCTTGTATTATTTGACATCGAGAAAGCATTTGACAGGGTATGGCACATCGCACTTATATACAAATTAACTCATCTTCGATTTCCTGTTCCATATATAAGACTGATATACAACTTTTTAATCGTCCGTCTGTCATATGTTTCAATAAATAACTGCCTCTCACATCCTATTTTCCTTCACTGTGAAGTACCTCGAGGATCGGCTCTGTCTCCACTTCTCTATCTTCTCTATGTTGCCGATATGCCTCCATTTCCTGATAAAATTCACCTATTTCAATATGCCGACGAGACTGCCTTTCTTGCCTTAGGATCTACTATACAATCCATCAACACTGCTCTACAGTTAGTAATTAACAATTTTCTTCGCTGGTGCGACAAATGGCAGCTAACGATCAACGCCACAAAAACGCAGGCCATTGTCTTCATTCCTCCGAAACGAACATCAAGAATCAGAAGAAATCCTAACCACCTTTCACTACAAGTAGACCAAACTCCCATCCAGGCACGATCAACTGTAACTTACTTGGGGCTCACATTCGATAAACATCTCACTTGGAAACAACATCTTCAGTCATAACTAAAGGCTACAATAGACTTAACTTATTAAAAAGGCTCACCGGAACGTCCTGGGGACTAAAAGCAAACACAATTCTGAACACATACAAGGCTCTTTTACGGCCTCTGCTGACTTACGGGAACATTGCATGGATTGCGGCCACCCGCACAATTTATGAAAAGTTATTAGTGTTAGAACGACATGCTTTCCGCATTGCATATCGAGTCAAACTGCCTAGTCCCACAGCAGACTTGTACGACCGAATTCAGTTTCCTACACTTCAGTTTCATCTTGAAACTTTACGTCTCACGTACATATGCTCTCGTTATAAAACCCAACACCCTTTACTTCTGAATACTATGCACCACTTAGCTTTCCATCCTTCTCCATCTCGATATTACCCTCCACCGCTATCGTTGCTCTATACTCTCTACTGCTACTCTCTACCCCCTGACGCCTTAGACCAGGAGCTCCTCACAGACTATCAAGTTCATGATCATCTTCCATTCATATTTCCATCATTTGTACGTACGCTGAATCCATCTGCTACTAACAGGACTCCCATTGTCTACTTTGAAGCCTAGAGCAGCCCCTAGGCGTGAAGATGATTTCATCTGTTGGACTAACACTTTTAGTGTTGTGATGTGATAGCACGCCTCGCCTCATCCTTCATGCTCATCATTCACAATCTATCTATGTATATGCCTTATCACTAGGTACCCTTTATTACTTTCATATTTCTGTTGTTCCAGTTCTGTACAATATTAAATTAACTGCAATTTCCTCGTTAATTTCCTACCAAATGTTAAGGATCGGAAAGATCCTTAAGACCTTAGCAATTATTATAATAAAGAACTTCTCTGAGACCGTCACAAAATCCCTTAAATCTTCCATTTACGCAACACTCTTCCATAAGAGAGGGCATAACCCTCTAAAAGGATGCTAGTCATTATGACTAGCTACAAACGAACGAACGAACGAACGAAATGTTGCTAAACGGACAAGAAAGTTTTATTGTTCTTATTTACTGGTCTTTTTACATGAAATTTATCACATACATGTCTTTGCCGATTATACACATATTAACGTTATAAGAAATACCAGACGAATTCGTTATCAAATTATATTCCTACAATAACATATTTATAGACATGCGACAATAATTTTGGACATGAGTGTACCTCAGGAATCTAATCCGGGATCACTTAAGGGTTGCGCCCTTTCTTTGGGGAAGTGTTGATTTTTTTATTATGGATACTATAAAAATTTTGACTGATCTAGAACTTCAATGTAAATCTAACCTCAGTCTATCATAAACATATACTGTTGCCATCTACAGGCAAAGCTCACAAAAATGGTATTTTTAGAACAAGGTAAATCTCCCAACAAGTATCTATAGTTGTATTTCATTCACAAAGGCGTGTTTGTACGTCCACACCTTTCCACAAAATAAAATTGGAAATTGAGAGACCCCTAAAACGGCAGTCTCTCGTCAGGAAAAGTCAGGGAATCGATCAAGTGACCAGGCACGCACCCTGACCTATAAACATACTCAAACTAACAGGGTGTATTGTTATTCTTTTAAAATACAAATAAAGAAACAAGATGAAAACTCAGAATGTTTAATCACTACCGGTATCTAATTTTAGGTTATATACTTTTCGTAAAGATGACTGTAAAGAAGACAATCTGAAAGTAAAGAATCACACAGTCTCCAAACTACGTAAGTGCTACCCTCTGTTGACAACATATTAATCTTTCTTTATAAAAGAAATTTATATTTTTCCTATACACCGTTACGAAATATAAACAAGTGAATTCTAAACGATACGAATTCAAAATTTAAAATTAAAAGTAGTACATCTATAGTTATATTGTACTTGTATAGAGGATTAAGATCAAATATAGAACTGTTCCTCAGAGACTGAATTCATATCAGAAAGCCTTCACTCGTTACCTCATTATTATTATTATTATTTGCTCTATGGATATTAATATTGAAACTGGAAGTGCTAATAGATGTTTATTAGTTCTGGTTGCAATAGAGGAACAAATTCAGAAGTGTCACATATTCTTCTGGCACTGAATCCATATCAAAAAACACTTTTCGATACATCTTTCCCTATTTGCTATATGAAAATAAGTACAGAGTGCCCCAAAAGAAGGTATGCAGACCAGCATCGACCAAGTATGACATTTTGATTTACTAAGATAATGCATTTATTTGCTTTGGTTTGTTTCGAGCTTAAGGTATAAGTGAAAATACATTAAGGACAGATAAGGAAGAAACTAAGTCAATACCTATATGGATAACAATAAGTAAATGATATAAAATGTCATGACCGATGAGTACAGGACTGTACATATACTTTTGGGCCACTCTGTATTTAAACCGGAACAACTTGTAAATTTCAACTACTTCCGGTTTTGATAGCCTGTTGCGGGTGATGGCAGTATGTTCTCTTGAGACACTGAATCGATTGCAAAAATAAGCTTATCATTAATAGGATTACAATTTTTTTGGTATGGAGACCTTCGTTCAAATCGGAAACGGTTGATTTCTACTACTTCCGGTTTGAAAAGAGGGCTAACGGAGGAAATGGAACCTATTCTTGAGATCCTTAATCGATTGCAAAAAACGACACTTTTCGATATTTTCTTCCGCTTTCGCTCTATTAAAATCAGTATCGACACCGGATGTAATAAATTTGTCTGACTTCCGGTTTCGATAGTATGTTGTGGATAGTTTTTTTTTTTTTTTTTTACGTTAAATCGTTTGTAAAAGACTGATACTCGCTTTCTATTAGACCTCTATCGTTTGCTTTTTCTGGCGATAATAATCGTTGAAACAGAAAATTGTTAACTTAAACCATTTCTGATTTAATAAAGGGTTAACGGAGAATATGGAATATATTCTTAAAACGCTGAACCAATTAAAAGAAAGAAAAAAAAAAGCTTCATGACATTTTTTGCGGTTTCTTGTTATACGAAAATCAGTATTGAAATCGGAAGTAGATCTACTAGTAAATTTTAACAACTTCTCATCTTGTGGACAGGCCCGTAGCCAGCCCAAAAATGTAGGCTGAAGTTACGGGGGGCCCGATCCAACCATATGATAGTTCATCACCATATTATAGTTCATTTGCAAGCCTACCGAAAAATTTTAGGGGGCCAGCAAAAATTTATAGGAGGGCCTAGATCCCCCCCTGGATACGGGCCTGTTGGCAGAGTGTTGCTAATAGTCATAATATGTTGTGTTAAGACGCTGGATCGTTTGCAAGAAACAACTTGTAGCTAGGTGTTAACCGTTTTCGGTGTCTGGTAATAAACATTGAAACCTAAAAATGACAAATTTGAACCACTTCGAGTTTAAATACAAGGTTAACTGAGGAGATAGAATTTAATTTTGTAATGCTGAATGGATATATATTAAAAAAAAAAAAAAAAAAAAAACGCTTCTTGATATCTCTTACCGTATTTGATCTGATACTTACCGACAAAGGATGGATTGACGGTCAGATAACGCCATTCTATAAAACTTCTGCCATCTATGCATAACGTAGAGCTCCTTTGTAGCCCTCTGCATTGCGTATGTGCCTTTGGCGCAAGGATCTTATAAAATAGAGGATCTGCCCTTACAACAAAATCTTGAAGCCATAGGTCACAGTTTCGCCACCCCTACTCTGCCCACTCCGCCCAATAGGATCGCAATGTTTTGAGCCAACAATCATGGCGGAAACGAAAATAGCCAATCAGACGATGACGGAAACGAGAGTAGCCAATCAGACGTGCCGATGCTCGGTTGTTCACGGTTTTGGCTTCATCGATTTAATAGGATGACGATACATATGGGCAGATCCTCTATTTATAACATCCTTGCTTTGGCGTAGGAGATCTGGATTCGATTCCCGGCGTAGCTCATCTGGTTCGAATACCACGTTAATTTGTAGCTCTACGTCTCGTATAGTCTCATTTGTGAGCGGAACGCAAAACTGAATCCAAAAACAATTCAATTGTGAACAGCATACTTTAGAAGTCTAAAAAGAAAGAATTCGAAGAGAACTGAAGAGAAGTAAGGCTTATTGATTCTGAGGAGGAATTATGGGAAAGACGGCCCCGGAAAAAATCGGACTACAACTCAACGCGACCGTTTTACTAGGGTTCATTTTATTTCCCTCAAAAATTCCATTTTTTTTTTGATACGTCGCTAAATTTTGTAACCAAATTTCAATTAAATTAGAGGGATTTTTTTTCAATGTAGAAATTGTCGAAAGTTTCGCTTTACTTTACTTATACCAGATCAGTGGCAAATTTAGAATTTCATTAAGGAGAAATTCGAACAATCTTATATATTTACAGAGCAGTGATTCCCAACCTTTTATGGCTGACGACATACGGTACTTTACTGAATACCCGAGTTATCCGTGTTGTACTATTGATTACAAGATATATATTACCTGATGTATATATTCAAAGGCGTCAAAACTGATATTCTATTAAGTTTTTATTAGAGACTTCATCTTTAATAATAATAATAATAATAATAATAATAATAATAATAATAATAATAATAATAATAATAATAATAATAATAATAATAGTATATGTCTGTCTCCAGATCTACAACCTATTTTCTTTTTCGATTTTCGGCTCAGGAGATGGGGAAGGGTCAGAAAGTATGCACATTTTTTGCAGTTTATAAGAACGCCTGACATATATACAACCAATATAATATATCTGTTATGCGGTTTACATACAGAACAAGATAAATACCGGGCAAAGGAATGGTTATGATGACATTTCTTTAAGGATATCCATCTTCTATTTTCATTCAGCTTCTGAATTTAAAGCCCGTAACGACGGGGGCTTGCAGCTAGTGTTAAACAGGGTGTTTTAAAACAACTCCAAAAACGTTTCAGAGGTGATTCCTTACACGAAGATAAGACAAAAAAGTATATACCTACCTGGGTGCAGAAATCTATTATTTCGGAGTTATATGCTACCGAAAACATGAAAAAAAAAATCAACTATATAGGTTCATAGCTCCAAAACTATGAGACCTACCGTAGTCGGGTCAAGACTTCACCTAGAAACTAGTATGTGCCCCATATATTATCATTTCAGATTCCTGAGGTACTCACACAACTATTTTTATAGAGGGAGTCTGACTTCGAGCATATAATTTGAAGTATTCACTAACTACGGCAGATCCCATACTATTGGAGCTATGGACTTTTAAAGTTTATTTTTTCATGCTTTCGGCAGCTTATAACTCCGAAAGGAAGCACGTGTGCACCCAGGTTAGTCTATACTTTTTATCTTATCTTGGTGTCAGAAATCACATCCCAAAAGTTGTCGGTGTTGTTTTGAATCGCATTTCTCTACTTTCAAAGCTTTTGCGTATCTATTATTGTTCCCGTGCGAACATCGGGCATTTCTGCTTGTGTTCATAAAGTAAAATATACCATATAGCTTCTAGACTTAAGGCTTCCTCTATGACAGAAAATTTAATTTTAAATTCTAAAATTTCGCGACACATTTCATGCTTCTGCTCGACACACCTGTTGAGAATCACTGTCTCAAGACACGTGTAGTCTTTGTATACCCTATACATTGTAATATAATTAATATGTATTTATTATTTATAGAAGGCCGCGGTGGCTCAGTGGTAGAGCGTCCACCTCTGGTGGTGAGGTTCTTGGTTCGATCCTAGCTCGCGCCAAGTGAGCTCTGTGGTGGACAAACACCGTGTGCGTGTTCTCGGGGTTCTTCCGTTTCCTCCCAGTTTCTTCATTCCACCATTTCATTCATTACTCATTACCGTCTCGTTTAGTCTCGCCGGCATAACAGTGCGACGTAAAACTTAAACATTTCATTTTCGTTTATTTCTCACATCTTGCTTAAAACTCCAAACCTCTCTGGCATACACGACTTAACAGACACTTGTGTTTACTTTATAAGTGCATATATAGCAATTTAACATTTTAGAGCGTTATCGAAATTGCCTCTTTATCAATATGTAATTCATTTCATGGAGGTAAGTTAGCAGCTGTGATAACGTTGAAAATGATAAGATTTAGTGATGTTGAGATAATGTATCATAAAAGTGTTATCAAAGTTACATATATATATATATATATATATATATATATATATATATATATATATATATATATATATATATATATATATATATATATATATATATCCATCAATCGGTTTACTTTGTTGAATCAAAATACCGAGAACTGAAAACTAAAAATAAAATATGTAGATAATACAAATACTGATAGGTGTTAGTGGTGCAGGCAAAAGAAGTTCTTGCAGGGTTGTTATTATTAGTAGCAGTACATGTTGGCTTTCTTTAAAAGATCCACCAACGTCTGGATTTAAGCGTTATCGAATTTTGGGTGGTTATATATACACAGGGTGGTAGGTAACTCCACCGACAAACTTTGGAAGGCGATTCCTTATATGAAATGAAAGAAAAAGTTCTTATAAATATAAGTCGAAAATCGTCTCATTTCAGAGTTATGAACCGCCGAAAATTCGAAAAACCATGTTTCGAAACGCCCTGCCTTAGAAACTATAGGACCTATAACAAGCGGTTTAAGGAATTACACAGGAACTAGTATGCGAACTATCTAAATATCCATGTTTTACCATCCTTCGTTATCGGTGAAACGAACGCGTTATTAGTACTTAAAAGAGTATCCCTATACCTCAATTTCCTTTTTACAGTTCGTTTGTAATTCCTTAAACCGCTTGGGATCGGTCCTGTAGATTCTAAGGCCGAGCGTTTCGAAACGCGAATTTTCAAATTTTCGGCGGTTCATAACTCTGAAAGGAGACGTTTTTCGTCCCATGTTTATTAGAACTTCTTTCTTCCATTTCATATAAGGAATCACCTCCCAAAGTTTGTCGGTGGAGTTATCTACCACCCTATATATATATATACTGTATAACAGAAAAAAAATACCTGTACAATCTTTTTTAAAAAAGAAACGTACCGGTATAATGTTTTCTTTGTACGTCACGTCTTTTCTTTGCTGAATTCATAATACGGCTATACAGCAGCCAGGGGCGCATCCATGAAGGGGGTCTGCTGGGTCCGGACCCCTAAATTTCCTAACTCAACGTACATTTGTATACTTTCTCAATATAACTATACTCGTTTAACAGAAAAATGATTGATGTAGCATGAAAATTTGGTCTTGCACTCTATTTGTACTCTTTCTCTTATGAAAACAATCTAGTTCTATCATTTTTATTCTGAAAATATACAGGGCGCGCTCGGTAGTTCAACACCAATGGGGATAGCAAGGTGTTGAACTACCGTGACATGGGGATACTTTGATCAAATTTCATGTATAAGAATCAATATCTCCGTATCTATCTACATTAGAAAGAAAATAAAGAACACGACAAATCGGTCTTGCTGTATCTACATATTCTATAATTGTAAAGTCAAATTGTTTTGTACTAGCCGAGAAAAGAAAGCAAATGTGTGTGATCAGTTATACTTGGTGTGGGGGATACTTTGATCATTCTTGATTTTGCCATGCAATATCAAAGAAAACCCACCGTAAAAGCTAGAAAAAGGAAAGGAATTTGTCCGTTAGCATATAGTAGGTTCATATGTAGGAGATGGAGGTAGTAAATAACCAAAGTAAATGACGTTACAAATATGTATAAACTGTTGATAGTGAGAATGTAGATGCAATACGGTACATTGGATGATTCGAAAGCTAGAAACATATAACGATACCAAACAGTGAAACACGTGAAAAAAAACGTGGTGAGATGTTAACATGGCTTGTATTTCCATCTACTGGTTTGGATCCTCACTCAAAGTACATGACACAAAACATGGCAAACAAAAGAAGAAAATGTAAGAAATGTGAATAAGAAACTTTAAACTCCAATCCATAGATGTTCATTTTATTCCAACCTCACTCAACCTCGCCCTCGCGCACCCTCGTCCTCGTGCTGAAAACTTGCCCTCGCCCCCATACTGGAAACTTCTCCTCACCCTCGTTCACCTTTGCCCTCGCGATGCGAGTTATCCATCGCCCTCGCCCTCATGCTGGAATCTCGTCCTTGCCCTCGCATACCCTCGCCCTCGCAATGGTAGTTGTTCATGGCACTCTCTCTCCCTCACCCTCATATCATTGAGAGTGAGGAAGCCCTCACGAAGGCCTCCCACGCGAGTATCATATCCTCAATTGTCTAGCCTATTTGCTGAATTATTTCCCTAGTATAAGTCCTAAACAAATAAAACTAAACATACCATCGTATAACTTACTACAGATCACCTAAAATGGAACAAATCATTGACTACTCCACGCTTAATATCACCATGAATATGTTCAGATAAAATTTGAATAGAGTTTCCTTTACATCTTTCGGTGCAAACTGGTGTTGCCCATGAGACGAGACGAAACATAAGGTTTGTCATCTCGTTTCATAAATCTTATAGGTCTCGTCTCGTCTTAATTCTCGGAAACTTCTTTATTGTCTCGATTCTCGGGAACTCACTTCTCGTATCGTTCTGTAAATTTACGTACACAATGTATTCCTTTATCTAGAAGCTCTGCGAATCCTTCTGCGTCACGAGAGTTGTAAGAAGGTGTATCTAACAACTAGTGCTCTCAAACAGGTCTGGATGACCCGACCCGACCCAACCCGAGTCGGGTCTGGTCAGCTCGAGTCGGGTCAGTCGGGTCAGTTCATTTTGGTCAACTAAGTTTAGTATGAGCTTAAACTCAGCTGGAGTCGAAAGCTACTGTTTTTCACTAGCTGCCTAATTAAAAATAGCAATTTTCAATTGATTTTATAGAAGCCATAAATCTATTTTGAGTACTTGCAGCTAGTGTTCTTATGGTAAATGCTTATTTTTGTACTTGTGTGTACTTTAATTTTTAAATGTGGAAGATTGATTTTACAAATCGACTGTAATATTAATATCTACGCCAATATGAAGTCTGTATTTAGAACAAAACTAGAAGTTTTTTAAGCAAGGCCAAAAGAAAGATTGGATATGGACGACCAAGCCCAAGCAGGGCCGCGGTAGCTCAGTGGTAGAGAATTCATCTCTGGTTCATGTCCATGGTTCGATCCCAGCTTGTGCTAAGTGGGCTTTGTGGTGGAGAAACGCCGTGTAGTGGGTTTTCTCGAGGTTCTCTTGTTTCCTCCCACTTTCTTCATTCCACCATTGCATTCATTTCTCATGGTCACCATATCCCTTAGCCTCGGTGCAGAATCGAGGGATCTTAAACTGAATATTTTATTTTATTTCACCAAGCCCAAGAACATCGATACAAGAATAAGATAAAGATTGGATATGTAAGACGAAGTGCATAGTAATCTTGCTCTTGGCCTTGTTTTGGTGATCACGAAGTAGCGATGAGCATATTTTCTTGCTTTCTGTATATATTATGAAAGACCATAACCAAAATCACATTTGGCCTTCATTTGTACCGATGAGGCGAGCATTCTTGGCTCTTGTATAGCATGAAAGACCACCAAGACTACGAAATGCAGGACCAAAACTTGACTGTAAGACGCAGTATTGCTGACCAAGACCCAGGGTGCGAATTGTTTGAATTTCATTTGTTGGGCTGAAAGTGATGAAATAAAATTAGTACTTTATAATTAATTATCATGCTGTATTTTTAATTTTTAAATTAAAAAAATTCATATTATGTAACTTCTTACTTGCAACTATATATACTGTAAAATACGTTTTAATTACCGAGAAAGAAAAATCAAAGTGGCGCTGGTTCCGGAATCATAAGAACCTATTTTGGAATGAAAGTTGAAGGCTTGGAAAAAATCACAGGTATTCTCCCGTTTCCTCAACCCTTATCATTGTAGTTAAACGATTTCCTTTTGTCTCCGCAAAGAGACTCTTGCTTATGCCTTCCGAGAAGAACCCCTGCCGTCCGAGCAGGTGAGAACACTGTCCTTGAATAAAAATTTCGTCACATAGAACTAAAGCAAGAAAAAAATAAATTTCTCCCACGTCGGACACTGGTATCAGTTATAAAAAGAAATAACCAAACCTCAAAAGTGCCAAATATTCATTAAGATGCATATACAAATCCCCCGCTTGATCTAGCTAGTGGTTAACATGTAAGACTTCGGTACACGTGGTCCGGGTTTAATTCCCAATGGGAGTGCATTTTGACGTTCACCCAGTGTCGTGACCATAGTGCTCTCAAATGGGTCGGGTCGGGTCAGTCGGGTCAGCTCGAGTCGGGTTGTCGGGTCAGGCTACTCGGGTCGGGTTGTCGGGTCAGCTCGGATCGGGTTATTCGGGTCAGCTCTGGTCGGGTTGTCGGGTCGGGTTATTCGGGTCGGTTTGTCGGGTCAGGTCAATCGGATCGGATCACGGGTCGGGTCGGGTCTGGTTGAAGACCGACCCGACCCGTTGAGAGCACTACTAACAACATATAAGCCATATTTATTATTGGAATATATTGTGATTTGAATATCTTTAAACGTTTATAAATGCTCTTTATTCTGATCGTACAATCCCTTTTATCAATTTATAGGTTTTAGGTACGGATCATTTAGCACCAAAATAACGTTTGACACCTAAGACTTGGGAGAACTAACGTTGCTCACGAAATTTGAAAAAATTCTCGTCTTGTCTCGTAGTGCAAATTGTAAGAGTGATAAGAGTGATGAGGCTTTAAAAGTGTTGTTTTCAACATAAGATTTACGTAAAAGATTGAGTTATTTGCTCGAAATTAGTTTGGTGAATTTTGTTTACAATTCCAGCAATAACACCCTTCGATTTCTTATGTGCAAAAATCTTTGACTCATTTTTTAATGTTACTTTTGTGTGTGGAATTTAGTGTCTATTTGTACTACAGTGCTAAGGAAGACGCCTCGACTAAATTCAAAGAAATCTCTGCGTCAGCACAGGACGAAGTGTCCTTTGTCCCTTCCCCTAGCGACACCATATTGCGGCACCTTCAGATCAGCGGAGAAACATTTCACTGACCCTACCTCCCTCCCAGGAGCCCGTCGTGAATCCAGCCCTGAGTTCCAGTCCTAGATTACCTGTAGGCGTTGTACCTGCAGATAACAACTTTTCTTCGGGTACCGTAAATTGAAGGTTCGTTCTGACGACTTTCCAAGAAATGCGTATTGGTTGGTGAGTAGGTAATATTATTTATTGTCTAATAATAATAATAAAAAAGTTAAGAACATGTGTCCGACCGAACTTTATTATTACTGCAAAAAATTAATTAAGAAATTATCATATTTAATGTATGTTAGCAGGACAATATGTCTTCGAACATATAATTAAAAGTAGAGGCTGTTCCTGAGGGAAGTCATATATTTAAAAAATTAAAGCTTTCTTGCTTCAAAGTAAGGAAAAAAAGGTAATCTAATGGACTTAGAAAGTGCAGGGCCCGATTGGGAATACTATTGAGGGGCCCCAAGCTCCCAATTAACTTCCATATATATTGGATATACTATATTACCCCAAGACACACACACACATACCCCCCCCATATATATATATATATATATATATATATGTGTGTGTGTGTGTGTATATGTGTGTATGTGTGTGGCTTGGAACATATAAAACTTGCTTTTGGATGAGGGAGAAGAGAAAAAACATAGAAAGAAATAGCACTAAGGCTATACCATCCGGATGTTCATGGACGTATTACATCACTTAATATCTATTTTTACAAGAGAAGTGGAAAACGTAAAGAAATCAACTACTGCTCAATCAACTTTAGAACACATTGCTTGTTTCCAGAAACTTAATACAGACTATTGAATCAGAAACTTAATACATAGTATTCATTTAATATTTAAGCGCCAGCCTCAATGAAATAAATGAGCGCGAGCCGAACTGAGGGAAGTGAGCCCGAGCCCGAGCCCAGTTGAAAGAAATGAGCCCGAGCCCGAGCCTAAGTGAACACGAGCCCAGTTGAAAGAAGTGAGCGCGAGCCCGAGCGAGCTAAGTGCAAAATGGCCATCTATGAATCAAAGTCATTCCATCAAGTCTTTTTCCATCTGATTTACTGCATTATGTTGGTTCTTTCTCTCACTGATTGTGTTTATGCAGATATCAGCACTCTTAAGATTACGTCATTTACTGCTGAATGACGTAAGTGACTGTCTGTCTACCAGCACTCTTTAAACATGACAGAGTAGATTTTTTTTTTTTTTAATCTAAAAAGTCTCTAGCACAGGCAGGGCAACAATGAGACATACTCGCTTCTAAACGTAGCTCTATTTCTATCCGGAAACTTTCATGAGAAACATGCAAATATTATGTTCATTTGCATTATTATTTTTGAGTACACAAGAGAAATTGTCTACTGCAATCAAATGAAAGGAATAATACGACCAATCTATAATCTTGCTATGACATCAACTTTTCATCTAGGGGACATGGCAGATGTTATTTTAAATATTATATCTCTCCAAAAATGGTCAAACAACAAATTCAGAATAGTTGTTAAGGAAGCTTGTCCTCCTTCGCGTGCCCTTGTTCTCGAGAAGAAAATTGTTCCTCGACGTCGAGCACCATCACCATCGCAGTGGAAGTTCGAACTCACTCTTGTTCACTGTCGCTCTCGCGCACCCTCGCCCTTGCAGTGACAGTTGTTCCCAGCGTTGCCAACTCGATCAGAAGATATTATCGTATGTAGCAATTAAAATTATCGTTTTTGCCGTAAAAGTATCGTATATTTTGTTTCAAGTCTAAGTATCAAGCTGTATTATTATTATTATTATTATTATTATTATTATTATTATTATTATTATTATTATTATTATTATTATTATTATTATTATTATTATTAAGAGAAAACTAGCGCGAATGCAAACAGCTAAAACTATATTCTTGAATCTTTTTAAAAAACAAGAATGAAGTTCTTTTCTTCACGAGTCTATCGAAAACAATTCTGCGGTTTTCCTTCAACATTTTATATGTTTACTTGTAGAAACTTATCTACATTAAGTAGCTAGTAATTCTCCCTTACTGATCGAATAGATAACGCGGGTTTCATGTTTATGTGTTCAGTGTATGTTAAATCCCAGTGATCCGATTAACCAATTACGTAGTAATAATAAACATGAGTAAACAGGTGAATTGGTTCGCATTTGTAACGTTTTGAGTAATTTTGTCACATTTGTTGCAAAATTCATACCTTTTTCACGCAATGAATGAAATTTCTTTCGAATTTCAAATAACTCCAGAACTATCTTTGCATTTTACCTGAAGCTTTTAAATTATCGTATGGTTTCCTTTTATCGTACATCAGCTATCGTACATCATACGGGGGTCAAAATTATCGTATGATTCGATAATTATCGTACATGTTGGCAACACTGGTTGTTCCTCGCCCTCGTTCACCCTCGCGAAGGGAGTTGTCTATCGCCCTAGCTCGCCCTTGCCCTCGTGTTGGAATTTCTCCTCGCCCTCGCGACTTTGTGGGCGATGGAATTTGGGTGATGATGCCCTCGAGAGGGTCACTCTCGCGAGGGTGAACATCCCTGCTTCAATCACATGGATATTCCTAGGAAAGACATGTTCCCATCGCAGTCTACATCAGAGGAAGGGGTTCTAAAGGATCTCAACTATATCGTCTGGTTGTATGACGCAGACATCATCAGCAAGAAGCTTGAACTCTCTTTTATTTGCTCCAATCCTTTTGAAGCCTATGATGAATATTTAGGGTTCAGCGTCTGTTATTTGACACTGTAAGTTTTTTTCTCTTCTCGCTGGGAAGCAATCTTTGCCACAACATACTGACCAACTTCGTAAACCTGTGGCTACTCTTGGCTACTGGGAGACAAGTTTGTGTGTGCGCCATCTCCGGATGATGGACGCTCTTCTATTCCAGGCAAATCAGTAGGGTTGTCGCTGTCAGTGTCTTCTTTAGATGTAGTTACAGCCGTAGATATACTACATCCAGGTGCAACATCCAGTCTTTTCTTCTTTCTGGGTAGTTTGCTTGACGTACCGGTGCCGAATCGCTGCTCTTTGAGCAGAGTGGTTAAAACATCTTCGACACCATGGATGCGATCTTCTGCATCATGTTCTGTGGGAAATCTGTTAAACAGTTGTTCATGATCAGTGGGATATATGCTACACCTTTGGAATCCATCGATCAAATTTCTCTTGATTGCTGATGCTATTGTGAAGTTGTGATCATGAGTATGTGTGGCACGTGCTACTATTGCGTCCATCTTCTTTAGAGTTTTAGTCAGTGGAGTTGAGAACATGTTGTTTGGTCCCAATGTCACGGTACTTGACATATTTGAAAAAAAAAAAAAAAGCTGTGGGGACGGTTTGATTGCGTGTAAATACGTAATAAAACGGCATTACTCTATGTACTGTACTTAAAAACACATTTACTGGTAAAAATTTAAGTCAAAATTAGAATCACATTTTTCAATCAAAATCATACACAGTACAGTTGAAACAAAGAAATTCAACAATGCACGCTTTAAATTACTCGCTTGAGTCGTGTCGTTCGGCTCCACGGTGAAATAGAGGGTTGAAGAGAGGGGGGAATTTGTTTACATCTATAGTACAATGCTGCAGTAGCGCCTTCTATCAGGGCTGTTTGTCAACAGCGCGTTGAACTACTGGGCGGCTGAACCTCAAAACCGTTGAAGTACAGAGCAATCTGCTAGCCATTTTGCCAAATGTTGAACTACCGAACATAGTGGCTGCTAAACCGTTGAAGTGTAGAGCGGACCCTGTGCACCAAGAAAATACTCAAAAGTATTGAACTACTGGGCTTTGTTGAAGTATCGAATGTTGAACTACCGAGCATGCCCTGTAGGTGGAAGCATCGTAGAATTATTTATAGTCTTTTCGGGTACAGAATAATACCCATTCAATACTACATGGACGTAGTGGTTTGTAATATTGGACTCTTCCTCTCAGAGCTTGGAGCTCTCCCAACAATTTTGCAACAACGAGTAATTTTGCCTTAAAACGGATTCAACAGTGCGAAGACCTTGGAAATGTTGGAAAAGTGTTTCGGCAATGGCGCTCTAAACAAAATAGCGGTTTACCAGTGGCGAGCACCCAATGGGCCAAGATCGCACGTGGTTTTCAGTCGGAAAAGGTGATGCTCACGGTTTTCATGGATTACAACGGTGTTGTACATCATGAATTTCTACCAGAAAGTCAGGCAGTCAACAAGAAGTATCATTCGGGCGTTATGAAGCGTTTGCGTGAAGCGATCCACCTATAAAGAAAAAATATATCTGGGAAAACAACTCGTGGATTTTGCACCATTTCAACGGAGCGTCAACGAATGCTATCATTAACAGTGAATTTCTCACCAAAAACGTAACGGATACCATACCAGCCACCGAATTCACCGGATTTTGCTCCATGTGACATTTTCCCGTTTGATGGACTCAAGAACCCTTACAGGGAACACGTTTTAGCAGCCGAGAAGAGATAATACGAAAATCGAAGACAGCTCTGATGGACATACCGAAAATCGAGTATCACAAATGTTTTCAGAACTGGATCAAGCGCTGATATAACTGTATTGCAGTCTATGGCGATTACTTGGAAGGGGCAACATCAATTTTCAGAAATAAATTTATATTTTTATTTTTGTGAGTGAATTTCGGGATCTTTTTGATCACGGTAATATTATGCTTTGAGGTAGAGACATATTCATATTCATATTCATATCGTCTTTATTGCAGAAACTTCAGAGGACATCTAAAGCATTACAATCGTCAGATCTTAAAGTTACAGATTAAAATGCATATACAATATTTACAAAAGGAAAAAATTTGGATACATAATATTTACAAATATGGATACAGAAAAGAAAGAAAGAAAAAAATATATAAAGATATAACTGTAATACATATCAATTGTAATTCCAATACAAAGAATAACGATCACTACAGAATACAATAGATAACTACTCGTACTATACACGTCTATTTATTTCTCGCATAGTTCTTCAATTTTTCACTTTAATTGCTTTGTAATTTCGTAAAACTCTTCTATATCATATATTGGATTGTCTAATAAGAGTGATTTGAGTTTACTTTTAAAAGTACCCACTTCGGTATCTCTCAGTGCTTTTGGGAGAGAGTTGAATAATTTTGCGGACGTGCCAATAAAACTCTTTTGTGTTTTGGTATAATTGAAATACACTGCCATTATATTATCTTTGTATCTTGTGTTATATGAATGATACCTGGAATGTTCAGGGAAGTTATCTCTATTCTCTTTTACATACATTAAACATTGAAAAACAAAAATAGCAGGAAGAGTCATTATTTTGAGTAGCTTGAAACTAGGTTTGCAGTGACTACGAGAAGGAAGACTACATAACAATCTGACAGCTTTCTTTTGCAGCTTTAAAAGCTTATAAATGTTACTAGATCCACCCCAAAGAATAGTACCATATGATAGAAAGCTGTGGATTTGGGCAAAGTAAACAATTCTTAAGATTTTCAAACTAACGCAACTTCTTAATTTTCTCAACATGTATATACCCTTTGTTACATTAGCTGCCGTGATTTCAATGTGATTATACCAGTTTAATTTTGAATCAAGTTCAAATCCCAAAAATTTAACTGTAGAATATTTTTCTGTGTAATCTAGATTGTTATATGTAACATTAAGATCTTGTATTTTACTCAGGTTTAAACACAAAAGGTTTGCAGTACACCAATCCTCAACTACGGTTGTTATATTTTGGGTTAATTGTTCTCTTTCGATAATTGATTTAGAACTTACACAGACTCCAAAGTCATCAGCGAAAAGATAGCCTTTAGCGGGAATAGTAGCTACTTTGGGAAGGTCATTGATATAAATAAGGAATAAAATGGGACCTAGAACAGAAGAACCTCTTCCTTTCGCTAAGCTTCTGATAGAAGTTTCTTATATAATAACATATTACTGAACATCGTACCTCCAAAACAAAGCACTCGACGACAGTTTTAGACATTTTTTAAGTAACCTTTTTTTTTTTTTTTTTTTGAAAGGGACAATTTGGTTACTGCATTCCCGTAATCTGCATTTGGAAATCTCATTGTCAGCGGGGAAAAAATGCTGAGATCAAGGGGAAACATTTGTCCACTTGATGGCGCATGATGTATTGGTTTCAAATATTTAATTCTGTGATCCATCAGTGTTTGAAGTCTACATAATAATTGAATTATCTTTCACGTCAATCATCATGAAGTTAAATTCAGAGAAAATACTTGTATGACATCATGGATCGACGTATACATACTTTTTGAATGATTTATTTTCGAAAGTGATGAGGTGAAGATGAAAGTTAATATTAACAAATACTAATTTTTCAGTTAAAAGAGAGTTTCAGCATTATGTTACCTATCTTTCTATAATGGAGTCCACAACTAGCGACACGAAGTTTCAGTAGTTCACTGGTAGAGTGATCATCTCTGACAGTGTGACCATTTTCGTACTACATCTAGTACCTTTTATAATGTTTTAGTGTTCCAATACGTTCACCAACAAATGTAGTACTTTTCTCCTGCTCTTCTTTTTCTCATAAATACATTTGGGAGACAGAGGACCTAGGGATGTTTAGGAGTGTGGAAATCTCGCGTACAGACTTCTGACACAAGTGATACCCAATCACCTGACCAGGTTCGAAATCCGTGAGTTCCGCGGATCCCAAGAGCTTCAGATATCCTCTGATATGATTGGCCGATACAGATAAGACATCACGAGTCATGATCTAAATATAGCACAAAGTAAACGCCTGCTGCTGTCGGCTCTCGTGACCGACAGATCTAGCGCATCATGCCAGCAAGTAAAATCGTTTTTGGCGTGGGTTCAAACCCTGCCTCCTGCCTAAGGAAAGTTTTTTATTAGTTTTAAAATTTTTACAACACTTCTTTTGTTAAAATAATATTCAGAAAGTGATTTGACGATTATTTTTTAAAATTTTCATTAAACTTCTTTCATTAAAACAAGTTTGCCCTTGTACTACACAGATCCAAAGTGATTTAACGATTATTTTTTAAAATTTTCATTAAACTTCTTTCATTAAAACAAGTTTGCCCTTGTACTCTACAGATCCATAGAAAAAGTAGTAGTAGTAGTTGTTGTTGTTGTCAAGGTTCGTGGTTGTTGTAATAGTAGGTGACGTCAGTGGTACGTGGCCAATAAGAATACTACTTCAGCCGTGTTTTGGATGAACCTCTTGGGATCGGCGAAAATGCGTTCCGTGGAGCGCCCCATTCTGCTTTCTCACGATGCCTAATGACTACAGAGGTTGCTGATAATAAGTACCTGGCAGTAGGTGGCAGCACAATTCACCTAATATGAAAAACGTATGTTTTTTGGGGTATCCGGATACTTTTGATCACATAGTGTAGGTGCCGTTCGGTCGCCTCCTCCAATGAGAAGGAATTTTGCTGGCTCCTCACTTGATAATTCATAGGGCTCGGGAAACGGATGATGGACCTAGTGCTTCTTTATGAATCGCGGCAAATATTTTTTGGGGAAGTCTTAGAGGAGGGGGAGGGGGGAGAAAATGAACCATATAGCACTAAAGCGAGATATCTCCGGCAACAACAATACGAAGAAACGGCACGGCAGATATCATCTGTAGATGATCCTTGGGCTGAGAAGAGAAGGGGGACTACCATAGGGAAGGGGGAAGACATTAACGAAATAAAATATCATAAATAGGGTGAAACGGGACCAAATAAAATTTTAGTACTTTTTTCTGCACAGGCTAGTACGAAATTTTTTTTGCTGGATGGTCACACTGATCTCAGGCCAAGTGAGGTTATAACGGACAACATCATGGCCGAAGGCTTTCTCGAGATTCTCCTTTTGTCTTCTACATTCTCATTCCATCAATACTTTAATAATTGATGGCAGAAAATGCAAGGAAAGGATGTATATCTCGATAGAGTCTGTGGATGATTGTAGTTCCTCATCGATGTAGACTAGTAGTAAACACAAGTTGTGTTTACTGCAGCAATACCTTTTCAGACAGCCCATGATAATCATCCAATAACACCTCTCTTTTTAGAAAATAAAAGTAATCATTCCTTTTCGCTATTGATTTGTCTCTTAGGGGTTAAATTAAATAATTCAATTCATTTTCATTAAAAAGTCAGTGATATAGTAGAATGCTCGTTAGGTTTAGGATCATGTTGCGAACTAATTTGGTGTTCGACTTCCTGTGGAAAACTTTGGTGTGATTAAATACTGTAGAAATGTCATTCAGATTACTTAGAAGACCATAGAGTCAAATGTCACTGGAGGGGCGAATTTAAAAAGTAAAAAAAATGAAAAATAATGAAGCGTTCCTCTTTTTCGTACTAGGGATTGCTGGTTTGATAACACCGTGACTCAGTTTTCTCGCGTTTGCTCACACATTCTCATTCCACCAAATGTTTTGTTTCCATTCCATTCAATTAATCCATACTGTACCTGTCATTTAGGGAGTTATTGACATATGATTAGCGCCATACTAAGACTTTGACTAATGCATGATTATCAGAACTATTCAGAATTTCTGATTAGAACGTAGTAGTTGACTAAGTTAATCACATGTGATTAATTAATCTAAGCAGAGGGTACCCTTGTTTAGCCACAATAAACTTACATTATAAGAATACAAAGGCAATTAATTTTGCCTGTCTTTTATTCTTTCTTTCACTCTTTCATTCCTTTCACCTCATCGGGTGAATTAACTATGAAGCAGCTATTAAGCCGAGGTCTCTACAACAGCAGAATTGTGTCTTAAAGTGAACAGTGATTGATGAGTAGAAAATTGTCAATTTTCTGAGGGATACATTATCTGTTTAATAAATTATCTTCCCTTATAATTACAAAATAATTTTTCTATTGCCATTAATATTAATTTACTTCTACTTTCCCCCCGTAAATACATCCGTCAGAAGTTAATTATAATTCGATTACGTAACTATTTATAGTTTCCATTTGGAATTCAATTTCATTTTTATGTCAAACCATAAAGAAAACATTTCGAACTTTCTATTTCATATATATATATTTTTTTAAGACTACGCATGCGCACATCTTGCTTTCAGTAGTTGCCACATTTCTTTTTCTCACCCGATGTATTGAGATTGTATTAGTTAATCATACCCAAATCAACTTATTACCCGAACTCCAAGTAGAAACTGAATACTAAAAAAAAATATACACCATTCTTAATACAGAACTAATACGACACTAATAACGTGACTAAAACTTGATTAACGAAATTCTGTCTGAATGAATACCCCCCTCTAAGGCATAAACGTTTGACGTAAAATTAGAAGAAGAGAAAGATTTTTTAACTACAGGAACTCCTGAATAGCTTCACAATGTTGATTCAACACGGAAAGTTGTACACCCCACTGAGAATCGGACCTATGTATTTTATTGAACTACATAGAAAAGAGACGGACTATTATTTTTCTAGGGAAGACGGTGGCTTAGTGGTACAGCATTCACCTCCAGTGCTTGGTATTCCTGGTTCGATCCCAGCTCGCGCCAAGTGAGATTTGGGGTGGACAAACACCATATTCGTGGGCTTTCTCATGGTTCTCCCGTTTCCTCCCACTTTATTCATTCCACCATTGCACTCATTTCTCATCCTCACTCTTTCCTTTAGCCTAGCCGGCATAATTGTGGGACGTAAAACTAAAAACAAAACATTTTTTTATTATTTTTCTAAAGATGAAAATTTTTAGGTTCAATATTGACAAAAAAAATCCTTCGTGACTAAGCGGTTAGTGTATGCGTCTTCGGCGTGGGAGTCCCGGGTTCGATTCCCGGCGGAAGCTCATGTTCGAATTCCACGTTAATCAGTAAGTCCCGTCTCATGTAGCCTCGCTGCTGAAAGGGACGTTAAACTCAAAATCAACTCAACTCAATACTGACAAAATTTTTTATAAAATAATATTGGTACAATAAACATCTATACTTAATGCGTGTCAACTACTTACTTACTTAAAATCAATATTAACGTAATAGATAAAAAGTTATAAATGTTTCGAAGTTGAACGCTACGATAATGTAATTATTGTGTGTTCTGAAGAAAACTAAAAATCATCTTAGCTATGTATTGCTAAACTTAAAGATAAGATACGAACACTAAACAAAAGAAATAACAACACAACTTTTCCAGAGATTTATCAAATGGCTTCTAGGTAAGATAAGGAAAAAAGAAAAGAACGTAAGAGAACATTTTTCCTTTGCACATTGGTAATTACTAATTCAGCATTAGTTAAATTATTTTATGGATCCTATTTTTAGAAGGTATAAACAAAATTTTAATACATGCTGTACAACGTCAACTGATACAGAACAATCCATTTACGTACAAAAGTGATTAAGAAAGTAAGGTACGAATGTTTCATGAACTCATTTTATTGCACAGATAGATAACTATACACGCGTTATTTCCGCAGGCAGATATACACACTTTCTTCTAGAGACAGATATATTTATACACAATGTATTCCACAGACAGATATAGACACTTTATTCGGCAGGTCATATATTTATACACACTTTGTTCTACAGACTCATATATTTATATACACTTTATTCTATAGGTTGATATACTGATACAGACATTATTCCACAGACACATATGCACATTTTATTCCACAGATTCATATATTTATACATATTTTATTTCACAGGTTGATATATTTATACACGCTTTATTCCACAGATAGATATACATACTTTATTACACAGGTTAACGTACTTATACAAATTTTTATTTCACAGGAATATATGCATATACACACATTATTCCACAGGTTGATACACTTTATTCTACAGACAGATATACATAGTTCATTCCACAGATATATGCACTTTATTCCACAGATGGTATACACACCTTATTTCACAGATTAAAATAGTTATATATACTTTATTAGATAGGCTGATATCCCTATACACATTTATATATAGGCCCTATACTTTGTTGCAAACCCAGATACTCTTATACATAATTTATTCCACAGGTAGATATACATATACACAGTTTATTAAGCAGACATATATAGTTATACACACTTTACTCCACACGCAGATATACGTATTTTATTTTGCTGCCAGATATATTTACACACTTTATTCGAAATACAGATATTGTTATCCTCACTTTACTACAGAGATATATTTCTACACAGTTTATTACAAACTAAGATACACTTATACGCACTTTATTCCACATGTAAATATACATTCTGCATTCCATAATCAGATACTCATTTTATTCGATAGACAGGTATACACAGTTCATTCCACTAGCAGATATATTAATACACCTTATTTCACAGTTAGATACATTTATATGTACTTTTCCCCTCAGGCTCATACATTTATACACACTTTATTATACGAGCAGATACATTTATACACTCTAGTTTACACGCAGCTATATACACTTTATTCCACAGATAGATATTCTTTTAAACCCTTTATTTCACAGACAGATATACATACTTTATTCCATAGGCTAATTTACTTATGCACTATTTATTCTACAAGTAGATATACATACACTTTATTCTCCACGCTGATATATTTATACAGACTTTACTTCACAGGTTGATATGTTTATACAGCCTTTAATCCAGATACAAATACACACCTTATTCTACAGATTGATATACAGACTTTATTTAACATGCAAATATATTTATTAATACTTCATTCTACAGACATACACACTTTATTCCACAGATGATTACACACTTTATTTTACGGGTTAAAATACTCATATACACTTTATTCAATAGCCTGATATCTCTATACACTCTTTATTCTACAGGCATTATAGTATTTATACACATTTTATTCTACAGGTTGATATGCATACTTTATTTTAGAAGCAGATATGAACACTTTATTACGTAGGTAGATATACTTGTTCATAGTTTATTCCATAGGCAAATATACCCATTTTATTCCACGGACATACTTGCACACTCTATTCCAAACCCAGATACACTTACCAGTATACACAGTTTATTCTACAGGCAGATATACGTATACACATTTTACTCCACAGATATAGTTATACACACCTTATTCCACACGCAGATATATGCATTTTATTCCGCTGGCAGATATACTTACATACACTTTATTCGACAGCAGATATTGTTATACACAGTTTATTCCACAGAGATATATTTGTACACCCCTTATTTCAAACCCAGAGACATAAGTACTTTATTCCACAGGCAAGTATACATTCTTTATCCCACTATCAGATAGGCTATACATACAATTTATTCGACAGACGGATATATACTCTTTATTCCACAAACAGATATATTTATACACACCTAATTCCACAGATAGACATATGCACTTTATTCCTCAGGCTCATCATATTTATTCACACTTTATTATACAGGCATATATATTCATACACGCTTTATTTCACAGGTAGATATATACACTTTATTCCAAAGGTAGTTATTCTTATTAGTGTTGCCACGAGACGAGACAGACTACTTGTCCCGTCTCGAAAACGAGACGAGACACGAGACGAGACGAGACGTCTCGTTAAATGTCTCGTCTCGTCTCGTGTCTCGAGAATGAAAACGCATTACTCAATAAAATTATTTGGTTCCGAGCATTTTTTTTAAAAAAATAATAATTGCAACAAATCTAAACATGCTAAAATGGAAAGTAGTTTTTGGATTGGTATGGGTTAACACTGTGAAACCTAAAGGCTGGAATATATGAAATCAAAGTGTACACACATATCTCTCTCTCTATTTATCTATACATCTTTCCATCTCTCTCTCTCTCTCTCTCTCTCTCTATATATATATATATATATATATATATATATATATATACACAAGGGCGGATCCAAGGGGGGCTAAGGGGCTATAGCCCCCCCTTGACGCTCAGGTTTACACTGGATAAAATGGGCTTCAATTCTGCTTTACTCTGGATAAAACGGCAAATTATGGTTTAGCCCCTCCCTTGATCATATCCTGGATCCGCCACTGTATATATATATATACACTATAAAGCAAGTGGGCTGATAGTATACGATAGTGTCGGGGATGGTGACACCTTTACATCGAAATTTCCTTGTCGTGCAAACATTATTTGACATTAGTGTCTTCATCTATGACGTACCTATGAGCGATTTACTGTATATTCGTGTATTGAAACTGGTGAAACAAATTTCAATGTTTTAGAATCTTAAAAAAAAAAAAAAAAAAAAAAAGCCAGGGTCGAGAAGCCTCAGACAACTAACAGCAGAGATATACAGTATTATCTTTTAAACTATTTGTCCTCGTCTTGTGAGCTTATTTGAATATATTTTTAAGACATTTAGGCAACTTTGACCGAATGGATGATGATGGGAAAATTAGTGGAATGAAGAAAGTGGTAGGATACTAGACAACTTCGAGAAAACACACACATTCGAAAAATGAAATTGAAATCTTTGAGTTTTACGTCCAACGCTTATGCCGGTTAGGCTAAAGGAGACAGTGATGATGAGTAATGAATGAAATGGTGTAATGAAAAAAGTGGGAGGAAACAGGAGAACCCCGAGAAAACCCACGCACATGGTGTTTGTCCACCACAAAAGTTCACTTGGCGGACTGGAATCGAACCCGAGACCCCAAGCACCAGAGGTGAACGCTCTACCACTGAGCCACCGCGGTCCGTACACATATTCAATATTTGTCCACCACAAAGCTGACATGGCCCTAACCGAAATCGAACCGACTACCACATACACCAGAGGTGAAGGCTTCACGGTGTAGCTACCGTGACATTTCTTGTCTTGTGTGTTCTGGGTAATACTTGTAACTAGAGGTCTGCGCGGATGCGGATATATATCTCTTTTCTGTGCGGATAGCGGATAAAGTTGCGGATAATGTTTCCTACATTTTTTCCACCTAAAAAAATGCTGTGAATTTTCTGATAATGGTGGAAAGAGTACTAGAAACGTTCGTTTTCTGTTAAAAGTTTTAAAACCAGTTGAAAAATACTAAAATCGAAATACAAATGTGTTTGAAGCTTGTTACTCAGTGACAGCAAAAGGACAAAAAATGACACGAGAGAGTTATTCTTTTATTGCTGTTTTCAATATTTTTAGCAGCCGTTTTGTAGGTGAATGACATCTCTGACCTAAACAAAGAAACGACAGGCCCCATCGCTACTCCTCAAGTACCACTATTTGCTGTAAAAAAAAAAGTCAAATAATTGCCGCCAAAGCCCCTCTGATAAAGCTGAAAATTTTCAGACCATTCGCTTTGAAGAGGAAGAAATATCTTCAAATAAAGTTTTTCTAGCCCGAGAGGACAGGAACCAAAACACCGCGTCCTCTTCCATAAACTGAAAACTGGTCAGCAGAATTATCTTTGCCTTTTGTGACAAACTGGAGAAGCACGTAGGTCCCCGAAATAGTAAACAAATCACATCATACGCTCATCTTTCTCTCTCCCTCTCTCTTAAAAAAATCTTCACTGTTTCCTTTGAAGTACAGCAGATACTGAATGCACACTTGCGACCCCATAGATTTCTCTCTTCGGAGAGGTGCCACGGACCTCAATGAACATTCTGAGGGATTGGAGTTTTATAACAGCAATTGTTTCCCTCTCTCTCTCTCTTTCTTCATGTGTGTATGTGTATATGTATGTATGTTCTGGGCCTCAGGTAAAGAAAGAAAGAACAACCAATGCATTGTTTCTCCTATCCTAAATGTGTCCAACAATGAGTGGGGCCTGCAAAGGAAAACAGTAAATTCTAAACTTCCTCTATTGCCTCTTCCCGAAATTAACGGTATAGACTTCCTATTTGTATTCGAAGTTATTTTCACTTCTAGTTTCAGTAAAAGCGTGGTCGTGAAAGCTTGAGTTGATTTTGAGTCTAACGTCCCGTTCAGCAGCGAGGCTATATGAGACGTGGGCCTACTGATTAACGTGGAATCCGAACCATATGGGGCTCCCGTCGGGAATTGAACCCTGATCTCCCACGCCAAAGGCGCGTAGGCTAACCGCTTAGCCAGGAAGGAGCTTGGTCGTGAAAGCATGCATTGTATTGCGTTGTTAGTTTCGTCACTTATTTTTTTAAATTTAGTGCAATTACTGGTGCTAATGAAGTTCGGGATATGTGGATGTGTTTGCGGTCCTGTGATTAATTTTTATTCCTTAATAACGATGATTTCTATTTCGCCTTTGTGTTTAGAACAAATGCCCCCCTTTTTTTATGAGTATGATGAAGTTTAAAAACTTAGTGACGTGCTCTAAAATTAGTTGATTGAGGGGATATTACCTACGTGGCATTATTTTGGTCCGATATCTACATTTGAAGATCTTGGGTAAGTACATAAATCGTTCATTAATTTCTAATTTGTATCTGGACGGTTTATATTGCATTTTATTTATCGTAGTTGGTATTTGATCACGAGGAAACTGATATAATAGGCTATATTGTTTCGTTTAATTCAGAAAAGTACCTGTATTATAGAATATGTAAGTTGTATATATTTGCTACCTCATTATCTGCGGATGCGGGTGCGGATAGAGATGTTGCGGATGCGGGTGCGGATAGAGATGCTGCGGATGCGGTACGGATGCGGATGTGATATTTTGTATCCGCGCAGACCTCTACTTATCATCATCACGGATTTATATCTGCACGGTTTATATTGCATTTTATTTATCGTAGTTGGTATTTGATCACGAAGAAACTGATATAATAGGCTATATTGTTTCGTTTAATTCAGAAAAGTACCTGTATTATAGAATATGTAAGTTGTATATATTTGCTACCTCATTATCTGCGGATGCGGGTGCGGATAGAGATGTTGCGGATGCAGGTGCGGATAGAGATGCTGCGGATGCGGTACGGATGCGGATGCGATATTTTGTATCCGCGCAGACCTCTACTTGTAACTTAGTTGTATCTTGATTAGCATGGTGCAGTCTGCTACATTTTCGTTTCGTTTCCATGGTATGCTACTACATTCTTTACGAAACAAGACGAGACAAAACGAGACAAACTAGACGAGACGAGATGGGACGGGACAGAACCTCTCGAGACGAGACACGAGACGGCACGACCACATTTTTTCGAGACGAGACGCGAGACGAGACATGCTTTGCACGAGACGAGACGAAACAACCTGAAGTCTCGTCTCGTCTCGTCTCGTGGCAACACTAATTCTTATAAACACTTTACTTCACAGACAGATATATGTACTTTATTCCATAGGTAAATTTACTTATGTATCATTTATTTCACAGACTGCTATACATACTTTATTCCACAGCCAACTGCATGTTTCAGACTTACGCCCTTATTGCATCAGACTCCTCAATTCTGCTTCGCTACAGAAGCATAAGTTGTTCGTATCACGAAAGTGGCTGGATTTGTAAATTACCACATCGTCATTTAAAAATCGTCAATTGGAAAATGTGGCTTTTTATTGCTTTCTTAGGACTTGAATACTATAGAGTTAGTAACTACTTTTTTCTCCCAACCTGGCGAGACTGTCGCGAGGGTCAGACGCAACATATGCTCCATAAAGAAGAAAAAAAAGAAAAAAAAGAAAAACGAACCAAAGGCGGAATATAATACCGTGAAAGATAATACTTTGTATTACTTTACTTTCTGAAACTTTCACATAAATGCGGCTACAAAATATGAAACCAATGGAAGAAATAACGGAACACCTTAATAAAAAGCGTTTCACTCCACATGTCCGACACGATTCTTAAAACTCGTTAGGAGCCTCCTTGCAAAATCTTTTGGCAGCGAAATCCAGAACTATAGAATATTTGGTCTAATTTATAATAAAAGAAAATATGAGCTCTATAAATCTTTGTGGTTATTGCAAGAATGTAAAATCTTCAAAATTATAATTACAGTGTACAAACTAAGGTAGATACGGTATTTATTACATGTAATACTTTTATAATGTAGAAATGCATTATATACAAAATATAAAATAGTATATTTGGCTATTGCATTAGAAATGTGTACATTATCATCAATAATAATTTTTATATCGAAATAAAATTAATTAATGTTAGTTAGACATCTGTCTGATTTCGTTGGTATTACACACCAAAATATCTTGAAACAGTTTTGTATCTGTGCACTGAGAACATCCTTTCTTAGCAACGAGAGTTTGAAATTCTCATTTATGGGAAATGAAGGAAAGTAGATGAGACTGTATAAAGCAGAACGAAACATTGTAGACACCACTTCTTATGAATATAAGAATTGTTAAATCTCTTTTCTAAGAAAATATTATATCGGCTCTCAGATACGAAACTGTTTCTTAAATTTGAGAAAGTGTTTCTAACGATATCAACAAATTGTTGTGAAAAGTGTGTTCGAGAGTTATTTCATTTTTAAGAGTTACGTAAAACAAATGCACTTATGCAGCGTGACGTAATAAAATATGCATTCTTTTGATTAACTTTCAAGTTAAAAATTTAAAATTAACAATTACAAAAGTAATATTTATGGTTTATTATTTCTTTACGTAAGAAAGTTTGTCATTTGAATTTCAAGTTGATTTAAAAAAATAATATATGTATTTTAAACTGCGATATTTATTATCTTCTTGTCATTTATGAAGTATCTTCTAGTGTGTTATCGTTTCTGAACTGACGTGAATATTATAGAAACACTTCAGAATTTACACTACGTACAATTCAAGATAATAATTCTATCTTCTTTTCCTAAACTGATATGACACAGTTACGTAATTTGGGTAACAAAGGGAAGCGAACAGTTTACATCAAAGATTGGCACCCTCACTCAGCTTACTGTACTCACCAAGAATGTTATAAAATAGAGGATCTGCCCATACGTGTCTTTATCATATGAACTCAATGAAGCCAAAAAACAACCGAGCATTGTCTGAGCCAGCACGTCTGATTGGCTACTCTCGTTTCCGCTATGATTGTTGGCTCGAAACATTGCGATCTTAGTGGCGCGAAGTGGGCAGAGTAGGTGTGGCGAAGCTGTGACGTATGGCTTCACGCTTTTGTTGTAGGGGCAGATCCTCTATTTTATAACATCCTTGGTACTCACCCTTATTTTGGTGCATGATGTGTAGAAGTGAGGCACCATTATTACTTGAAAACAGAGTGTGAGGACGCATTTAACTTGAGGGTATTTTGGGCATCAATAATATTCTAGAGTGAGGGTAACTGTAAGGGAGTTAATTGATAGCGAGGCCATATTTGAAGATGAGGTCGAGCAACTGAGTGTGAGGAAAAGAGGCATTGTGAATCAGGGTGAGGACGTTACTAGTATTTAAGTGTGAACAGCGGGAGTTAAAGAGCGTGAGCAGGAACAACAGTAATGTTTGGAGATGTGGGAAAGTGAGTGTGACCGAGTTGAGTGAGGGTTAAGAAAATGTTAATCTGTGGTTAACATATTGCTGTTGGCAGTGGCGGATCTAGAAAGTAAAAACTGGGGGACAGGCAGAACCCAGACTATAATAGGTATATCATGAGTTTATTATAAACTTTCATAAATATATAAATAATAGCTTAAATTATCTTTGTCACTTAAAAAACTGGGGGGCCTAGGCCTCCTTGACCTGGGCTAGATCCACCACTGGCTGTTGGAAAGGGTCACGGAATTCTAACCTGACAACTCCTAATCTTATAAAACCTAAGTTGTTCAAGTGTGGATTCATATCATGGCAACCAATAAAGAAGGCACTGTGGACTACCGTAAAATACCCACTTCACAATAATCACAGATTATTTCCCTGACGAAACAAAGAAGAAACAGGAGTGTTCGTTTGTGTCGCTTTGAGCTATAGTAAACTCATTGATAGACCATCGACACATTTTATTCATTTGTAGAAATATTAGACTTTCAGGTACGTAGCTACTTTTCCAGCACTATTTATACGAGCAACACGGTTCGTACGTCAACAAACCTTCAAACAGTATTATGAGTATGCGTTCTTGATATATCTGAAAAGAAAAATTGGGATTAATTTGAGAAATTTCTCTTTAAAAAAATCCCTTAAGATAGCATATGTTAGAACTATCTTAGTGTTTTAACTTCTCATTTCAAGACACACTGTAATGCTCAATATACTTGGCCGATCTTAAGTGTGGATATTAACTTTTATTTTTTTTAATCATCTATTTATTTTATTTAGGTCACGTCACATGAAGGTATCCAAGACAATGCTTTTGCAGACAGTGCCACAAAAGATATATCGAAATAGAGGTTAATCTTACCCGATAAAGTCCCTTCTCATAGCTATAAGTACTGTACTAATACAGAATAAGTATGAACAATATATTCCATGCTGAAAAAACATTGCTACACAAGTAGGCAAATTATACTGGTTAGTAGCTGGACAACAAGAGAGTATGTAAAAAGTGGACAAGATCTCAAATAATTCTATTTATTTATTTATTTATTCACAAAGCTATACAATACTAGGCCAATTAGCTTAAACTGTACAACATAAAGACAAAAAGTAAACAACAACAAAAACATAAAAGAATAAAATACAGAAAAAAAAGTTCAATTCTCAATATACAAAGTTCTCATCAATTGAGTTCTAAAGTTTCTCTCAGAAGTAAAAATGTTACATTCTATTGACTATGTATTACAATTATGCGCTAGACTGTAAAACAACGAGCGCTTTACAATTAATAACCTAAGTGTCTCATAAGTTAGCAAGTTAGGAGAACGAGTTCGCCGCTGAGGAACACGGAAGTTAATCTGCGATAGTAAAAATTCAGAATCAATTTTGCCATTAATGACCTTTTACAGATAAAATAAATCAGCTCCGCGGTGACGTTTGTCAGGGGAACGTAAATTCAATAAAGACATTAGTTCTTGTTTTTAGTAATAACCTAACTCGGGAATTCTAAATCTAACTATGGCAAGAAAGAAGTTTAATACAGAGTGAATGCGAGATAGATTAGTAGGTACTGCCATGTGCCATAAAGGTAATCAATATTTAATGCTCGGAGAAATGAAAGCCTTATAAAACATAAGGGCAGGAAGACCTTGCATTTCCGGAAATCTATAGAGTAGATCAGGTAGTTTCATAGCTCTGAGTAGAAGGGGGCGCACTATATCTAGCCGATTCAGCAAACATTTTTGTGACGTCATAGGCCAAAGGTTAATGCCCTTGGCCCAGGGTCATTGACCTATGGGTGCCTAGGGCCACAACTCTAGATTTTGGCGCGGGACCTTGGCCCACCCCCTAAATTTTGGCAGGGGTGCTTAGGACCACCACTCTTAAATTTTTGAAATTGCAAAATCTAAAAATTTGGTATGGTAGCCTATAACAAGGGTATGTACCTCTATCAGTATTGGGGGTCCATCTCGTTCCCTTTTATGGGTAAAAAGTTGCCAAAAATTTAAATTTCTGAAGTTTTTGACCTAACTTATCCCCTTTGATGAGGTCATATAGGGTCCAATTTTCTTTCATAAGTTATGAATGTTTTCTTGGGCCAGGTATCCCCTTTCAATTTGGGAATTGTTCAAACAAAAAAATTTGGTAGGACCCTTAGGGTGTCAAATATTAGTACGGTCACGTGATCGATGAATTTTTGATGCGACGACAGATCCCTGGTCAATGTTCTCTAGTACATGTCAGGTGGAAATTTTGAGCAAGATTCATGGCATTGGAAAATGTTTCCAACTTTGAAACTAAAAAATTCAAACTTTTTAAACAAAAATTTTTCAAATAGAAAATTATAAACTAAAACTTTCAAAAAAATTTCAAACTAAAAAAAATATAAACCATTTTTCAAACAAAAATTTTGAACAATTTTTTTCAAACAAAATTTTGAAAAATTTTCAAACAAAAATTTCGAAACCAAAATTTTCTACCTTAAAATTTTCAAAGAAAAATTTGAAAGAAAATTTTCAAACCAACATTGAAAAAAATTGAAAAATTTCAAACAAATTTCAAACAAAATGTTCAAAAATCTCAAAAAGAAATTTCAAACAAGACCTTGAAACGAAAAAATTTTCAAACTAAAAATTTCAAACAAAAAATTTCAAGCAAAATTTTCAAACTAAATATTTAAAAAAATCAACCAAATTTTTGAAACAAAATTTTCAAACAAAAATTTCAAACAAAATAGGTTCAACAAAAATTTTGAAACAAAATTTTTTTGAAGCGAAAACAGTTTCAAATACAATTTAAGATCAGTGATCAACTTTCACGGTTAACCGTCAAACTTCATCCGGTTTTCAACTATTTGATTAACAAATAAACGGTTTTCCGTTTCTTCGACAACATTTAACAGTGAGTACAATAAATGAAACGAAAATGTTCAAACTAAAACAAAATTTTCAAACAAAAAATTTGAAATCACTTTAAATACGAATCATATTTGAAACAAGGTGTTAGTGTTCATCATGAATACACAGTGGAAACATCCATTTACATGTATTCTCGCAGGACCTAGTGGGTGTAGCAAAACGTATTTTGTAAAGCGATTACTGTCTCATCTCCCAAGCATGATCAATACGAAATTTCATAAGGTATATTGGTATTATGCAGAATGGCAAAACGTATGTGCAACAATACCGGTTCCAGTAGAATTTCAAGATGACTTTCACGAATGAAAGATTTGCAACCTCAAGATGGACCACATTTGATTATTATTGATGATCATGTGCGAGAAGTGAATAGTGATATTGTTGATTTATTCACGAAAGGATCACATCATCGAAATATTAGTGTAATTTTTATAACACAAATGTTTCATCAAAATAAAGCAAATAGAAATATGAGCTTAAATTGTTCGTACTTGGTGTTGTTTAAAAAGTCACGTGATGAGTCACAAATCAAGCATATGAGCTATCAAATCATGCCTGAGCATCCATTGTTTCTTCAAGAAAGTTATGCAGACGCAACAAGAAATCCACATGGCTATTTACTGATGGATCTTAAACAAGATACACCCGATGAAATACGACTTCGTACAAATATTTTTCCGACTATTTACATCATTACGTTTACGTACCAACATTTAAATTGTTGTGCATGTGAAAAGGATGACTTAGTCTATCACGATGTCTCCTACAGTGAAACACGCTGATCTGCTACGTGCTCTGTACAAAGCTAAATCGAGATTACGTAAAGCTATTATTACCAATGCAGACGCTTCATTAATTCATAGTGTCTGTGAATGTTGTTATAATGTCTTAAAAGGCAATGTTTCACTGACAAGTGCGCAGAAGTCAAGATTAAAGCGTTACAAGAACACGCTCCGCTATCTCGTAGACAATACAAAATCATTGGATAAAAAGAAGAAACATTTAGCCGTACAACAAGGAGGAGGAAATCCATACTTCTGTACAAATTTCACAAAGTGTTAGATTAATGCTTGGATTTGAACCGAAAACTGATTTGAAAGATATGCAAAAGGTACAATATACACCTGATGTACGATTAGGTTTACTATCACGAATGTACGTCTACTGTGACACTATTCGTTCCACCAACGTATGCAAAATTAAATTTACAAGAATAAGCGAAAGATAAGTTGAAAACTATGCTGGGAAATGGATATCATAAACGAAAGTGGGACGACTGCTCTCAGTTTGAGGTTGACCTTCCAACGATCAACAACGCCATCAATCCTACTAATGTATTTACTCTTTTACTATGTAATGTATTGAATGTATATACTATTTTCTTTCATTATTCTGTATACGTTTGTTACTTTTCTTTTCACTTTGTTTATTCTTTTCTTTTCTCTTTTTTTCTTTTTGTAATGTCCGTCTTTATCAGCTTTACTGTATAATTTTATAAGAAAAATACCTGTAATACCTATTGTAAAGGGAGCAATAGCTCTGTAATAGGTAATAACGATAAATAAAATAAAAGAGATGTAAATTATCACATAAGAAGAAGAGACCATTGACATCGTCAGCAGATATTTTTGATTAATTCAACGATGGTTTTCTTGCATCATCAATCCTGTGAATGTGTAGAAAGTGAATTGGACATTTTTGCAACGTTACCCACGCAAACCAGTGTTTTGGACAATCGTATTATTGGCTACAAACCAATTAGTTCAATAGCTGAAAATTCACCAATAGAATTTGTAGTGAGTGGCAACAGTGATGAATATATTGATTTGCCACAAACATTATTGTACATCCAAGCACAAATTGTGAAATCAGATGGTTCCTTCTTCACCGAAACGGATAAACTAATTACACCTGTCAGTGATTTTCTAAATGCCATGTTTAGTGAAGTACAAATCTATTTGAACAATAAATGATTCAATTTCCGTCACGTTATCATCCATATCGTTCATACCTGGAAAAACTGAACAATCATAGTGATGGAGCTAAAAATAATACACATTTACAAACAGCAATGCGTTTCAAGATACGGCTGGCCATATGAACACAACCACCAGTGAGAACAAAGGATTTTAACAACGCTATGAACTGGCAAAACAAAGAATGAAATTCGATATGATTGGACATCTTCATTGTGACATTTTTAATCAAGATAAATTTTTAATTTAGTGAAGTGGAAGTACGTGTGAAACTTATTCCTGCAAAACCAAACTTTTGTCTCATGGCCAGTGAAAGTGGTGTCAGTGCGAAAATCAATATCCTAGATACATCGTTGCAAGTGAAAAAAGCCAGCATTAGCCCTTGTGTCAAATTGGCACACAATAAAAGTTTACAATCTACACCGGCGAAGTAACCTCTGACAAGAGTTAAAATGAAATCGTTTACCATCCCGAAAGATATACAATTTTTAAAACTATTGATAACCTGTTTATGGGAGCATTGCCAAATCGTATTATTGTAGAATTTGCATCGAATGAAGCATCCAGTGGAACTATTAACAGCAACCCATTTGAATTTCAACATCTAACATTAATTTCTTTACCCTGTACGTGAATGGAAAAGCTGTACCTTCAAAACTATTGCAACCCAGCCTTGAAGAGAATCTCTACATTTCATCGTACCACACTTTGTTCTCACACTGAGGCATACATTTTACCAATACTGGAAATACAATTTCAAGAGCCATCCGAGAAATGGAATTTAGAACGACATGGAGCCATCCGATTGAAAGTTCATTTCCAAGAGAAATTAGCAGCACCTGCAAACTGTTTTGTGTATGGGGAGTTTTCCTTACTTCTAGAGATTGACCACCAGCGCAACATTATCCTGGACTTTTAAATAACAAGGTACATATACGTTACGTACCATTTCTATTCACGATGTTGAATACACTACAATTAGCTAGTACCTTAAACGGTAGTTCATTATTCAGAAATCATTTTATCGGGGTGTTTGCAAGCGATGAGTTGCCCTCACGGGGTGTTTGCAATCATTGCGAATACAGATCCATCCACAAAATTAGGAAGCCATTGGATTGCAATTTATATTGATAATCGTGATTACGGAGAATATTTTCACAGCTATGGTCTTCCTCCTTATGTACCACAACATGTTGCATTCTTAAAACTTCATTGTATGTATTATAAATATAATAATAGCCAAATGCAAAGCCTTGGTTCATCCGTTTGCGGCTATTACGCTTATTTTTTTTTTTTTGTGCTGTAAAGCCGAAGGAAAATCTCTGCGTGAAATTCAATACTTGTTCACAACAGTACCCACGGTTAATGGTCGTAGACTGCTGCCATATACCTTCCAGGTAATTTTATCATATTTATCATTAAGAGTGCATTTTTTACATGTTTTGTTTCATCATCACCTATTTCTATATTAATCATCTTTTTTCCTGGTCCCTTTTAAAGAATTCACAATACGAAGCTTTGCTAACCGATACTATGCCTCATAACATGGAAACAAATCATCACAATCAAAAAGAAGAAGAAGAGGTGGAGGAGGTCTAATGAAGAAACATCTCAATGTAAAAAATGTATCTACAAACATTGTCAATACCTTACTGTACCAAGAAAGAAGGAACCAGAAAAATGAATAAAATACAATTTATGCTTATCTATGTGTTTTTATTTTTCATTCCATGTCAAGGTATACTATCAATATGGTACACACAACGTTATCAGATTCAAAGTAATGTTCTCCTAAAGAAGTGTGCGATATAAGACGAGAACCCTGTTCATGAATCTTGTTCAATATTTCCACCTGACATATGTCGTAGATAAAATTGGCCAGGGACCCGTCGTCGCATCAAAGACTCGCGCACCCCCCCCCCCAAAAACGTCGATCACGTGACCTTACTAATATTTGAAACCCTAAGGGTCCTACCAATTTTTTGTTTGAACAATTCCCAAATTGAAAGGGGATAACCTGCCCAAGGAAATACCCATACCTTATGAAATAAAATTGGACCCTATATAACCTCATCAAAGAGGATAAATTGAGTCAATAACTGAACACGTGGTTGTATTAAAATTTGGCAATTTTGTACCCATGAAAGGGAACGAGATGGACCACCGAAATTTATAGTAATATATATTGAGGTCCTGTACTATGATACCGCATGCTTAAATTGAACAATTTCCAAAATCGAAAGGTTGGGCCTAGGTACCCATCCCAAAATTTTAAAGGGGTTCACCAATGTACCTCTGTCTTATGATAGGGAATCGACCCCTATACATGCCCATATAACCATATAGAGTAATAGGACCTTATCAAAGGGGATAAATTGGGCCAAAAAACCAAACACGTGGTACAACGTATTTATTGCATACATTTATATTTTAGCAATTTTTTACCCATGAAATGGAACGAGGTGGACCATCCAAGTTTATATTGATATGTATTAGGGTCCAGTACTATTATACAAATGCTTAAATTGGGCAATTTCCAAAATTGAAGGGGTGGGCCAGGGTACACCTCCCAAAATTTTAAAGGGTTGCACCAATGTACACATGTCTTATGAAAGCGAATGGACCCCTGTATATACCGCTATAACTATATAAGGTAATAAGACCTCATCAAAGGGGATAAAGTACGTCAAGAACCTCCGAAATTTGAATTTTTGGCAATTTTTTACCCATAAAAGGGAACAAGATGGACCCCCAATACTGAGAGGTACATAGTATGGTTATAGACTACCACACCCAATTTTTAGATTTGGTAATTTTCAAACTGAGGGGGGTGGGCCTATGTACCCCAGCCAAAATTTAGGGTGTGGGCCAAGGCACCTCCTACCAGGGAGTGGTCCTAGGTATCCCTAGGTCATTGACCTGGGCGCCAGGCGCCACTAGGGGCGCCAAACTTTTGATCAAGTCAGGCCATTACTACTCTCTGGATGAAGCCCAACTGATATGATCCACAAAGGAAAGTTTTTCATCAAAGACAACCTAGATCTTTTTGAGATGAAGCGTGTTTGATAAGTTCATTGTTAACATTATATATCTGTCGAAGAACATTTTTTTTAAGGAAATAGAGATTGTAGTACATTTATTGGGATTTAAAGACATATTCCATGTAAAGCACCAATTACATAACATATCTATGTCAACTTGCAGTGAAGAAGAATCGTTTGCAGTGTTAGCGACTCTTAAAAGTTTACAATCATCAGCGAAAAGCAATTTATTTGATGAAGAGGTTGAGAAGATGTTAAGTAAATCGTCCATATAGATTAAAAACAAAAGTAGACAGCATGCTCCTTTAAAGCACCCCGGATAAGACAGGACTAAATGGAGACACGGATCCAGGTAGAGTGACACATTGTTCTCTCACTGAGACATAACAATCTAGGAAAGAGAGGACAGTACCATAAATGTTATATCTATTAGACAGTTTGTAAAGAAGCAAATTGGTGTTTGTGATGTAAAATGCCTTGGAACGGTATTCTCATTCCGACCAAATTATATCAAATTACAGGAAAGGATACTTACCACTGCTTTGTGGCAAAGGTCCAGGCATATTTAACCATATAATATACACTCTATGAAAATAATCGAAGGAAACTATTAAAAAAATACTTATCAACATGCACGGCAGTGCATGGCAGCCAAGTTCCGCGAAGCAAATGAAAACTGGCCTGCACTGCCGTAAGCATATTATACACGAACAAGAGTTTTCGGTAAAATCGCCGATTTCGAGGCTTTGTAAAAACGATTCTATTAAGGGTAGAAACATGAAATTTAGAATGTGTGGAGATATCCCACAGATGTACTCATATGCCAAATCTCACATTCCTACCTTCAACCATATTCGAATACTGGACCCCCAAAATATGGAGTTTTCAGGCTCACTGACTCACTGACTCACTCATCAAATTGATTAGATACTTCCCAATTAGATAGAAACGTGAAACTTTGCATAAAGGTACCCTATAACAATTTGAGTATGGAAAAAGTCCGAAATCTGAGGAATGTGCTATGGGAATTTTTTTATAGGCAAAAAACTGTCCTTAGCCAGGAAAAAAATCGTTTCACTCACTCACTCATCAAATTGATTAGGTACTTCCCAATTAGATAGAAACCTGAAACTTTGCATAAAGGTACCCTATTACGACCTAAGTATGGAAAAAGTCCGAAATCTGAGGAATGTCCTATGAGAAATCTTTTATGGGCCAGAAACTGTCCTTAGCCAGGAAAGAAATCGTTTCACTCACTCACTCATCAAATTGATTAGGTACTTCCCCATGAGATAGAAACTTGAAACTTTGCATAAAGGTACCCTATAACAACCTCAGTATGGAAAAAGTCCGAAATCTGAGGAATGTGCTATGGGAAATTTTTTATGGGCAAAAAACTGTCGTTAGCCAGGAAAAAAATCGTTTCACTCACTCACTCATCAAATTGATTAGGTACTTTCCAATGAGATAGAAACCTGAAAGTTTGCATAAAGGTACCCTATAACAACCTCAGTATGGAAAAAGTCCGAAATCTGAGGAACGTACTATGGAAAAATTTTTATAGGCAAAAAACTGTTGTTAGCCAGGAAAAAAAATCGTTTTACTCACTCACTCATCAAATTGATTAGATACTTCTCAATGAGATAGAAACTTGAAACTTTGCATAAAGGTACCCTATAACAACCTCAGTATGGAAAAAGTCCGAAATCTGAGGAATGTACTATGGAAAAATTTTTATAGGCAAAAAACTATCGTTAGCCAGGAAAAAAATCGTTTTACTAACTCACTCACCAAATTGATTAGATACTTCTCAATGAGATAGAAACCTGAAACTTTGCATAAAGGTACCCTATGACAACCTCAGTATGGAAAAAGTCGGAAATCTGAGGAATGTGCTATGGGAAATTTTTTATAGGCAAAAAACTGTCGTTAGCCAGGAAAAAGATCGTTTTACTCACTCACTCATCAAATTGATTAGATACTTCTCAATGAGATAGAAACCTGAAACTTTCCATAAAGGTACCCTATGACAACCTCAGTATGGAAAAAGTCCGAAATCTGAGGAATGTACTATGGAAAAATTTTTATAGGCAAAAAACTGTCGTTAGCCACGAAAAAAATCGTTTCACTCACTCACTCATCAAATTGATTAGATACTTCTCAATGAGATAGAAACCTGAAACTTTGCATAAAGGTACCCTATAGCAACCTGAGTATGGAAAAAGTCCGAAATCTGAGGAATGTACTATGGAAAAATTTTTATAGGCAAAAAACTATCGTTAGCCAGGAAAAAATCGTTTTACTCACTCACTCATCAAATTGATTAGATACTTCTCAATGAGATAGAAACCTGAAACTTTGCATAAAGGTACCCTATGACAACCTCAGTATGGAAAAAGTCCGAAATCTGAGGAATATGCTATAGGGAATTTTTTATAGACGAAAAATTGTCCGTAGCCATTAGGTACTTCCCAATGAGATGAAGATATGAATGTCTACACGAAGGTTGCTTATAATGGCTTGAATATGAAAAATATCCGAAATTTAAGGAATGTGCTATGGAATTTTCTATGGGTGAAAAATTGTCCTTACTCAAACAGAGATCGGTTCATTTACTGACTCATCATTGATTAGGTGCTTCCAAATGAGATAGAGATTTGAAACTCTGCGTAATGGTACCTACCTTATGTAATGAACTGTGTAAATAAAGGTTCCAAATTTAAGGAATGTACTATGGGAATTTTTATGGAAAAACTGTCCATAGCCATTAGGTACTTCTTAATGAGATGAAGATGCGAAACTCTCCATAAAGGTACACTATAACGGCTTGAAAATGAAATTTGAGGAATTTGCTACGGAAATTTTTCATTAGAAAAAAAAAACGGTCCTTATAATCAGAAATTGGGAACGATTCCGTTATTGAACACATCATGTGCATAGTGATAATGTCAATCGTCTAAGTGGTCGAGTTGGTGCCCTCCTCGCTGGTGTATTGGCTATACTTAACATACGTTATTCATATGTTACATACGCACTGCCCTCTTTCCCGCTTAGATGTTACACAATGTCGTTGCAGGATGTCTGATATCTAATAGTCTTCCGTACATTACGTACGTCAGCTGTAAGCTACATACGGCAATCTGTATGTGAGATCCTGACCGCCTACATACAGTCTTTTCGTTCGTGTGGAAAGTACGTTTATTCGGAACACTTATACGAAAAGTACGTTCAAATATACTTTTTTAGTTATACGTTTAGTGTACGTTAAGTCCAACAACTACAGGATTTAGACATGTAACAAACGTTTTTACGTACGCCACATACAGTTTTTCTCAGTGTGCGAGTAAAATAAGTGAAAGTTAGTAATAAGTAGTTAAGCAAGTTAATGAGGCACGTTCTGTGAATCAGTTAACTTTTAAAACCGTGGGCTAAGACACGTACATACTGCCGTAAATTTCGTGGTTGGAAACCCAGACAAGGAAAGCCAATATTTTGTCGTTTTTCGGTGAATATTTGTCCTTTATTGCAGTCATTGGTATTAAATAGATATTGAAATTAATTTGATAAGTAAGATAATGTAGAGGTGAGAATGTTTAAAATTAATGAAGTTTTCGGAGAAATGAGAAATCCAATTGTTCGAATTTATGTGAGACTAGCAACAAAATGTAACCGATTTCGTAAATATATTGGTACCAGAGTTATATTATAGTTACCAAAGTCGTTATGTAAAAATGTTCTTGATACTTCGTGTCTCTATCTGTGAACAGTGTGAGAATCTCTTACGCATCAGCCTTTTCATCAACAATGGATTTCGTGCCTTTTGCTCTTCATATTTTCTGAATTTGCTCTTCGGGGGTTCGCTCCCACACCCTCGCTTTTGCTAGTCCATCTTCCTCACACCTCTTAAGCTTACAATTCCCGAATTTCAAGTTTCTTTTCCTATTTCAACTATCTAAAAGATAAGATTTTGTATTCCAGGAAAATGCCTATTTAAATAACATGGTGATTTCTTCATCTTCCTTTAGACTCCTTAAAAATTAAAAATATTCAATTCTAGCAATTTTCCTGTTGGTTAGTCCCGGGAGAATACAATCGTGCCAAATTTCATCATTCTAACCGTGCCGGAATTGCCTAAACATTTTGGGGTTTAGAAGACGTCCAATATAAATAACATGGAAAAAGTTTTTCTGTTCCCCATGAAACCACTCTAAATTTGGATAGTTTCATTTTTACTGACTTACTTAGGTAATACTAACGAAAGCGTTGATGCATATCGAATTTCACGTTTGTATTCCAGTTTCAAGTACCTAAAATATGAGATTATTTGTCCAAGAAACGGTCTATTTAAATAGCATGGGGAACTTCTTCATCTCCCCTTTAGACTCCCTAAAAATTAAAAATATTCACTTTTGGCAATTTTTCTGTCGGTTAGTTCCGAAAAACTACAATCACGTCAAATTTAATCATTGTAGCCCTACAGGAAGTGCCGTATAATTTTGTGGGTAAAAGGTGTCCATATAAATACGTACCATGCGAAAGATTTTTTAGTTCCCCAGAAAACCACTCTAAAGTTGGAATTGTTTATTTTTTACTGATTTTCTTAGGTAATACTAATGAAAATGTACAAGCATACCGAATTTCAATTTTTTATTCCAATTCCAAGTTCGTAAAACATGAGATTATATGTCAAAAAAAAAAAATTAAATAACATGGGAAGATCCTTCATCCCACTTCATCATTCAACTTTCCACGTCAACCGGAAGCACCCCTTTAATTTATGCCAGTTCATGTGGCTTTATATACAGTTAGGATATGTTGGTGGCAAATATTATTAAGTTTACAAGCTATTTGAAAGGAGTATATCATTGGAAGGAAAACCCGAGGCAGTATGAAACTGCGCAACATGCGCGTCATGTAATGAACTCCGTAATTTCGCAATGTGAAAAGGTAGAGAACAACTAGGTATATTGAAACACCAACTATGTCTAGTGATGTAGCAGCGAGGATTCAGCATCAAGGGTTTTGGGCCCTGTTGATACTGTTCTTATTTAGGCAATGAAAAATGAGATGTTAGCGATCGTGATTTTGTAGTTCGGGTAAATGAATTGGAATCTCGTTTGGACATAACGCTCTGACAGATATTTGATAGAATAAATCCTCCCCGCTGTTCTAGTGGCTAGCATGTGCGCCTTTCTTGTACAGGTTTTGGGTTCGATTCCCGGTGGGAGAGCCCTTGGGAACTAATGTTGTATGTGACACATTATGACTCCTTTAAAAATGTACAATTTTAAATTTAAATCCAGCAATATGCCACAATTGAGAATTTCAATATACGATATTGACACGGTGAACTACAAAAAGAAGTGAAATATGAGCAAAAACACCAGAGGTGCAAAAAGTGCAGCCAAGTTCGTCAGCTTCAAAAAGTGTTGAGATGAGGATGGATGAGCCAAGTTCCTTGGCCACTGCATCTGAAAGAGAGACTGGAACTTGGCGCGAGGTGTCAAGGAAAATGATGTTAAGGAACCTTAGAGATAATGGTGGTGGGCGTGGTGGGTTTGGGACCACCATCAACCTTAGGAATATCAACTTTGCTAATGAGCTAAGGCACATATACAGAATGCTGCAGTAAGATCGGTGTTTCGAAACCCAGACAAGGAGAACTTATATTCCTCCACGAAGTGTCAAAGTAAATGATGTTAACGAGCCTTAGGGGTGGTGTTTATGAGCGTGGTGGATTTGGCGGTCACCACTAGCCTTAGGACTGAAGTGTCCCGGCCGTGAAACTAGGAACAGACATCTTAATGTATTCGAATATGTTAGACACCTCGCGCCAAGTTCAAGTGTTCCTTTCAGATACAGTGGCCAAGGTACTTGGCTCATCCATCCTCATCTCAACACTTTTTGAAGCTGACGAACTTGGCTGCACTTTTTGCACCTCTGGTGTTTTTGCTCATATAGTAAAGTTTTACAGAAATATAATTGGTTACTAACAAAAAAGTACAATTTCTTCAAGATAGAGCAGAGGTATTAACTTTCAATAGTAACATAAGAAAATAATAACTTTTAGAAATACCTGAGAGACTCCAAGAGGAAAACATTCAAAGTTCACCAGTACTGTACGTTATTTACAACAATTCTTAGGACAGGTTACAACTGGATAGAGACAATAATATATGTATTATCTATTCTAATATCTTCCAGGAAAAGAGTGAGAGAAAAATATTATCTCTTCGTAACTTTGCGATCGTAGGGCAACGCAAAATTTTCCTCTTGGTTTGCGATTTTACTTTGCATACAATTAAATATAACGATGTTAGACACATTGCAAAATTACCATCTGGTAGAAGAGAACTGTTCTCGATACAATAACAGTACATCCGTTGTCCGTTAACAGTACATCGTTTCATACTTTAAATATATATATATATATATATATATATATATATATAATCTCTCGATTTTCAAAATCATTTCGTAATTGCGAATGACAAGAGAAAACAGAGAAGGCAAAACAAAAGGAAAAGATAAAACGTTGGTGCGTAGGAAAGAAAGAAAGAAAAATAATATGAGAAAACAGGAAATTCTGCAGACTTAGTTATAAAAGAAAAACCTCTTCTAATAGTTTGCCAGGAGGTAATGTACCTTAAATAGAAGCCACATTGCCTCGCTGAACTGCTATGCAGATACGTTGTGTCAGAAAAATTAGTACCTCGTTTGTCGCCAGTAACGTGTGCAATAAATTGGCCAAATTCTTTGATGAAATTTAGACCTTCGAGACTCCACCGCTCCAAGTGTCGCTCGATTCAATGGCCACGGTTATGAACATGTACACTCATGTCCAAAATGATTATCGCATATTTATAACAGTCTTCTTGTAAGAAGATAATTTGATAATGATTCTGCAGGGTACTTTTAATACTGATACTATGTGTATAGTCGGGAAATGTATATTTGTGGTAAATTTCATAGGAAAAGAACTATAAATACGAAAATTAGAATGAGTAAAACAAAATGTTGCTAAACGGACAAGAAAGTTTTATTTTCGTTTCATTGTTCTTATTTACTGCTCTTTTGACATGAAATTTGATACATACATGTCTTTGCCGATTACACACATACTAACATTATAAGAAATACTGGGTGAATTCGTTATCAAATTATATTCCTACAACAACATAATTATAGACATGCGACAATAATTTTGGACATGAGTGTATCTATCGAGTAGTTTTTTATATTTTCTTCTTTTCTCGCATTCTCTGCGGGCTGCAATAGCTCCTTCTTGTGATGAAGAAAGAGTGAGATTGGATGGTACGAAAGTGTTAGAGCAGGTGAAATCCCAGAGACGAATCTTCTCTCTTTTTCGTGATACCAGTGTCATGCCATCTGGTCTTTTGCCGTCAGATCTGTTACATCCGGGAGGTTCACGAACAGATGGAACTTCCGCTGATGTGAGTGTTCTCCAGATAATGTTATTCACGTTCGAATGTCTCACATGTCTTCCGGAGCTACTTAAGCAAGAGAGACCGTGTAGGCCTTTCTGGTTGGCTGATGTGCCACTTTTATTGGAATTGTGTGATTCATATATGTCTACCCCTAGGCGAAGTGAATCTGCAATACGGAAACTTTCATTTGATAGGTGTAGTCTTAGATTGTGTGAAGGTAATGCCCATAGCCAAAGATCTGAAATTGGAGATGAGGAGGCGAGAAGTCTGGCTTTGTCCTCTTGGCTGTCTGCTTCTTGTAGTAACACTGTTTGATGCAATTTGATGATCGGGTTGTCCCAAACTGATTGTGAACATCTGCCAGTTATTTCAGGAGGATTTAAACCAACTAGGTTAAACCAGCCAGATATGCAGTCATGGACAACAAATTCTATGTGAGGTTCATTTTCTTGATTAGGAGTATCTCAATGGTATGCCGGGATCCATAGAGCGACGCTTAATATGCAGGATACACCAAATCGACAGTCCGACGAATATCAAGACCTCCAGAATCAACTGGAAGGGAGGCCTGTATCCATGTGTTACTATTTAGATTGCAGTTGAGTAACGATTCTAGTCCACTTTTCAAAACAGTGCCAAAGTTCTCTATTAAATCGACTTCACGCCAAGGAGAACAACATAAAAAATATATTAGTCTTGATATGGGGAACAACGCGCGAAGATAAAAAGCTAAATGTGCTGAGACTAAGGCCGGACGTGACAAGAAGAAATCTAATTTTTTAGTTTTTTCGACTAACAAATTACATGTTGATACAAGTTATGTATTGCAAAATTATATTTAATTTCGTTCGTCGCGAATTGATTGCAAATATTGCATTGTGATTCACCTATTCATGTAAGAGACTTTCAGGGCACAGTCCACTAGGACTTAACTCTGGAACCTTTAATTAATCTGTAATAAACGTTTGAAGGAAGAAGGTTATTTTATATACCTTGGAAAAAGGGATAAAATGGCTAACAACACATATAGAAATGTACTATACATCTATCGTAAATTTAGTACATATACACATTCAAATTTATAATTTCTGTCCATATTCTAGATATACACGTATATGACACGAGCCAATGTCCATTTTTGAATTGTATTTACATCAAAGGATCAAATACATGTTCGAACTTCTAAATATGGAATCAGATGAAACGAGTGAAGTAAGTATATTTATTTGTAAGTAGAGTATTTGTAGACAAACTAAACACACGTTTGATCCATTCTATCAGACATACATTATAAGTGTTTACATTAAGTTGCATAAAACCAAGAATGAAAAATATGAAATCATTTTGTCCGTAAGAACAAAGCATGTACAAGTAATTAAATATTTAATCAACTTCTTTTCAATCTGTACTACATGCTCTGTTAAGAATAAAACCCTAATACTAAATTACATTATTCTTTTTGTATAGATTTAGAATATGCGGTCAAATTTTTACATTTAAAGTTTCAATTATTCGTTGAAATACTGTCCTAGTGCATTTACGTTATTTTTGTTGTTGCATGAAACGTGACTAGGATTATCATATGTCCCGTTTTGACAAGAACATGCCAGTTTGGAGGCTTTTATTACCCCTGGTTCCGCCTGTTTACATTTTATCCGCGTTGCTTACATTTTTCAGTATTAATATTCTTTTCTTTACTGGTCAAGTTTTCGCTCACCACATTTCGCAAAATTTATACATAAAATTTAATACTCTGCATGAAAAGATATATTTATAAGGAAAACATTCCTACAAGCGACAGAATTAAATACAATGTAATACAGCTGTATTTTACGTTTACAAGTGTAGAGTTACTAGTTTATAATCATTACAGGCGCCGGGACCGCGGTGGCTCAGTGATAGAGCGTTCACCTCTGGTGCATGGGGTTCCGGGTTCAAACCCTGCTCCCCCGAAGTGAACTTTATGGTGGACAAACACCGTGTACATGGGTTTCCTCGGGGTTCTCCCGTTTTCTCCCACTTTCTTCATTCCACCATTTTCATTAATTTCTCATAATCACCGTCTCCTTTAGCCTAACCGGCATAACTGTGGGACGTAAAACTCAAAAATGTCATTTCATTTCTTCATTTTTTTCATTACAAGTGCTTTATGACAGATAAAATAAATGAATGCATATGAAAGATGATTCTATTATACGTTATTTTCTTCTGCGCAGTGTATAGAAGCTGTATTTTATGTTTATAAGTGAAGCGTTAGTATACAATATCTAATCATTGCCAAAACCCACTTGTTTTCACTATCCTCGCTTATACGTATACTCACCGTCGCTGACCAATCTGCTCCCTTCAGATGCACTCCCGCGCTACTTCGTGGACTTACCGCTTTCACCCTGCACTGACTAGTTAGCATTCGTGCTTGTTAATGGCCACGTAGCACAGGTTGGTTTGTATATTTTGCACTTTTTGTAGCTTTTATGCCATACATCCGGACGCCGTATTTATACGCAAATCTTAAAAGAAATGTAATTTATCAACAATTAGTTCTGATGGTCCCCTTGAATTTTAGCTATGCCGAGTAAAATATTTTCATGTCGGTTAGCGCAAATCTTTTAGGGGACAATAAGAAGGAAATTAAAGAAAGAATTATAATTTTTTTCAACAATTATTTCGAGTGTTGCGCAAGAACTTCACCTGCACGTTCTTTTCACCTGTTTTTAGTGTGCCTTCTATTTTCATTACAGTATTCTAAACTATTAATCTTGATATTACAAAAGGTTCCATTAACAGCTACATAATACGCTAAAACATTGATCGAGTTCTTAAGGTCCGACATATAGTTTATTTATAATCTTTCCTACCAGGGGAGGATCCAGGACGGACTTCTGGGGTGGAGGTGGGGTTGTAATACTGCTACATAGAGCTACTTTTAAGAGTTCCAAACTCTGGGATGGGATTTATCTATATATATAATAAAATAAGAAAGTTTTTTCTTCCGGGGGAGGGGGATTGCCGTCCCCTGGATCCGCCCCTGTTTCCTACAAATCATTACTGACGCATCCAAAAGGAATTAAATATAAATGGGTATTTTGCTGGTTTAGTACGTTCTACTGGTGGAAAAAGTAAGAAGAAATCTCCTACCATAATGTTGCGGTTTGGGTAATTTACCTTCGAGCAAAATGTCCTGGCTTTGAAGAACAGAAATATGTAATATGTACACATAACTTACTTGGCACACATAAAGTTCAAATAATTCTTGTTATTCATTGAAGTCTAGTGTCCCTTTTCAGCACCGAGGCTAAAAGAGGCGTGGACCAACAATTGAGGAGTTTGATGTAATAAGCGCGTAAGCGAGGTTACTCTTTTTTTTTTTTGCATCAAACGCATAAGTGGCTTTTACCGTGCTTGTTTAGCATCCTGTGAAAATTTCAACTTAATATGGGAATAAAATGCTGCATATTACATTGTTTTATTCAAGAAGAAAACAGTACTTAAATTTTCAATATCGGTTTTCTTCAAATGCATATTTCAGACATACGCCCTTATTGCATCAAACTTCTCAATTTAAGCTGGAATCCAAACCACCTTAATACGATAACATTTCTGGGCTCTCCTAGAAGGAATTGCTTCAGGAATCATGTACAAAGAAGGTCGCGCGCTATAACTACTAGACGAACGGGAAGGGCTCACGCAAATATTTGCGTGAAATCTAAAATTATTCCATATTGTTATTTTATTGGCACTTACCCACTAACTACGTACAGATTTATAATAGGTCTGCAAATTAATTCGGTATGCCGGAAAATTACACGTTTGCAAGTTTACACGCCACAATAAACGAAAAATGCAAAAAAACATGTATCAACCTGTGCTAAATGATCACTAAAAGCTAACCATTTGTTTTTTGGAATTCAGGGCACGAGTGTTGACGTAAGAGCAACGCGTTAGCAACGGTGAGTATACTTAGGAAGGCAAGTGGGAAATACACGTTGCAACTTTTCATTAAATCTTTATCTAGCACTACAATTGCAAAGTAATCAATCCAGTATTTGACGCAGTTTCTATGTTCATAGGTGATTTACATGTTACCTGTCAGATAAAAAGAAATCCTTAAACGAATAAATACTAAATAACCTACATCAATATGCGATTAGGAATTGGTTGATTATTCGTGCATAACATCAGTCTGCTATGGGACTTCCTTCAGGACCAACACCAGTTTCAGTTCGATGACATACAAAAAATATAAAAAGGGCAGGATTATCTGGAAAACAGTCATTGATGTGTTATTTGTTACTCCTCTACCTTTTTACTTTGAAAATTCTGCGGTTTTTACAATTTTTCCAGGGCAATAACTATCAACAATGGTTGTGCTAAGCAAAACAAAACACAGAGAAAGTTATGTAGAAATTTGTGACCAGATATATAGAGAGATTCTTTGATATGTATCCTGTAGCGTCCTTTAGCAAGTTATTCCTTAAATATTAGTTTTCCTTTACGGATTATCAAATTTTACCTGTATTGTTATAATGACTCCGCAATCTTAATTTTGTTTATCACTTTCATAATAATTTTCTCTCTCGTAACATGAAGTATTTATATTGTTGTTTTACACTTTAACGCACCTACGCAAACTAGAGGGATACTAGGTAAAGTGGTTTAATGGAGCGGAACGATTCCATATAATTACTGTATGAATATTAAAGGTCTCTTATTATCAGTGAAGCCATATCTAGCATCTTGGTGCTAGATCTCGCATAATCCACAAGCATTTAGCATCTAGCATCTTGACTTTAGCATCCTGGCCAAATCTAGCATAATTTCATTTTACCCTTTGTTAAAAAGAAAAAGAACGAAAATTTAGATGGTTTAAGGACCGTCGGGAATTATTCTTTTTAGTTGAAGCGATGGGTTTAGCAATGAAACCAGTCAGTATTTCTGCGGTTGTAATTTTTTGTTGAATTCAGACCAAACACAAATGTTCAAAAATAGCAAAGGTGACTGCAAAACATATTTACTTACCCATAGTTTTATTACTGCCAACTGACACCTGAATGTGTGATTATCTGGGATATTTCTGTTCCTTTCAATTTACAACTTGAGAGGGGAGGGTTTTGAGCGTCAGAGGACAACTGGTAATACACTAAAAGAAATGCTTCAGGGCTGTGTCAGAAGCGGCATGTTGTATATATATTTCTTAAAATGTTATCCATTCATAAAATATAAATTCGACCATCCTCCCCTATAACGTGCCATTTATCATCATTCCTAACAGCGTCATATTAAATTTGTACATGAATACAGTTAATACACTTCATTAAAATAATGAAGATAAGTAGAGCGTGTCTTTAAAATTAGTTAGGAAAGATAATTTGAAAATCTGGCATAATTTACAAAAATCTAGCATAATTCAGACCCGTGTTTGGCATCATCGCGAGTATCGAGTGTGGCAACCCTGCTTATTATACAGTAAGGAAGTATGATGACATGTTACAAACATTACGTATTATATTGCTCCTTACACCTACATAACAAAGAGCAGTTAACATCTTATGTATAACCAAGAAATAGGATCAAATACACAGAAAGTTCCGGACTAACATTGTATACAATATTTTCATTTACACGCCATCACTAACGCGCGTGCTTTTGTAAACTCATTCTGTTTGTGGGTCCCTTCCTCGCCCTGCTCGATGCTGAGTTAGATACAAACAAGCTAGTAGTGATCCATCTTGCACAATTTGATTTAATGTTAAAATGTCGTATTAGTCTCCAAAAAAGAAAATATTGGCTGAGATTTCTAGCGGATAATGAAATACTTCGAAATAGTTCTTCATTCAATTAATAGTATTTGCCACTAGCAGTACATGCTGCACTAATTGGGAAACGAGATTTAATTTGGTACGGATGTTTTTCAAAGTATTACATATTGTATGGGAAGACATTCAGAAATTTCCAGCTCAGCCGATCGATCGAAAGTGTGGCGCATGACGTGGCTAGGTACAGATTAGTGTTGAGTTAGCACCATTTCAACAATAGAACAAAGAGTGAACATCAACTTCTGTGTGTGCTTAGAGGCACGGAAACATTTGAAATGTTGAAAGAAGTGTAGATAAACAATTCCCTTTGTCGTCGTCGTACTTTGGAATAATTAAAAGTCAGTGGTGACAGAGAGGGGAACGGACAGAATGGCAGGACGACAAAATGGCAGGAAATAATGACAGGAGGACAAAATGGCAGGGGCCAAAATGGCAGGCGGACGAAATGACAGAGGACGAAACGGCAGGACATAAAGGCGGAAAGTGTAATTATGTTCCAAAATTCGAACTGTTAATAATATTTCAATTCTAATTGATAGTCATCTACAAACACCTTACTATTTTTTGCAAGCTTTCTATTCATACCAGCAGTGTCTTAATGGAAGAAATTAGTTTTAGTTGTTTTCTTTTATATATAAATATTATTTAAGATTTTTTTCGGGTACTACTAGAATGAAGCAGCTTTTATCTTTATTTCTCACTCTGCTCTGTATTAAAAACTATGTTTGAAAATACAGGAACTAGAACTGTCCAGGCTATATAAAGAAAGTGACGAATTCGCTTTATACTATAGCCAAATAAGTGGTCTAGCGTTTCTTCCAGTTAATGATGTGTCACAAGGTATGAACTTGTTAAGAACTATTGCACCTGATGAAGCTTTAGAGCTTCTTGATTATTTCGATTCTGTGTATGTGCACTGAGAAAAATCCATTATCCGGACAGCGGTATATTGTACAAATACAAGGATTCGTTATGTTTACTAAGGAAATCTGTACGGAGCGTACTTTATCCATATACTACATAGGTACTGCCTTTTACCCGCTTAGATATTACATCATGTCGCTGCAGGATGTCTGACATCTAACAATCTTCCGTATTTTACATACGTATACGTATGTTAAATACTTCAGCTATATGTTAAATACGTCCATCTGTGTGTGAGATCCAGGCCGCCTATAGACACCTCTTTCTTTCGCCATGGCTGACGTCATTGAACTACCGTCTTTTGCTTGCGAAACGAGGTTGTTTACAAACGGAAAAGAAGAGAGGAAGGAAACAAATGCTTGGGTTAGTACACTAGTTAACTATTACTTTAGTTAAATATTCCATTAATTATATATTCTTTTAGTGTAACTTGCTTTAATATAGTACTAAGTAAGTAATGTAGTTTATGAATACAATTCTTACTATTGTAAAACTCGTTAATGATTGAGGACAATGGAATGGGTGAATCTGAATTTTGAGAAATCTTTGAATATTAATGTTTTGAAACATTTTACATTTCAAGGTAGCAAAATGAATGTTATGTGTTTATTCATTCCGTTTTATATGTGACAATTTATTACTTGGTGCAGATTTACTACAGGGCTGCTTAACATAATTGCTAATAAACCGTTTTCAGCGCGAAAATTCCCTTGTGTAGTGAAGATTTAGGATTTAGATTTCTGGGCTTTCGGCATCAATGGCCTTGTTAGCCCGTCGCATATGAGGGATGACTTCCCTCGGTGATCACACTATCCGGGGAAAGGAAGGGAAGAATGGATTGGGGAAAAATGGGGCCGCGGTGGCTCAGTGGTAGAGCGTTCACCTCTGGTGCTTGGGGTCCCGGGTTCGATCCCAGCTCCCGCCAAGTGAACTTTGTGGTGGACAAACACCGTGTGCGTGGGTTTTCTCGGGGTTCTCCCGTTTCCTCCCACTTTCTTCATTCCACCATTTCATACATTACTCATCATCACCGTCTCCTTTAGCCTAACCGGCATAACCGTGGGACGTAAAACTCAAAGGTTTCATTTTCATTTTTGGATTTGGGAAGGAAGAAAACGGCCTGGGACCTATATGTTAGGTACCACTCCGGCATTTGCCTGCTGTGAATGAGGAAAAGCCAAGGAAACCTCATTCAGGATGGCTGGACTTAAAATCTTTTGATACTTTTTCGACCGAGTTCCCCCACCGGGATCGAACCCGGGACCGTTCGCACCGAAGGCGAGAGCGTTAGCGAATACGCTACGCGGGGCCACTAGTGTAGTTTAGAAAACTCATTTTTACTAGGATATTTGCAAGATTTTTTTTTCTTTTAGTTTAACGCCCCATGATTGTACATCAATGTAAGAGAGAAGGTGACGATGAGATACATGATAATGGTGGAATCAAGAAAATGTAAGGAAACTGGAAAGTCTTAAGAATAACCACACCTACAGTGTTCACCAAAAGCCTATTTGTCGGGAGCAGGAATCGAACCAGGGACCTACCGCGTCAGAGGTAAGCGCTCTCAGAGCTTTCTTTTGTTTAAAGAACTTGTTTACAATGAAATATATATATATATATATATATATATATATATATATATATATATATATATATATATATATATATATATATATATATTACGAAGATATTGACATATTTTACAGCCTTACTGAAATTTAAAAAAAAGTAGTCAGGGAGAGCTTACTTGTCAGGTTTTTATTTTTTAATTTAATTTATTTTTATTTATTTATTTTTGCTTTGTTATGTTCCCTAGTTAATTAATGTTTGGGTTACTGAAAATTAAAACCTTTTTAGTATTATTGTTATGTCATCACTTTGGAACCAAAACGTTAGATTTTTTTCTTGTGTTTTCATATAGGAAGTTGGTGAGTTTGTGCCTTAGCACTGGTTTGGTTTCTAGAACGTAATTGAAGGTCATGTTGAGTTGAGTCTTGGTGGGTTTGAGTTCGTGAAGTGTCAGGCACTGCTTGTGCCCCTGTCTTCTGTTTGTGATGTTTCCTGGCTTTGGGCTGTGACGTATTTATGTTGAGGAGTACCAACGCAGGCCGCGTGATATACAGGTAGCTACAACACAGCTTCAACAGTTACGAATGCCAGGCCTTTGAATTTCAGCTTTCGTTACGGCGTGACTAATGCAGTATAGTGCTTGGTTGAAATTCTATGGGTGGTAAAAACGGTATGGTAAGAAATACAACGTAATTGTTATTAGTTTAATTAGTGTTTCTTCATAGTATTGTTTCACTATTTCTAGAAGGAATTAAGGGATATAGTATACGAGAGTGCCTCATCATTTAGCGAGGACTCACGAAGTGCAGTCTTTTAAGGATTATTCATTGAGGATATAGGAACTTGAAAATGAGGTAAAAATGCGACTTTCATTTAATTACTGAGTAATATAAAATAAAATGTACGTCGGTTTGCGTTGCGTTTCGTTGTGTTTTATGGTATGCGAAGAATAATAATGTGCCCTTGTACGTAGTGTATGAGTATATGTGGGGGATTTGAAACACATATCGCATGTCACGTGCACGTGGATGCTTCTTACTACTTCTAAATGTAATAAAATCATTTTTATACGTAGTGCAACAGTAGGAAGTATCCACGCGCACAGATCATGAGGCACTGTTGTATACTATTACCGAATTAAGTATTAACGAAGTAATGAATAAGCAAAAGCACACATTGATTGACGTTTACTATTTCTCATACTCCATTGAGAATGTTTTGATCCTCAGTTGCGCAAACATCCAGTGTGCGTTTATTTTCTTTCTTTTTTGGGGGGTTTACACTGCCTCACAGATGAGCTCCCTCGTGGCTAAGTGGTTAGTGAACACGCCTTTGGCGTGGGACACCCGGGTTCGATTCCCGGCCGGGGGCCGCGGTGGCTCAGTGGTAGAGCGTTTACCTCTGGTGCTTGGGGTCCCGGATTCGATCCTAGCCCCGCCAAGTGAACCTTGTGGTGGACAAACACCGTGTGCGTGGGTTTTCTCGGGGTTCTCCCATTTCCTCCCACTTACTTCATTCCACCATTTAATTCATTGCTCATCATCAGCGTCCCCCTTAGCCTAACCGGCATAACTGTGGGACGTAAAACTCAAAGGTTTCATTTCATTTTTTCTTAATCTCTTGCACCGACCGACCGATCTCGATCAAATTTCCAACGTAGATGCGGTTCTGGCCTGGGAGTGTTTTTAGCTATTTACTTTGACAGTAGAACTTAGGGGAGGGGGAGGAGGGGGACAGAAAAAATAAATGACTTAATTTACTTTGAAGTGTAAAAGTGCGAGCGTTTTCTTCTCTCTCTCTCTCTCTCTCTCTCTCTCTCTCTCTCTCTCTGTCTCTCTCTCTCTCTCTCTTCACTTCTCCAGTCTCCTCTCACTTTTAGGACCGCGGTGGCTCAGTGGTAGAGCGTTCACCTCTGGTGCTTGGGGTCACGGATTCGATCCTAGCCCCGCCAAGTGAACCTTGTGGTGGACAAACACCGTGTGCGTGGGTTTTCTCGGGGTTCTCCCATTTCCTCCCACTTACTTCATTCCACCATTTCATTCATTTCTCATAATCACCGTCTCCTTTAGCCTAACCGGCATAACCGTGGGACGTAAAACTCAAAGATTTCATTTCATTTTTTCCTCTCACTTTGATTTCATGATTTCGCACTCTGATGAAAAGTATTAAATACCGCCAAGAAAAGTACTAATATATAACCTCTCTTTTAGGCGCCCCTCCAACCACGCGCCCGGGACACGTGCTTTGCTTGCTCGCCCATAGCTGCGGCTCTGTGAGCTACATAAGTAACATACAATGCTTACGTAATACTTTGGGTCATAAGTACTATTAAGAAAGGAAGAATTGCATTTTTTTAACTTTGGGAAAGGAGCTACTATGGGATTAAAGATAAGGTAGGAAAGGCAACACATTCCAGTCTATGCTTTCACCCAGCAGACATATTGTTTGGAACCAAAAAAATGTGACTTTTGGAATCTTGTACTTAGGTTCACAGCGGAAGCGACGAAATAACTTGAATCATCCATTGTAGCTCTCCCCGCAGCCAGTTTCTAAAATGTTGGCAATAAGTTTGCGAAACGAGAGGTGACGACTCCAATTTTGGGTGAAAAGTCGCTATAAGAAATAATCGAGAAATTCATTGTCTATAAGCATTGTAAAAGTTGTAGATGTAAACTAAACAATATGTTCTACTCACTGGCGCAAATCCCGGGGGGGGGGGATGACGGATACATGTCCCCTCCAATCTTGGAACTGAGGGGGACTTCTCCCAAATAATCCGATTTGAAATGTGTTTTTTGGGAGAAATTTGATGATTTTTGTCCGATTGCTACAAAGGAACGTGAGATGTCCCCCAGAATAAGCCTCAAATCTGCAGCCTCCTAACGCTAAAGACAACTCTGATCCTCCACAACATTGTTTTTCAACTTCATAAGTATTTTGGACATCGCCAAAAAAAAGTATGGTAACGGTCTTACCCTCCCCTCCCCCCCCTTAATGTTGAAGACAGATTTGCGCCGCTGGTTCTATTCACATCTTTGTAAACAGGGCGCAACCAATCCTTTAATTCAGGGATCATTTCAGGTTGTTTCGGGTACTTTTGTTCATGTTGTGGTCAAAATAGTTCCGAAATAATTAACACTACAGTACTTACGTTAAGCAATTTTTTGTAAAAGAAAAAGTGCAGAATAATTAAAAGACCCCAGAGGACAAATATAACAAACACCTTCTTCGCCTTTTTTCACGCATCTATAGCTAATCTTGTTGCTATCGGTATTGATGTATTACGTGTGTCTCTCAACGGAAACTCTGCGAACTAAAGGACATCAAGTTTGTAGTTATTCTTCGTTAGAGGGCAAGGGTAACATAACAATGCAGGATTGTGGAGTAGTGAGTACGCTGTATTTCCAAACTCATCACTTGCGCTGATTAAAACAAACAAACAGAAAAAAATAACGTAAAAACTTTTTTGAACTAATAATGCTTCTCTACAGATGAACATTTTGTTTGCAGCAAAAAGTCGCTAAATGTGTAAGTAGGTAAATCGTCATTTAAAAATCACCTAAAAAAGTCTCCAATCGGAATTTTTTTTTTGTCGTTATCGTAGGGCGACCATACGTCCCGTTTTGACCGGGACAGTCCCGTTTTAGGGGCGTGTCGCGGCCGTCCCATCAGTAGATGGAAAAAAGTAGTATTCGTCCCGTTTTATGTAAATGAAAGAAGTAAATAACAAACCCAGTACCTTTACTCCTTTTAAAAGTATTAATAATAACAAAGCGGCAAAAATTGAACTGAAAATCCCTATATTAAACATACTCTATAGTTCGCAGTACTGCTCGAAAGGCAGCAGAGGTTTTAGCAGTTGGTTGTGTGTTAAACAAACTTCAACGTGTCTTTCCTTTTTCATAAGTACCCGCTCTGTAACGAAGAGAGAGAGGGGGAACTCTGATATCAAGGCACTGATAAGAACAAAGGTAGATCTAAAAGTCTAGTGTTGCAAGAACCTGTCCCGTTTTTAACTGAAAATTTTATGGTCACCCTACGCTATCGTTGAGGTCGAATTCCCCTTATTTAGCGACTTTACCCAAAATTGGCAACATTGACCCCCACCGAACAACACCCCGTCATCTTGAGCCTAGCCAGCATAATAGTGGGACGTAAAACTTAAAGATTTCATTTCGAACAACACTCCCAGAAACCTACTGTTATACTATTCTCAAACCACCCTTTCGTACAGTTCTCCCTATTCGAAAAAAAAAAAAAATTGTAAATAGCAGTGTTCATACATAAATATGGAACTCAATTTCCCTGAATTTTGCAGGTTTTCCAGGTATTAATTTTGCAATTTCCAGGTCTAGTGGAAGAAACTAATAGTACGAGAACACATAAATTTTAAGAATACTATATTTATATATTTGAGAATGGCCACCCTTCTCCCCAATGAACGATTGCAATTAAATATTGAGTCACAAGAAAATAAATAATTAAGATAAATAAAATTTAAGTTGAAAAATATTAAGTTGAGAAGCCTACTAAGGGAATTATATAATACTTTTGTTCCATACTTGAATACATTCAAAATATACAAAAAAATATTGGCTTGGGGAAGAAAAAAGGGCCCGCGAGATTTTAACTGATTCTTGTAGTACTCGACGACAGAAATAGATTACTGAAAGAATTTTCAAAATCGGCACAGGCAAACATGAAGAAAATCGCATTTTCAGGTACCGGTTCAAAATGAGAAGGAAAAAGGACCGCGAGATTTTAACTGATTCTTGTAGTACTCGACGAGAGAAATCGATTAGTGAAGGAATGTTCAAAATCGCCACAGGCAAGCATGAAAAAAAATCCCACTTTCATGTACCGGTTCAAAATGGGGAAGAAAAAAGGGCCCGCGAGATTTTAACTGATTCTTGTAGTACTCGACGACAGAAATAGATTACTGAAAGAATTTTCAAAATCGGCACAGGCAAACACGAAGAAAATCTCATTTTCAGGTACCGGTTCAAAATGGGAAGAAAAAAGGACCGCGAGATTTTAACTGATTCTTGTAGTACTCGTCGAGAGAAATCGACTAGTGAAGGAATTTTCAAAATCGGCGCAGGCAAGCATGAAAAAAAATCGCACTTTCATGTACCGGTTCAAAATGGGGAAGAATAAAGGGCCCGCGAGATTTTAACTGGTTCTTGTAGTACTCAACGGGAGAAATCGATTAGTGAAGGAATTTTCAAAATCGGCGCAGGCAAACATGGAGTAAATGGCATTTTCATGTACCGGTTCAAAATGGGGAAGGAACAAGGTCCCGCGAGTTTGAACCGCTACGATGTATGTTCACGAATGTGCCCGTCTTCTCAAATTTAGTTAATTACTGTGACACTGAAACATGTGACACAGAGTCACATTGTGGATGACTCTGCAATCGGCAACCACTGCACATATACTCCTCCCGCCCCACAGTTTGATTATTTCGATCCATTCCTCACGTGCTAACGGCATGGTTCAACATCTGCAAGAAAGAGGTAAATGTAACGTTCAATTGGCAATAGCTTTCCACCAAATTAAGCTGCATGAAATCTGATTGCATATTTGACATACTGAGAAAATTCTAGCCCGTGGCCATATGTATCACGTATCCCACCAGTTCATAAAAATTTTGAACACAAAATTACGGTCGTCCGTGTGACGTACTCCCAAAAGGCCTAATGTGTATCACCCACCTCACATTCAATTTAACCACATCCGTGTAGAATTTAGAAAGGAACTTCTTATGATGTATACAGGATGTCTCAAAAGTTCCCTAACATAGGGTAACTCTGTTATCAGAGTTACAACAAAATGTAAGAGGAAAAAAAATCTCGAAATATGACGTTTTCAATCTAAAGTGAACACTTTAAAAAAATCGGACGAGATGTTTGTGCTGTATACTCTTTATGCACCCAATTTTAAATGAAAATGCAACGTTGCCATTTACCTGAACCCACAACATAAGTGAATGAAGTTACTGTTTGAAACGGAGGCTGGCCATCAACATGTTAGCGTAAAAGACAGTAACTTCACTCACTTATGTTGTGGGTCCAGGTAAATGGCAACGTTGCATTTTCATTTCACATTGGGCGCATAAAGAGTGTACAGCGCAAACGGGTCATCCCATTTTAAAAATTCCTTCACTTTAGATTGGACACATCATATTTGGAGATGCTTTCCCCTCCGACATTTTGTTATAACTCGGATAATAACAGAGTTACCCTATGTCAGGGGACTTTTGAGACACCCTGTATATCTTATTTAATATATGTTTGATGTCACTATATCTGTAGTATAATTTAGTTTGTTTAAATTTACAATTTAATAAGTAGATTCGGATTTACATGCGTAGGATTTTGTATGCATCTAACTAATGAATTCTTTTATATTCATACTTAACTTAGTGACTTGGCTTTGGACTGCAACTGATTATTGTAACCCATTATTGCTTGAGAAGAAACAAGATATCCGAATCTTCATTTGGAGAAATCGAAGGTCTATTGGAAAGCTGGGAATTACAACCATTAATTTCTACATTTCAAGGTGCGTGAATTATATATTCTGTGTTTATTATTACTATTATTGGGTTTAGAATCAATCAAGCATTTCATGATATTTTAGAGGGATCAAGATGGGTGCCGGATAGATAAGTATTTGAGCGTCAGGCTCTTATTTCTTTTCAATTTAATATTTAATCAATGATTATCTTTCTCCCTCATTATTCCACCAAATCGTATTCCAAGATCATAAATTTTCATTACTCATTTGTGACCGTCAGCCTACATAACATATTCGTAGGACGTAAAACAAAGATTTCGTTATTATTGTTTCTATCTCTTTTCTCCATAGCTGTGAAAAATAATGCCTTCAACATCATAAATTTGTATGCCACTTGCCTGCTTTCGCCTTCAGTCGTCTTACTCTTCGGACATCACGAAGCAAAGCAGGTACTTTGCAGTTTTCATAGTTTTGAAAGGATGTGACATAACATAATGATGTTGGTGTTGCGATGTTCAGTACCGTAGATAATTAAACAATGCTAGTAAACAAATCGAGTAGCAATTGTAATTTTTTAGCTTACATGCCTTTCAGACCGGCCATTTTTTTTACAACATATTGTTATTTCTACTCTATATGAAATATATTCTGAGGTTGTGTTTTGGGGGACGTGGTAGCTCAGTTGTGGAGCGTTCACCTCTCCTGCGTGAAGTTCCTGGATCGATCCCAGCACGTGCTAAATGGGCTTTGTGTTGGAGAAACACTGTGTGTGATTTTTCTCGGGGTTTTCCCGTTTTCTCACACATTTTCATTCTACTATTCCATTCATTCTCATCATCATCGTCTCCTTGAGCATATCCGGCATAATCGTGGAACGTAAAACTCAAAAATTTCATTTCATTTCATTTCATATAAACTTTGTTGCAAAGTAACCTGATAGCTGAAGATACTTTGCAACACATACAAAAAAGTATTTTCAGCATACGAACATAATGTTTCTGTGCAGTGTTTTCTCTCTTCTATTGATACATTTCACTTCCTACACAAAACTGCATGCAGTCTACAAATATTGAGGTTGGACTTACGGTATCGGTGTCAGTACTTAGTACGAATTATTGATATTTGTAAAGAAAATTATGTATTTTCTGGTACCGACATAGGAACCACGTTCTGATAGTTTAGTATGTCCCACAAAAATGGCAACTCAAGAACAGCAAAAATCTTCGAGATCTGATTTGCCTTGGTTGCTCTTTATATCCAAGAATATCATCCCAACCGTAATCAGTGGAAGATTTACGGGATTTGAGGCTTTCAGGCTGAAGCTCACCCAAATTACAGGATTTCTTTTTTACAAAATTCTGATGTTAGTCATTCCTATGCGTCTACGCTTCAAGCCCTTCAAAAAGTCTAGTCGTTTCTAAATAAAGGAAGTCTTTCTGTGTGAAGTCACTCTCAAACTATTTTTCTGAATCCGCCGCTTTTCGTAATTTATTTTCCAACAAGAAATCCATCCCGACATTTACCTGAATAGGAAATTTTCCTAAAGTTAGATGGCAGGAGGTACCCGTAGTAATAATTTCCTATCTGAGGGGTTACGTTTGATCGGTGCAAAGTAGCCCCGATTAGAGGCTGAAACAACCTTCTCCCAGTTTTATTTTTCTATGACTTTAAAACGTTTCACACTTCAATTTCAACTATTGTCTCAAAGTCCCATTATACACAGAGTATTCTACGAAACTGACTTGACTTTGACGAAAATTCTTGTAGGTGATATCTTTCAAATTTTGTCGGCCTTTACAGTGACTGCTTTCCATACCTCTACAACAACAAACCCTTCAGGTAATTAGAACTGATGTTAACCGCCAACCAAATAGTCAATGTTCTATCTTACGGTGACAGTTGAAACTTTCTCTTTACAGTCCATCATTTTACCGACAGAGGACTGTGAAACTTTTGCCGTATTTTGTGCAAAGTTAATCCTGAAGTGCAAAATAATCCCGTCTTATGGTACTTACAGAATATTAGTCAGTAATTTTCACATTAATTTTAAAGGTGACAACAGTTGGAGCCTAGGGCTGTGTGATATTTAAATCGAACGGTTGATATTTTCAAATATCAAAACATCGATATCGAAATTTTTGATCGATATATCCATATTCTTTTCTCTCTTTCGTATTTCTATATTTTCGATTTTTGATATTGTTTATATTTCGATATTGCTGTATTTTTCAATATTTCGAACAAGTTTCGATAGTTTGTCGATATCGATTATCTATATTTAAATTCGGATATCGCAAAGCCCTATCGAACCCTTCGGAAATGAAGTTTTTGGCTATGCACCTGATTAGGGATGCACACGAGACAAGACGAGACATAATTTTTGTTACGAAATTCGAGACGAGACAGAGCTCTTCCAATAGAAACGGATCCAGTTTTCGAGACGATACATAACTTTCGCGGCACCTTTTCGAGAGGAGACAATCTCAAATCTTTTCTCTTGCGCATCCCTAGACTTGATCACGAGTTCTCAAAAAAAAAAAAAAAAAAAAAAAAAAAAAAAAAAAAAATTGTTAATGAGAAATAACATCTAAATACAATATCGGTAGCTAAAACATTTTTGTTTTCATTCTTCAATAATGCATTGTTATTAATCTCAGTATTTTATAGTGTATTCTTAAGCTTAAGGTGATGTATAATTAAATTTTGAATTCAGTTAACTTATTTTGTTTCTTAGATTGTTTTCAAAATGTATGTACAAACGTTTATTTTCATTTTTGAGTGTTTAAAGTGACGTATAGTTATTAAACATAGTATTTAATATTGTACTCTTAACGTGAAAGTGATATACAGTTAACTTTAGAATTCAGTTAACATTTTTCTTTCTGAAATTGCTTTAAAAAGTATGTAAAAACGTTTTTTTCTTTTCTTTCTTGAGTGCTAAAAGTGATGAAAAGTTATTAAGCTTACTACTTTATATTGTATTCTTAACCCTAAACTGATACACAGTGCGTTTTTGAATAAATTATGTCAAGTTATTTGAGTGACGAACACTGATAGAAAATCCTGACTATTACTGGAACATTTTGATTTTAAGGTGAGGACTACTGGTGCAAGGATTTTAAAATATTGTTTTTCCTTCTACTCCTTTTTGAATTCTGACTACATGGTCATTATAGGAAGGATCAGTGAGTCTTTCCAACTACGGTATAGCTCCGACAGATTCACAATGCTCAGAGAAAAGACAAAATAGTATGTTTTCAACCTTAAAGTGAGAACCACTGGCGTTTTTACCCTGCTATGCAAAAGTAAGTGAGTACTCCAATGGGGTTCCAATGCGGTACCTAATTTCTGCATTTTAGATATATGGAAATACATGTCTCTAAAATGTAAAGAACTGATTTTTTTTTTAACTGAAAACTGCAATTCGGTAAGCCTTATGGATACCGAGATATGGGAAAATAAAGAGAGATACTATAGGTATGTGGGTCTTGCATACTTGACGCTACAATTCGGAAAATGAATTAAAATATGACTAACGGCCATCAAGATGATGTCAAATAAAGGGGGACCAACACACTTAAGGGGTTTTCGTGTTAGATTTCGCTAAAATTTCCGAAATCGTTCATGGACAGTTAATAAACACCAGTAGCAATTTCATCTTAAAGTAATTAGATATATTCATGGGGTGTTAGAACATCATGGAGTCTACCAATATTAAATTTTAAAAACTTTTGAAAATATAATGTGACATTTGTAAACAGTATTTGAAATATGTGTTTACCCAAAACTTCCAGCTAGTACATCTAACATCTGGAGAAACACTGTGAAATAAAAGTGTATGAGATCTTGAAATTTCGGAAACAATTATTGGTCGCAACAAAATTAAATAAGATGGTACTTCTATGGGTTAAATGAGTACCTCAGTACAATTTCGATCGAAAGATTAGTTCAGTCCTAGGTTTTCTTCAGGCAATTCCAAGGGTTCATCGAGCTGTACAAAAGAATGAAAATTCGCTGTCAATATCTAAGATAGTAACCAAGATAAAAGGAATTATATATTTTATGGCGTAAAAATAGAGATCTTTATATATTTGTACTTTTGGGTCTTTCCTATAAGAAAAAAAAATCAGAAAACTACTGTATATACCTTAATAGACAATTCAATGGGCGGGGACACAGTAGCTTAGTGGTAGGGTGTTTAACTAATCTTTTTTTTTGCAGAAACTATTGGAGTATTCACTTAACCCATAGAGATACGATCATACTTAACTCCCTATTTAATTTTAAATTAAATAAAAGGAAATATTTCAGTGTAGCGACCCACGATTATGCATTTCAGTCTCAGGGAGATTTTGATTAAAGCAAGTGAATGTTGTTGGCAGAATTGATGGAATGCAAAGGTGGGAGGAAAGAGAGAACCCCGAGAAAACCCACGAATACGATGTCCACTACAAACTGACTTGGCCGCGGATAGAACCAAGAACCCAATACACCAGAGGTAAGCACTCTACCACTAAGCCACTGTGCCCCCGCCAATTTAATTGTCTATTAAGGTATATACGGTTGTTTTCTAAAATTTCTTCTTCTTACAGCAAAGACTCAAAAGTACAAATCCATGTGGGTCTCTATTTTTACGACGTCATAAAATACACAATTCCTTATATCTCGTTTGCTATATTAGATAGACAAAAAATGTTCACTTTATTTCAGAGCCCGATGAACGTTTGGAATTGTCCAAAGAAAATTTAGAGCTGAATTAATCTTTCGATCGAAATTGTACTGAGGTGTCACTTTTTATTTCATCATATTTCGGTAACTGTTAGGCGTACCGACTTGCGGTTTCGGTAAACACACACCTCTAAGGTTCTTTAAAACGTTATTAAAACATATTTTAGAATGTTTAGAAATGAGAGTTCTGCGAATATTATGGTACCCGAAAACCCCCATCAGGGCGTGTGTGTAGTGTATTTAATTGAAACTACTTTTGAGGTGGTTGTAAGCTCTCGTAATTACGTTTCCGAAACTGCCCATCTAGTACGCAAACCCCACATTTCTATGGTGTCGTTCTTTATTTTCCCATATCTCGATATCCATAGGGCTTACCGAGTTGAGGTTTTCGGTAAACAGATATCAGTTCCTTACATTTTAGAGACATACATTTCCATATATCTAAAAAATACAGACATTAGGTACCCCATGGTACCCCGAACACCATTGGGGTACCCACTTACTTTTGAATGGTAATACATTTTGAGTTGTTGTTCAGCATCAATAAACACCTCATATTTTTTCTACGTGCAACCCAAAAGTCCATACCTGACCGAACAGATTTTTTCCATTTAATCTCAAAAAGGTTAAGATATTTTGTATTGTTAAGTACAACCAAATTAAACACACTGAATATAACATTTTAAATATTTTCTGATTTTTGTTGCAGGTATTTCGTGCTTCAAACCAGGATTCTGCTTGAAAGACAGTCAAAAGAAGCAGTGTAGGTTGTGGCTAAAAGTACGTCCTTTCTGAAGACAGACCCAGTTGTACTTACATTATTTTGTACGAATATATAACCCTAATAAAGATACTGTACTACAAATTATTTCTTTCTTCCATAAATTATAACAAAATATTATCTCTGTTTAAAGAAAATGATTGTTAATGTTAAGTCATTTTAATTCTTTTTCTCTGTAATAAGAACATTATCCCTCGCAATATTTTTTATCTTTGTGCTATTGCGATTGGATGAAGTAAAATTCTATACGAAGCACTATTATTTCAGACATGCATTAATAACTAATGTATTGTTCTGTATGTAAGACAATGTGTATACTGAACATGTCTAGCGAAGGTGTTGTTTTAATACAGAATCTGTAACTCAGCTTTTCAGTAGTCAACTTTATTGGGAATCCGAAGAAAGAAGTTAAAAAAAAAAAAAAAAAAAAAAAGTTGGACTTGTGTGTGTTCGTGTTGTGTGTGTGTTCGAATTCTGGACTAATCCAAATTATCCAGAGAAATCATTATATATTTCTTTGTTGCTATTTCAGATGTATCCTTTATCCAAGTCGTATGAAACGGAGACTTCATACATCGCTATACTTTCTATGAACTATGTTCCGTATTTACTTAATCACTTTGTAACTTTCTCTAGTGTTGACAAGACCGCAGGTGTCAATCGAATAGTTTAGTGTTTCACTCATGTCACCTTGTGACTAAGGTACGTCCTGTCGGTATATATATGGTACTGGGTTCAATTAGCGATAAAATACATTTTTAGCGTTAAACAAATGCAAAAATCTACACGAAATGAGATACCGTGATCTCTGACTTACGGATAACACCAAGCAACTAATGGTACTGAGTGTGATTGAGTTTACTAATTACTATTTGGCTAAAATCAGTGTTCCTTTATCTATAGTTCTTTTCGTGCTTTGAATTGCAAAGTTTGAAATAACCGTTTTAAATTGTGTATATATATCTTCCGAGTAATTCTGAGAATCATTGCTCTTTCTTTAAGCAATGTATGAGACTGTTAAATTGCTCGTTGCTTAAAATGTTGCACTAAGAAGGATGCATCCAGGAAAGTCCAAATTTGCAGAACGTCTATAGCAGGGAAGAATAAATATGTTTAGTCGATGGCTGCACAACGCCTCCGCTGTCACCACGTTGTCACACAGCGAATACAGCGAACGTTTAAGAGTATTCTGCACTTACTATTAGGTATCGGCCTGGGAACTTTGGCGCATCTACCCAGTCTCCTTCTTGGTGTTGCATTTTTAATAGCGAGTACTGAGTAGGAATCATCTTGTAAGCGAATACATTTTCGGCTGACACTACACTTTTAATTATTGCGACATTAAAAAAAAAAAAAGAAAAGAAAAGAAAAAAAAGAAAGAAAAGACATAACTTACCTGTTAATTAAAATGTACAGAGAAGTTATTTCTGGAAAATTCTATTCAGGCCTCTTGTGGTAACAACTGCACTTTAGAAGAAGATACTATTAAGGAAAGGAATGAGGTAAACTAATCTTTATATCGTACAAGCAATGGATGATAACAGCTTAATAAATGATTGTACGTAAATCTTGTTTGAGTTTGAATATAGGATTGTATAAGGCTGTGCATTTTGCATTATTATTGAAGTGCTGCAACTAACTAACTGCAAACCATATGATAAATTCTTACAGTAATATTGATTTACTCTGTATGGAAACGAAAATAGTTTAATATATGGTTAACCTCCTTTGTGCCCATAATTTTAAAATTAACGCTTGTGTCACTTTTCAACACTTGGCTTTGCAGTAGCCGGAACGAATTAGCAGGAAGCCCAAACTTATAGGACACCCTGCAGGTAAATACATTTCTTTGGACAGTTTCACTGCTCCAAACTAAGATTTGAAAAGTGTAGTATTGTTAATTTTATTATTATTGGCACAAAGGAGATCAACCATATTTTAAGCTATTTTTGTTTTCATACAGAGTAAAACAATATTTGACAACATTACAGTAAGAATGTATCATGCACTTTGCAGTATGTTGCAGCACTTTAATAATGGTGCACTATACGTACACTCTAGATCCTGCATATGTCCGATCCATACATTACAAGAAGGCAATACGTATTCGATACAGGTAAAATCTGTATATTTCATATGGACAACCTATTAGCTATATACATCCGATCTATACATTACATATGGCCAACCTGTACGCGACATACGTATAATCTATATGCTGCATGCAGACAGTCTGTAAGCTACATATATGCACTCTGTATGGTGCATACGGATATTCTGTATGCTGTATCTGGACAAGCTGTGTGCGACATAAGGAAAATCTGTATAATACATACGTACAATACGTATACTGTATCTAGTCGTACGTATGGGGCACAAGTACAATATAGATGCTGTCTCGGGGTTGAACGCAAGAAACATACGTACAGAACGTATATTGCATACTTCTTGAAATCATGCTCCGTCCTGATAGTCAGTGTATGTCGTCATTATTAACCCACATGCTACATACGACCCTGACGTCACAAAGCTAGATATTACCTCCGTATATACTTGTTACTGCAGATGACGTCACACGAATGACGTCATTGCACTTATGCAGACAGTACGTATAATACATACTTTTTCAGCTATACGTTTGCTGCAGGATGTTATATACGGTTGTACGTTAAGTCCAGAAACTACAGGAATTACGAATGTAACCTACGTTTTTAAGTATGCCACCTACATTTTTTTTTCTCAGTGTGACAGGCACTTACCGAAGGGTAGGGGTAAACAATGATGTCGTGAGGATTAAGAGAGTGCCACCAAGATTTCCGCCGGAAGTATTGGAATGCTCATGAGGCAACTCTGTCTAACAATCCTCGCACAAATAACTTATGTGAGGGGTGGAATCAAAAGTTTTTCCATTTGGTTGGACACAACCACTCAACCGTATGGAAACTCATACAAAGCCTCCAGAAAGAAAATTCCACCGTTCATTCTACCATTTCCCAGTGCGAAAGAGAACAATACCCCGTCAAGAAAACTAAAAAGGTTTATGTTGATCTGCAGCATAGATTGAGGAACGTACAGTATGTGTGGATTATGACACAAACAAAAGATCTCTTGAGGAATTCTTGCGGGGAATTGCTGACAACTTAAAATTTACGACAATGTAAGTAGCTATAAACATACCACAATGACTTGACACCCAGTCTTCCGTTCCAGGCGCTGCTATCGGCTGAAGGAATTCCACTCTCTTTCGCTAAGGCTCTCTCGCTTAGCAGCTGCTGAACCCTTATTGGCTCAACGCGTGGGTGTGTCGGGGTGTGAGCTTTAGTTCGCATTTTTGCCACGGCTCAAGTCATTTTGGCAGCACAATAGTCATTCTTATGACTGCAAGTTGTTTTTGTAGTGTATTTTACGGTATATTTTATTATATAAAAAATAACGACGGTGTAAATAATAAGCCATTCTTTTCTTACTACTGCAGAATGTTTTATAGCATGTTCTAGGATATGTGTTATAGGATGTTCACAACACTATAAGTAACTAGTCATTCTTACGACTGCAAAGTGCGTTTATAATCTATATTGTGATATATTTTGTTATACAAATTAACGCCGATGTAATTATTAGTCATTCGTACAACTGCAGAATGATTTTATATTGTGTTCTGGGATATATGTTATAAGATGTTAACAACCTGGTATGTAATTTGTCATTCTAACGACTGCAAAGTGTGTTTATAGTCTATATTATGATATATTTTGTTATATAAAATTAAGGACTATGGTTTAGTCATTCTTACGAGCGCAGAGGGTTTTTACAGTGTATTCTAGGATATGTGTTACAGGGTGCTAACAACACTTTAAGTAACTAGTCATTCTTACGACTGTAAGGTGTGTTTATATTCTATGTTACCATATATATTTTTTATGTAAAATTAATGCCGATATAAGTAATAGGTCATTCTGACGACTGCAGAGTGTTCCTTATACTCTGTTCTCCGTTATTATTGAGAATTAAGAAAGATGTACGTAATTAGTCATTCTTACAACTATTGTGATGCCAAAATGTCTTGAGCCGTGGCAAAAATGCGAACTAAAGCTCACACCCTCACACACCCACGCGTTGAGCCAATAAGGGTTCAGCTGTTGCTAAGCGAGAGAAAGCGAGTGGAATTCCTTCAGCCGATAGCAGCGCTTGCAACGGAAGACTAGGGATCAAGTCAATGTGGTATATTTATACAAGCTGTTTTTATAATCTAAAGGATATGTTATAGGAAATTAGAAAAAAAATTAGTCATTCCTGTAACTGTAAAGGAATTTTATAGGTTTGTACTATAATATGTATTAGTATTGAAGAATAAATAGTAACCATTCTTTCAGTTATCAAAATGACTACTGAAAGTATTGTTATATGTTACCTTTATCGCGAAAGCAGTTAGTGAAACTGTTATATGTTTTTAATTTTGTAAATAAAGAGATAGTTAGTACTTTGCATCAATTATATAAATGCAAAGAATTGACAAAAAATATGCGACGTAGCATGTTTAGCATGTTTAGAAAAAAATGTCATAAAAATTCTTATTCTTGCAACTTTTCACCCTGGTTCACAAGTACTGCTTGGATTAATTTTTCATCATAAACCCTTTCATTGAAACAGAAAGTAAGCCATGTAAAAAGGTTGCTTTTGGATGTATGTATACCGACAAGAGTACTAGATTCACTTTGAATAAAATATTTTTATGTTGTTTGTTTCAATCTGTGGGTTCTTGTATTTAGAATTGTTATAAGACTAAGATATCAGTTGGAAGATGGTTACAAAGAAATAAATTTAAGAAAAAAGTTAAGATTTGGATAACTGATATTTATCCTCTTTTACGCTCTTGGTTCAATTTAGTCGCATTTGTATGCTTTGAACATTCGAGTCAGAAATGGCTAAATCAAGACCGTTACCTACTAACGTACACAAAAGGTGAAACATAAAAATACGAGCCCTAGGAGTTATAATTTTTGCCAAATTAACTTCCTGCCATTTCGTCCGCTGCCATTTTGTCCTCCTGCCATTCCGTCTGTTGCCATTTTCTTCACCTGTCTTTATTTTCGGCCATTTTGTCTTCCTGCCTTTCCGTCCTAAATTCGGCAGAGAGCTCATGAAAGATGACGAGCGCCTATGTTCCTATGCCTCTCAGACCTATTAATAATAATAATAAATTGCAAAGTTCAGGATATCAATTTGAATGACCGAAATGCAAACTTCAGGGTAATATCATACCTTGTGTAGGAGAATAAGATTTTTCACCAAATAACAATGAAGGATTTAAAGAAATGGAAGTTGTGTACGCGTTTCATGCATCATTTCTTAACGGAAAAAGAGCAATGCAGTGATTGTTCGTGAGTTTTACGTCCTGAAAAGTATTTTTTTTTTATTAGTATGATCCACATACTTGCCATACCTGTCTCATGATTATTTCGTTTTTCCAAAGTAAATCATCATCATCATCATCATAGGTATTCTGCCTTTATTGGCAGGTCACTTGCCGCAGCTGAGAAGCTTCCATGCTCCACGGTCCTCCGCTAACCTTTTCGTCTTCGCGTATGATCTTTCTGTTTTAATATCATCCATTAATTGTAGTCTCCTTCGCCCCCTCCCTCTCTTTCCAAAGTAAAAACATCACTAAATTTTTGTTTATGATGTTTCTCTCATTCAAAATTAAATGTCAAGGAAATTGAACACCATTACAGTCCAATATTTCCAGTTTCAGAAATCGTACTACAGGGGCGGATCCAGGGCCGACTTCTGGGGGGGCGGTGGGTTGTCATACTGCTACCTTTAATGGCTCCAAATTTTGGGATGGATTTTATTTATATATATAAAATAAGAAAGCTTCCTCTTCTGGGGGGGGGGGGGGCAATCGCCCCGATCCCCCCCTGGATCCGCCCCTGCGTATAGAACTGTGTGTGAACAAGATGGTACCCTGCTTTCAACAAACCGAGACAAGTTTAGTCCAGTTGTTATTCAATTTAATTGTACAGATCAAGCCTCGTCTTCTAGTTGCTTCAATGTGTATCGTATATTTTGAAATTTTCATTTTTTAAATAACTAAGAAAGTTAGGAGTATAGCAAAGACGTATTTTACATTCAAGTTATTTTTATTTTGATTTATTTTTCTTAATAAAATGTAGTTTCCCTCTTTTAGTGTTCTGCTTGGTCCTGGCTCGGAGGACACTACTGCATCCCAACTGGCATTCAAGAAGGACTCTTTACTAAAGGTAAATATGTCAATTATTCTGCTGGTTATTGGAATGCTAAATTATTGTTTAGTATTATTGCACATGTTTATTATTGTACATATTCACATATATAGTCTTCTTAGAAACAATAAAACTGGCCACTCACAACCATATTTTCGAACCGTATGTACGAGTAAATATCAATACGTCATACCGAAATTCAGAACTCAATTAGTGAAAGAAGATACAAATTTGTTCTTAGTCCAGGACATTTAAAAACAGGAGTTAGGTGATCAATATTTTTTCTACAAGATTGTATATACATTTAATCGGTGCTTGCAAATTCCGTGTAGATATACGTAGAACAACTTCTAGAACCTCCTAGTAAAAACAGATCAACAAGATAAAACTTAGCAACATGGACAGTACGGCCAAAGGAAACGATAGGCCAGTCAACTGCCAGCGTTGGTTCTACGTAGTAAATGGCCACTTTGCAATCAACTCAATCGTCAACGTAGACAAACGGCCTAACAGTGAGAAACGATAGGCAAGAAAACTACCAACGTTGGCCCTATGTAATAAGTAGCCACTTTGTCAATCAACTCAATCATTAACGTAGACAGTAAGGCCGTACAATGGGAATCGATAGGCCAGCCAACTACCAACGTTGGCAATACGTAGTCAGTGACCACTTTGCCAATCAACTCAATCATTAATGTAGACAGTACGGCCGTACAATGGGAAACGATAGGCCAGTCAACTGCCAACGTTGGCCCTACAAAGTAAGTGGCCACTTTACCAATAGACTCAATCGTCAACGTAGACAAACGGCCTAACAGTGAGAAACGATAGACGAGGAAACTACCAACGCTGGCCCTACATAGTAAGTAGCCACTTTCCCAACCAACTCAATCATTAAGAGTCTTCATCCCGGCGAAATTAAAATACCGCTAATTTTACAGTAATTATGTGATATCTTCAAATAGATAAAAGATAATCGAAATGTGGAACAAGAGCGCCCTAGACAATATAGTTTTACATGAAAAACCGTTATCACGACTCACTTATCTGCTTTCGATTTCGAGCCATTTTGAAAATCGGCATTTTCGCTTTTCTAAACAGCTGAAAACGGAAAGGCACTAGGTGACTTGTGATAACGGTACCTCACGCAAAATAATATTGTCTAGGGCGCTCTTGTTCCATATTTCAATTATCTTTTATCTATTTGAAGATATCACATAATTACTGTAAAATTAACGGTATTTTAATTTCGCCGGGATGAAGACTCTTAACGTAGACACTACGGCCTAACAGAGAAATGATAGGCCAGTCAACTGCCAACATTGAGCCTAGTTAATTCAATTTATAGACAATTGTATCTGACATAGGAGATAATACTCATGCTATAAAGTATAAAACATGTTAACATGTAGATATCTATCCGCTATCCTTTTTTATATTTGATACTGACTTCTTTTATTAAGAGAAGTCTGATAGATCTGTTTCAAGTTTTAGTACTGTAATTTTCTCAAACTACATTAACAATCACAGAAGGAATTAAATATTCATACGAGACATATCAAGGCTGCAAACTCTAACTAACTAATTAATTCTATGACCTATGGAATCCGGAGTGTGAATGTCACACTGACAGAAGTTCTACATTGACTTCCGTCTTTAGGCAAATTGATCCAGTTTCTACATTGCACTCCAATTTTTGGGTTGCCAACTCTGTCAAATAAAAAAAGCCTGCACTTCTTCATAAATGCCTATGATATAAACCTGCCTTAATAAAACTGGCAGCAATATCTCCAGCTCTACCGGTAAAATATATACTAGTTGCCAACATTAGACATGACAGAAAATTATTGAGTGGGACGTGTCCTTCCGTCCCCCTCTAACAACACCTGTGCACTTCAGTGATGGTTTTTCTAATGTAATAGTTCACTTAAATAACAATAACAATAAATGTGTCACAGTGGATGCAGGATACAGACGTGTTCACATTATTAGACTTACCCTCGAAAAATGCGAAATTGATATTGCAGTCCTAATTTCGGAGTTCTAGAACAGGTAATTTAATGGTTTAAATCACCAATATAGGATTCTTCATTTGTTTACTGTACACTTGAAGTGGTGATATCACCGTTGAACAACAGATGGCATTAGTAGAGAGGAGGGAGTTTGAAAGTGGTATTTCAGTTGTAGACAGCTAATGTGATTTCTAACAAGTTACAATCTGAAGTATTGTGGTTGCAGTCGTAAGCAGTTACGACATTCAAAGCGTTTAGCAGTTCGAATGGGCCAGTTTAAAGTGATCTTGACGTGTTTTGTGCATTAATCTTTTATTCTATGAAGTCCTGTAATCGCGGCATAATTTGAAAAGCCAGAGACTTTTCTTCCCAAAACACTTTTTGGCGGAAGGAAGATATACACAATGATAATTTGAATTAGAGTTTGGGTAGGGCAAAAATCTGTGAGTAAAATCTTTGTGGTGAGGGAATAAAAGCATTCAGGCCAAGAAAGAAAGCAAAAATTACTCCATTCATTGCAAAGAATTGCCTCGAATGGGCACGAGACCTAGAACATTGGACTGCTGATGATTGGAGAATAGGTGTTTCAGTGATGAATCATGTGTCTTCGTGTCTGATGAATGTTCACAATATGTGCGACGTCGACCTGGGGAAGAATTCAAGTTGAAATGCCTCCAACAAACAGTGAAGCATCCTACTTCAGTTATGGTCTGAGGCTGCGGTGTGATGTTTATCTTCGGGCCTGGGAAACTGCATATAATAGAGGGAACAATTCAGCACAACCAATACCTACAAGTTCTTCAAGAAGAACTGCTTCCCCAGATTGCAATCTGGTTTGATGACGCACACTTAATCTTTATGCATGATGGAACCCCATTCCACCGGGGAAAACTATGACAAATTTCTTCGAGAACAGCGAAATTAGTGTTCTTCCGTAGCCGGGCAATAGTCCTGATATGAACCAGATTGAAAAACTCCGGAACTTCACGAAGGAAAAGCTAAAGAAGAAGCATATTACAACCAAACTTCAATTGATCAAGGAGATCAACAATTTGAGGTATCATGATCCTGAATTAAAGTCAAAATGTGCTAAACTTGTATATAGCATGCCACATAGGATAAAAGACTTAATAAAGAACAACGGACTTCATACGAAATAGTAATCTTTGTGTGAGACATCATTTTCTTGTAGGTATTCCATTTCATTTTTTGTTTCCAATTCAGATACACACACTGTATAGTATTTAAATGTGTATGTCACGTACGCATCTGTTTTATTGATATTGAAAAGCATGTGCCATGCTCACAAGAAATTAGAATAGAGTTAAATAAAGAACAGTAATTTGGACTAAGTTTAAACGCGTTTTCTGACGTAATATTGTAAGAATAGTAAAATATTCAGAAACTGAATGTTGAGTCTAATAATTTGAACACGTCTGTACATTGAGTTACATGAGTACTTACATAAAGAAGACTAGTACACTCATGTCCAAAATTATTGTTGCATATCTATAACTGTCTTCTTGTAACAATATAACTTGATAATGATTTCGCAGGGTAGTTTTAATACTGGTACTGTGTGTATAATCGGGAAATGTATATTTGGGGTAAATTTCATACGAAAAGAATTATAAATACGAAAATTATAATGAGTGAAATAAAATGTTGCTAAATGGACAATAAAATTTAATTTTCGTTTTATTGTTCTTATTTACTGCTCTTTTGACACGAAATTTGCCACATACTTGTCTTTGCCGATTATACACATACTAACATTATGAGAAATACTGGGCGCATTCGTTATCAAATTATATTCCTAGAAAAACATACTTATAGACATACGACAATAATTTTAGACATGGGTGTAGATGCACACAAACTTTCATTGCCGTAGTGGTACTATTAAATGTGCTATGACCCATTGTGCAGAACTTTCTGAACGTCCTTTGTATGTTGTAGACAAACAATTCAATTCGGTAAACGCTGTATTATTGATATTTAGAGAGCGAGAAAAGAAAAACGAATTATTTCGTCACTCCGTATCTGATGTAAAAATTATTAAAATAAAAATTATAATACAAACTTTTGTGCTAATATTGGCAAATTTATATTTTTGTAACGAAAAGAAAAGAAATAAAAATAAAAATAAAACCAATTTAATGACATTTCACTCCTTTTGATCACTCGAGACATGAGAGAAGACTTTCAATGTAACGCTGAATTGGGACGACGAGGGCTTACAAGTAACACTTTACAAATGTAACACTCCGATTTTGATAAAATTTGGCAAGTAGATACTATACATAAAATAAACGAATACGTGTTTGTTATTTTCTGCGGAAAAACGGTTTTAGGGGGCAAAAAACCCCAACCAAAATTTTGAAATTTCAGGCCCGAAAGACGAGAGGAAGGGGACCGAAGTGAATAAAATTGTGCACAGATATTGTAGAAATAATTGGGTTTCGTATTTTCCTAGAAAAAACGGTTGGGTGGGGCACGGACCCCTCCAAACCTTTTATCACGAAATATCAAAAGTGCTAGTAATAGTATGTCAGATGTGTGTAAAGGACATGAAGAATTGCAACGAATCTTTGTGTGTGGACCATACGCAAAAAATAAACAAATACGTTTTTTTTATTTTCTGCGGAAAAACGGTTTGTGGGGGCAAAAGCCCTCACCCTAAATTTTGAAAGTTGACGCCCGAAAGGCAAGAAGAAGTAGACCGAAGTGAATGAAATTGTGCGCAGATATTGTAGACGTAAAATGAGTCAATATGGGTTTCGTATTGTCCTAAAAAAAAAAAAAAAAAAAAAAAAAAAGGTTGGGTGGGACACGGACCCCTCCAAACCTTTGATCATGAAACATCAAAAGTGCTAATAACAGTACGCCTGAAGTGCCTAAAGGACGTGAAGAATTTTAACAAAACTTCGCGTAGGGACAATAAGCAAAAAATAAACAAATACGTTTGTTTTATTTTCTCCAGAAATATGGTTTTAGGGGGCAAAAGCCCCCACCCACAATTTTGGAATGTGACACCCGAAAGGCAAGAAGAAGTCGACCGAATGAATGAAATTGTGCACAAATATGTTTCAGTGTAAAATGGCCATGTGTTGTATCTAAAACCTATTATAAATAAATATTGTAGAGGTAAGATGAGGGAATAAGTGTTTCGTATTTTTCTTAAAAAAAAAACAAAAAAAAACAACCTTGAGTGGATTGAGGCGTTGAGTGGCGAAAAGAGTGGACCGAAGCGAGTGAAATTGTATGTAGATATTGAATATGTAAAATAATGCCTTTCGTGTTTCACAAGTGTCTTCTTCCGATATCTTCAAATTTGGCAGATCAAAAACAAGCACAAACAGTATAGCATATTTTATAGTATTTCCTTTAAATCTTACAATGTTTTTCCGCACAAACAAAAACACCTGTCGATTAATTTCCAATGTGTCAAATTTGAAGCAAAACGGATAGGGACACTTGAGAAACACGGAAGGCCTTATTTTACATAGGGTCTATACAATATCTACACACAGTTTCATTTACTTCGGTCCTCTCCTTTCTGCGCTATTAAGGTAATATTTATTTTTTTTCGGAGGAAGCCTAGGCCCCAAAACTATTTTTCCGTACAAATTAAAACATGTTTCATTAACTGGTTTGCAAATTGTCCCTATACGAAGTTTCATTGCAATTCTCCATATTCTTTAGGAACTACTGACGTATACTTTGTAAGGATGAGTCTTCGCCCTTACTGGTGTATTTATATTAAATAAATAGTGAATTAAAATTATGCAGTTTAGATGTTTAAAAAGGCAAGTCTGGCTAGACCTATATACTCTATAGTATAATTAATTATTATATTCATATATATGTGTGTGATGATAATATAAAATATTATTTTATATTTTATTCTTGTAATTGTATATATGCTTCGTTTATATTCTTGTTTTTTATATAGCTCTTCTAGTATGCGATGGATAATTCCAGAGGGTAAGGACGGTAACAAAAAACTTTTCAAACGATTTTTTGCGAATTCTATTTGCGAAAATAAGAAACAGTATAAAAAAAGATATGGTCACTCAAGGATATATAAGCGAAGGGGGCCATTGCATTGTGCGGGATTTGGGATGGAATCTTGGCTGTTAAAAGCCTCCCGTCGTTGGTCTAGGTCATTGCCTCGCCTGGAAATCTTTTTTTTGAACTTCCCTATCTGTTAGGGATCAATTTGAGTGCTAACCGAATGACGGAGAATTAAGTTCTCTAAGGCCTGAGTGATGGCTGTAGTATTTTCTTAATTATTTTTTTAAAAAATAGGCTTTCTTGAGGTACTAACCTAAATGGTGGTTAGAGCAAGGAAGAAATTCCTTGGGTCTGAGTGATGACCTCACTTAGTATGGAAATTTAGTTTCAGATAGAAATAAGCTTGAGTGATAACTTATCGGGATGAATGATTCCCGTAATCTTCTTCCTATGAGAAAGTAGGATATATATATATATATATATATATATATATATATATATATATATATATATATATATATATATATATATATATATACTAGCAGCGTTCACCCCGCTTCGCTGGGGTCACCCCGGAACGCAATAAACCTTGTTAATTAGATAATTTTTACTTTTTCGCTTTCAAGTGATATGATAAAAACCATAGTAGATTGCAGTAAATGTTAACATTATATCGCCTGTCATTTATGTTAACCCGCCGAGTGACACGGTCATGCGGGTTGCATATAAATACGTTTATTTTTACCTATGATGAACTAACAAAGGATTTGTACGTTATGGACACTTGAATGGTCAATTATCTCAAGACACTGGTAATTGAAAATTAAAGTGATATGATAAAAACCATCTAGGGTCCAAATCCTAATAACCCCCCAAAAATGAAAGAAATTGGTTCAGCCGTATTAGCGTGATGAGGGAACAAAGGATTTGTGCGTTCTCTTTTATATATAAGATATATATATATATATATATATATATATATATATATATATATATATATATATATATATATATATATATATATATATATTTTAAAAGAAACTTCTGAGGCAAACTTTATTAAGGTACTATTTTAGATTTTTTGTTAGGCCAGAGAAACCTAAGTGATGGTTTTCTCTTTGGAATGAATAACCGTCTTTGGACTGAGTGATGTCCTTTGACATTTCTGATTATTCTTAATTTTTTACTCTTCGGACGGAAGGTTGGAGTCAGGCCTTCCTGATAGATTTAGGGTAGGACTGAGCTGTGAAGAAATGACTGATCAGTGAAGTCTGATTAGAGACTGATATGATGTTGTTGTGCTTGAGCTTCAAATTTAAGAGACAAGTCTCCGAAGTTGAAGAGCCCTGAATAAAATTTTCTTTCGCTAATTGGAGAATTCATTTCGTTAATTTATTCTGATTTAATTCCTGAATAAAGATTGTTCTTTACCCTGAATCTGTTTACAAGTTTTATTGAGAGGTATTCACCTGAGTGGGTTGGATTTATTAATTATTATTTATGTTAGTCTTCCTAATAGTTATTATCTCCTAGAGGAGCCTGAAGAGACGTAAGAAGAGACCAGCGATAGATGTTAAAATTAAAAAGGTGGAAGAAAACACTACAGCTTATTTGCATTTTTGATATTTCATAATCAACGGTTTAGAAGGTCCATGCCTCACGCAACAGCTTTTTTCCAGGAAAATACGAAACCAAATTACCTCAATTTACGTCTACAATATTTGTGTACAATTTTACTCGATTCGGTGCACTTCTTCTTGCGTTTTGGGCCTCAAATTTCAAAATTTTGGATGGGCTTTTGCCCCCTAAAACCGTTTTCCCGCAGAAAATAAACCCGTATTCGTTTATTTTTTGCGTATTGTCTCTACACAATGTGTCGTTCCAATTCTTCATGTCCTTTAAGCACTTCTGACATACTGTTATTAGCACTTTTGATATTCCACGATCAAAGTTTTGAAGGGGTTTGCGTGCAACCCAAACAATTTTTTTTCCCCCAGAAAAATACGAAACCTGTATTCCCTCATTTTATGTCTACAATATCTGTGCACAATTTCATTTACTTTGGTTTACTTCTTCTGGCCTTTCGGGGATCAACTTTCAAAATTTTGGATGGGGGCTTTTGCCCCCTAAAACCGTTTTCCCGCAAAAAATAAAAAAATCCATATTTGTTTATTTTTTACCTATTGTCCCCACACAAAATTTCGTTGCAATTCTTCGTGTCCTTTACACATATCTGACATAATGTTATTAGCACTTTTGATATTTCGTGATCAAAGGTTTGGAAGGGTCCGTGCCCCACCTAAAAGTTTGTTCTAGGAAAATACGTAACACGTATTCCCTCATTTTGCGTCTACAATATGTGTGCACAATTTCGTTAATTTCAGTCCGCTTGTTTTTGCCTTTCGGGCATCAACTTTCAAAATTTTGGGTGGGGACTTTTCACCCCCCTAAAACCGTTTTTCCGCAGAAAATAAAAAAAAACACGTATTCGTTTATTTTATGTGTAGTATCTATCTGCCAAATTTTATCAAAATCTGAGTGTTAGATTTGGGAAGTGTTATTTGTTAGTGGTATAGCGCTCCCTCTGGTCCCTGCCTCGATCTCTGACTACACGAGTTTGTCGTAAAAACATGTTTGTATGGTTTCTCGGGGCTAATTGTGGGATGGAAACTTCGAATTTCATTTCATTTGATTTCTAACGCTGAACCGTCAACGACAAAATTCTTCCTGTTTGATAAAATTTATTTTGGGAATAATGGTGGAACATACACAGTTTCACCAAGCTACAAGGCTGGAAGGTACAGAAAATTACATTATTTTTAATTCACTGAAAACTGTACTTAAATTGTCTTCCCATTCTGAAGTTATTTACGAAACTATTTTCATCAAACTGAAAGAACTTTTGTCGCTGACTGTACAATCAAGCAGGTTTTCCCGATGGGGGAGTTGAGTTGAGTTGATTTTAGTTTAGCGTCCCTTTCAGCAGCGAGGCTATATGAGACGTGGACCTACTGATTAACGTGGAATCCGAACCACATGAGCTCCCGCCGGGAATAGAACCCGGGTCTCCCACGCCAAAGGCGCGTACGCTAACCGCTTAGCCACGGATACCGATGGGGGAATCGCAACAACATGTGTTTATTGCTGAGACACCATTTGCAAAGGATGTACCTGCACAAGAATGACATCTAATCAAATTTTTAATTAGCTCAGAGGGAGGAGATTCGCAAACGAAGGGGAGGAGCTCGTTCATGGCTAAGTGGTTAACGTACGCGCCTGTGGCGTGGGAAACCCGAATTCGATTCCCGGAGGGAGTTCATGTGGTTCGGATTCCATGTTAATGAGTAGGTCCCGTCTCATAGCCTCGCTGCTGAAAGGGACGTTAAACTCAAAATCAACTCAATGAAGGAGAGTTAAAGTTTCCATGGAGCATGCTTGATGGAATAAATATTGATCAAGAACCAAATTCAAAATTTCTCTATCCGGAGTCCGGTAATCAGAGGCGTGGTCTCGTAATCCAGACGAGATAGTATGGTGGAGATGACCTATACTGTGAATTTAGTTCTCGATTTCTGTTCTGTGCATCCGCAATCCATCCAGGAAAGTGTAGTTGCTTCCCGATGCCCGGCCTCGTGTTCGGAGATTCTTTCGCTCTACGGATCACAAGTAGCTCTTTTTCTGTCGGATGCATTTACTCTTCCTTGTAGAATAATATGATACAGTGGCGGACATACTACCTGGGGAAAAAGCTTGTTCTATCACCCAAATGGGGGAGTAACACGAGTACATTGAATCTGAGAGTGTGCATGGTAGCCCAGCGCGTAAAATTGAGGTAGAAAAGTCTGGGGTTCTATCCCCCTTGGATTCCAGGATATTCTGAAATTTATTGGGCTCTGCTGGGTTGCGGTACGTTGCGGTGTTTCGGCACCGAAAGGGAGATAAGAGCTTTCCTTAGCGCTTCGGCGCAGATACTGGATTTCTACTTCCAGGGTCGTTCCTTTCATCAGCAACTATGACTTGGAAATGGATCTCGGTTCAATGCACTAGTGGGCGGATTCCATTATCTTTCTTCAGAAGGGTTTTCTTTTGTTTAACATAGATTTCATTAACGAGCAATTCCTGCCAGTTTCTACAAACACAGGCTGGTTTAATGGAAGCAGATAGCTGCCTTAGGCCGGGTACACATCGACCAGAGGAAGACCAACCAAGACAAGGCATTGGGAGACAAGAGAGGACGCGGTGAAAGATGCCTGAGTTGATTGACTGTGTGCCTCACTCACAATGTTGAAGAAGGTTCTGTGTAGCATATGCTAGAGTGAATATACGGTACGAAGGTTTGTTACATTGCCTACAGGAACCTCGGCTCTGGTGTCTAATCTTCTGGTCAATATATTGCTGGCCTTAGAGTGGATGGTTGCCCATCACCCTCAAACTGCACTGGATTCAAGTTTAATGATCGTGGTTCCGAAGTGGAACTCAAGTTAATAGTAGCTTCCGTCCTCCATAACCCCGGTGTTGCATAAGGTCACAAAACACACACACGCATACAAAATAAAAACAAAGATATCCCGCAATGCCTCAATGCTAGCCATTTTATTCGCAACGGAGCTTACATGGAAATAATCAGTGTATTGACGTGTGAAGAGAAACATGGAGAATTCAGTATTATGTATTTATCTGGTCAAGTTCTGTAAATAAATCAAACATTTTCTGAGAATTAAAAAGTTGGACTTAGTGTATGAAAAAGGATATAACATAGAATCCAGAAACTGATAAATATTACTGTAGGATACCCTTTTTTATTTATACAAGGACATCCAATAACCGGTTTACTTGTAGATAGATAGGGCCTAGATAGCTTTGTGATATACCTGAACGGAACACGATCAAACATTATAAAAAAAAGCAGGACTTGATTGTTTAACGAAGGCTTTTTTTTTTTATCATGGAGACTATCTGGTAAGATAAGCTAAGATCTTTTTTATTATTATCTTATCAGACGAACAAGCTATCTTCGTTGCATACTCACCACATTCCCAGCAAATGGAAGATGGGATGTTGCCGGAATAGAGTGGTTCTGATTGTAGCTGGTTTATTTTGCTTGGTAAGTGTGATTAAATATTTATATTGTAAATAGTAATAGCTATATAAAATATTTGTTTTTCATGGTTTGTTTGAAGTATTGCCAAGCTTTAATTTGTAGATATTCAGCAACTAATAGCAACTGTAGGGGGTTTTGTTCGCAAATTTATTTGATTGTCAACAACATTTCTTTAACTTGAACTCAGCCTGTTTATTTCGGAGACATTTACTAAGTCAATTAATTAACAAGTTATTGTTTTAGCGTTTGTTAAATGAACGACTGGAAATTTTCCCAACAGGGCTTTAATCTATAATACACGGCGGTACACGTCACAGAGGCGGATGTAGCTCGGGGCGAGAGGGCCTAGGCCTCCACCTTTTGAGGACAAAAATATTTTAACGGGGCAGACTACTAAATATTTTTCAAAAGCTAACAATTTTTCTTTTGCCAGTTTTTCGTAAGTTAAAAGAGATAATGAAGTGTAACTTACCTCAGTAATAGATAATGTTATTCTACATCCGAAAATACGAATCAGAAGAATTTTCAGAGTTGCCATCCATAGATATCACAGTGTGACCAGAATTTGAGTTGAGTTGAGTTGATTTTGAGTTTATCGTCCCGTTCAGCAGCGAGGCTATATGAGACGTGGACCTACTGATTAACGTGGAATCCGAACCACATGAGCTCCCGCCGGGAATCGAACCCGGGTCTCCCGCGCCAAAGGCGCGTATGCTAACCGCTTAGCCACGGAGGAGCTCTGACCAGAATTTGAATTACTCAAAAATCTAGGTTACGGCAGCGACTAGAAAAATGAACTTAATGGCAATTGATGACTTATCATGCTATATGTGTTCCTTGTTAATTACTTTTTAAATAATATTTGTATTTTAATTCTACTGGTAATTAAACATTATTTATTTTGTACTCGTTATTACAAAATAAATACAAATATTATTTAAAAAGTAGTTAACAAGGAACACAGACAGCATGATAGGTTATCAATTGCCATTGAGTTTATTTTTCTAGTCGCTGCCATAACCTAGATTTTTGGGTAATTCAAATTCTGGTCACACTGTAAATTCTATGGATGGCAACACTGAAAATTCTTCCGATTCATAGTTTCGGGTGTAGAATAACATTATCTATTACTGAGATAAGTTACATTTCATTATCTCTTTCCAATTACGAAAAACTGTCAAAAGAAAAATTGTTAGCTTTTGAAAAATATTTAGTAGTCTGCCCCTTAAGCTATTATTAATGTATTTTTGAAATTTATTTTTAAAAAAAAACTCATGATATACCTATCATAGTTTGGGTTTTGGCTGCCTTCCCCGCAATTTTTATCTTATAGATCATCCACTGACATGTCGTTATACCCTCGGATTAATCTTGGTCATTAGAATATTCCTTTTACATCAAGGCGTATAGCACTTTTGTTCCGTTTATATTTGTTTAATTTATTTAATTGGGTCATGAAATCAGTGATAAAGTTATTATATCACATTATTTTCTATCCTGTTCTTAGCTGCCGTTCAAGTAGGCCTGTGTCGATCACACGAAAAAAGAATTCTTGCTAATATGCGATCTCAAAATAGATTAAGTTTAGCGTTTAATAAATTAGAGTTTAGCGTTTAATTCAGCGTAGAAGCTATACATGAAACGTGAATCTACGAAGGTGATTCAAAAAGTAATGCCTCCAAGGTGACACCTTTATTTGTGTTTGACAGATAGCACCGATAATGGTGACATCATTTTTCAACTTAGTCCCCATTACGGACAACACACTTCCTCCAACGCAATACAATATTTTTCATGCTTTCGGCGAATAATTGTGGCTGCCGAATTGCTGCTTCCACCTCCGCGTTACAACTATAGTGTTGGCCCTTAAGGTGATTCTTAAGTTTGGGGAAAAGCTAAAAGTCGGAGGGCGCAAGATCCAGACTATAGGCAGGATGAGGCAGAATGTCAACAACACTTTGCCAGCAGATGGGACAACTTTGAATATTCTTGGCAGAGGAAACGACGTATGGCGGTACTCCATCCACTGACGCTTCGTTTCCTGGTTGCAATGGTGCATCCACGACTTGTCGCCGGCTTGAACGTTTCTGGGTGCACAAGCTTCCGCAGTCAGAAATTCAATGGCAGCCCACTGTTTTAAATGGATGTTATCACTATGGATGGCTCCATTACTCTGGAACAAGAAGATATAGAAAGTGACATTCTATAGCTTAAACATCAGTGCATTTATGATAAACAGTTCAGAATGTTTGCAGTTCTATTGGTCAAGTAGTTAGCTTAGAGGCATTACTTTCTGAATCACCCACGTACATCTTAAGATGAAATCCGAATTCCATGAGCTCTGCCATGAATCGAATCCGGGTCTCCAGCGCCGAAGATGCATGCACTAACCATCGTATAGCCACAAGGAAGGATAAGATCACAAGAGAGAGTGAAAGAGGGAGAGGAAGAAAAATTGAAGGATTACGTAAGTTCTGTCTGTCAAAGCTCGTGTTGTCTTGATTAGTGAATATCAATACGAAAGCTTTATTTAACTGTGATGTTCGTGTTTCCACTTACTAGTTCTCACAATTTTCTAACTATTTCTAGCATCATCATCATCAAAAGTATTCTGGCATTAATGGCAGGTCACTTCCTGCAACTAACAAGCTTCCATGCTCCACGGTCTTCCGCTAACCTCTTCGTCTTCACATACGATTTCTGTTTTGATATCGTCCATTAATTGTAATCTTCTTCGTCCCTTCCTTTTCTTTCCTGCCACCATACCTTATAGCACGTCTCTCATGATACAGTTCCTTTTTAGCCAATGTCCCAATCAGTTTCTCTTCGTCTTCTTAATAAAAACTAAAAATTGTTCTTCCACTACTACCATTTCTAACACTCTCTCATTTGTTTTCCCGCTCGTCCCATCTAATTCTCTCTATTCTTCTCTACACCCACATTTCGAAAGCTTCCAGTCGTTTTTCATCATTTTTGCGTATTTCTAGTATATAGGACGTTGTTTTCTACAGGGTGTCCGAGAAGTCCTTCCCTGATTATAGAAATTGATAACTCAGGCTAGAAATAAGATAGAAATATGAAACTGGCGTTGAATTGTTTACAAACTATAAAAGTTTTGGTCACATCAATACACTTTCACATGAGCACCCTTGGTAGCACGTAGCACATCTAGGCGATATTCAATTTCCAGCCACACATTAGCCAACATCACTGGAGGGATCGATGCAACGACTGTGGTTATTCGTTGCTGCAGGGTTTCAAGATCTGGTACACGTGTTCGGTAGACCTCATCCTTGACATAACCCCATAAAAAGAAGTCTAATGGGGTTATGTCAGGAGAGCGTGGAGGCCAAGCTGTTGGCCCATCACGACCAATCCATCGCCCAGGAAATGTCCTATCGAGATAGACACGGACGTCCAAACCCCAATGAGGTGGTGCACCGTCTTGCTGAAAAACGACATCGGGGCGATACTGAAGCAGCTGAGGAACAGCATACAGCTGCAACATATCCAGGTACACTGCAGATGTGATGGTATCCTCAGCGAAGAAGAATGGCCCGATAATTCGATCGTGCAATAACGCGCACCAAACATTCACCTTTGGACTGCCCCTGGTGAACTTCCTGACCTCCCTGGGGGGTTCTGAACCTCAAATGCGTACATTATGGCGATTCACTACTCCACTGACAAAGAATGTCGCTTCGTCGGAAAAGGCAGTTCGTCTGAGATAACCATTATCTGTGCCTTCTCCTGGTTGGTTGGCATAGCTTCTTGGGCTTCTTACTTACGCACTACAAACCTAAAACAAACAAAAAAAAAAAAAAAAAAAATTGAGACTTGGTAAAACAGAACAAACCTAACACAGACAAAAACTTTTATAGTTTGTAAACAATTCAACACCAGTTTCATATTTCTATCTTATTTCTAGCCTGAGTTATCAATTTCTGTAATCAGGGAAGGACTTCTCGCACACCCTGTATGTTCCTTCTCGCAGAGGGTTGCTTGCTTGTGGGTACTACACCCATTTATGTTATTATTGGAGTGATTATTTATCTAAGGAGTATCATCAAGAAAATAGCATAAAATGTTTCTTCTTAGGCAGAGTATAAAACAGTATCGCAGTCTTCATATGATGTTTTCAGTTCACAAGGGAATTAAGTCCACTTTTTAAAGTCATTTTAAACATGTTTCATCTTTAAAATCTCTGTCTGGAACTAGTTTCAGAGCTTAAGAAATTTATGTTCAGATATTGTAAATATCTCATAAGGTTAAAAAGGAATAGTGTTAACTTTTCAATGTACTTGTACTTAAGTATATAGCATAACCTCGCTCTCTTTTTCTCTTTGGTTACTATGAATGCCCCACATTTTAATGGAAAAATTAACATATATGCATTTCATATTGTTAACTAAAAGAAATGCTTTCTCCATTGCCATCTTTTATGTCAATCATTGATGTCCATAACACAGCGTATATCCTGTGAAAGGTTTTAGGACTTTAGCACTGTATATGACCCAGTTAACACTTTGTTTCCCAAAGAATGAATTTATGAAGAAAAAGAAAACAACAAACGTTCAACGTCAATTGGCTATACAGTTTCAGCACGAATGAAAATCCTGGAAATAATTTACACTCCTGTCCTTACATGGCTTGCAAAGTTCATACCAAAAGATGATTTCCTTCTAAATCCACTAGGTTGCACGGAGAAAAGAGTTAAAACTGTGGTTTCACACTGAAACCACTAGGCCGGAAAGGGTCAGGATTTTCCGTTTCGGGAATACAAAATATTGTCTCTTTTATAATGATAATAATAATAAGAGCCGCATATGGGTTTGATGAAGCTCTAAACTATTGAAGATAATGGGGCCCTTTATAAGTTGAAAGCTGTCCTTTATCAAATTGCCGCGTTATTCTATATGTAATATAGGATCTTATATACAGAAATACATACCTAGGTATCTTATGTACAGAAATAAACAAACTAGTTGTATTTTAGGAAGGAGGCTAGCAGGAAGGACCCCACTACTTACATCATAGGAGCCTACTTACATCAGACGCACACCCAGAGGTTATCCTTGGGAGGGGTCCAAACTTTGGCGGAGAGATCCAATATTACAACCATTACTAGGGATGTGCACGAGACGAGTCGAGACAGGATTTTCCTGACAAAATTCGAGTCGAGACACGGCTCTTCCAATAGAGAAATATACATTTTTCGAGTCGAGACATTATTTTTACAGCCCATTTTCGAGACGAGACAGCCACGAATCTTGTCTCGTGCGCATCCCGACACACTACGTCTATACACTATTTAACCAACGTTGTTCTATACCCTAAAACACGAAAAGTATAGTTTATTAAGGAAATGTTCAAATGTATGTTGAGTTATAAAGTTTTTTTTTTTTTTGGAGGAGGGAGGTGGGGTCCGGTCTTAGTGCGTTCCCGTTGATGTGCTCTTTGATGTGTGGTGCACATATATTTTGTTCTAGTGACGTATTAGGGTCCTAACAGAATTAAAAAAAAAAAAAAGTCAAATGTACTGAAAACGTTTCGTAAATCACGTGAAAAGTTAAACGGTTGTTCAATGGTAGAGCGATCACCTCTTGTGATTCTATTGAACACACACAATATCTTATCAGTGTGCTTTTCCCGGGGTTTTCCCGATTCGTTTCACATTCTTTTACCACCAATTCTTGCATTATTTATTTGTATATTCATTAACATTTCTCATTCGTCTCCCGTTTCTTTCAGCCTACAGGTAGGGACGTACGCAGAAATTTATTTCGGGAGGGGTCTAAAGCATTTCGGGGGGATTCAAATACAATTTGAGGCTAAATTATATGAATATTTCTAAAATTGCCGCTAAAAGTAGACTACATTTACAAAAAAAGTCGGGATTTCGGGGGGAGGGGTCCGGACCCCCAGGCCCTCCCTTGCGTACGACCCTGCCTACAGTTAATAACACTCTCCACTAAGTTCATCCCGGCTTTTTGAAAATTTTAATGATTAATTTATAGACAATGACTATCTTTATTTTTTGTTTGTTTGTAAAAACTAAGCCAGGAGCTTTCTATAAACTGCTATTAAATATACAGGATGGGGCAGGAAAACGGGAAAATTTCAATTAACGCAAAATGCACTTCTCAACATAGGAAAAAGTACATTTAATGATTGAGATGCATGTAAAGAGTGTGCTATTAACAATGATATTAGCTATGGTGCTTACATGTCCCTTTATGTCTTGAAGACGACATCGGAAAGATGTGCTCCATCTTGACATACACATTATGATGCTATGCTTTGAAAATTTGGCGGAATGCTCTGTGTATTATTTCTTGGAGGAACGTCAGTGAGTTCTTTAATCACCAGTTTCAGTTCAACAATGGTTGTGGGACGTGTACTGTACTCTTTGCTTTCGACATGTCCTCACAAAGAGAAGCTTCAAACACTGAGTTCAGGGGAACTCGGAGCAGGGACGTCATTTAGGGAGAGCAGGGAGGGGCAATTGCCCCCTCTGAGTATGAGATTTATATAGATCTTATCAATAAAATGGTAGTAAATCTGTGAAAAATGCGAAATTTTACTTATATCATGGGGTCTTGAACCCTCCAAGCGAAACCTGAAATGACGCTCCTGACTCGGAGGCCATAGAATGCCATCAAATGCTTTCACAATGAACAAACATTCCGCACAAGTCCAGTGGTTCATTATTACTAAATGGCAAAGTCTTCTCAATGTTGTCTTATCGGTCCCAAACAAGTGCCAACCATACAGTGTTGCTAATTCTAGATTCAAAATTTCCTGTTTCCCTGCGCCACTCTCTATTAATGATAGTTTCTAAACCTTTTCTTCTAGACCAGACACTTCAATATGTACTTTATTAAGTTATAATTGTTGGGCACCAAAATTTATAGGAAATGTCTTTAACACAGCATTATTAGTTTGACTATCCATGGCTTTGGATTGATTATTTTAACAATACACAAACACACTTTTAAGCTTTGATCGGTGTTTCTTTTGTTAAAATTATTAGTTTATATAATAACATTTTGAAGACACCATCTGCCTCAGTTCTAAATATTTGATGTACTTGATTGGCTTTAAGTTACTCGCGGTAATATTCACACAAAAGAAGAGGTTAACTTAGCAAAGAGCATTAACTTTATACTGTCAGTTCAGAGGCGGCTTTTAGTTTATACTGTATGTGTGGTTAACTGTATGTTGATTGATGTTGTCAATCCTTTCTTACTTTTTAAATCGGAGTTCTCTATCTTCTAATTACTTATACAAGTAAATTAACCAATTCCCTCATCATGTTGAACTAGCATCAATAAATTCTATGTAAATCCTAAACTTCAATCGAGCACGAACTCTAGCAGCATTAGACAGTAGGCCCAACAGCGGGGAAACGATAGTCTAGCCAGCTTCTAATATTGGCTCTACGTTGTAATCGTTCGCCTTGTCAAGCATTTGTCAACCAACTTAACCGCCAACTTATCCCTTACAAGAGAAGTAAAATTGCGATTGGATGCACAGGGTCGAAACCGTTGTATAGGTGACGGCAAATTGTTGGTTGGCCAATAAATACTTTATAAACAAAACTCAATCAACATATGTTGTTTACAGGCAGAACTCTGTTATTTATAAGCAAAAATCAACATCTGTTGTTTACAAGCATAACTCAATCCTCATATGTTGTTTACAAGCAAAACTCAATCAACATCTGTTGTTTACAAGAAGAACTCAATCAACATTTGTTGTTTACAAGTAGAACTCAATTAGCATCTGTTGTTTATAAGCAAAACTCAATCAACATCTGTTGTTTACAAGAAGAATTGAATCAGCATCTGTTCGTAAAGTTATTTCTCTTGTTTATGAACAGAATTCAATCAGCAGCTGTTTGTAGAGTGACTTGTTTCCCCAATATAACGTCCTGTATATTGCACGAGACCTGTATAACTTTAACATCCGCGGTTGGGTATTGATTTCGAAACTTTTTACCATCGTTACCAAAGCGGTAGAGAAAAAGTGGCCTGATGTGGATAGATTTAAAAACATTTGTTCGTCCAAACGTCTGAATGATAATATGGACCGGTTAATCATCTTTGTCTTTGCTTCCAGCAACAGGCAGGGTTTACATATGGCGGACTCTTAAAGAGGTGTGTGCTCCTGGCTGCTTACATTTTACCGTAAGACATCTTACCGTTACTCTGTCCTGATGTGGGCGCTAATTTCATGTTATCGTGTTTTTCCTATTATTTTTGTCACAGAACGACATCGTGAAAATTTTAGGCGTCAGGTATATCCTACGGCACTACATATATTGTTCTCAAACAGTCACTCAACTTCCCAAGCTGATAATGCGCTAATGCACCTCAGCCAGTTGTGCTTTTAGGAACATCAGGATGAACTTCAGTACCTCCTCTGGCCCATTCAATCCCTCGACTTGAACATTATTGAAACCGGAACAGACTTCCTCCTCCAGTACCACTGATGCTTCATTGTATTGTTACATGTCCGCCACGAAGGCCGAAAAAATGTTATTTAAGCAATTAAAACATTGTAAAATAGTAAATAACTCTAAAAACTACGTTTAAAAACCATTAAATAGCAATAAGCAAAAGCCAAAATTAAATTAAACTAAGCCAAACCCCACATGGTAACTTCCATGTATTTTTTTCTGTATTTGGTTCTGTTTAAGTTTCACTATTTATAAATTTGTCATGTGTTTGGAATCAAAAACTTGATTCATGTTTATATGTGACTAAATTAAAAACTTTTCTATGGACTGTTAAAATTATCTAATGTACATCTTTAAATTACTTTTACCACGATTATGTACAGTTTTTATTTAATGACAGATACTGAATCTCAACACATAAATTAAACTGAAAAGATAGCTGAAGAAACAATCGTTTTGACGTCATTAGAACTTGATAATACTTTGATAATTATGGGAGTTAAGACGATTATTTCTTTATTGATAAAACGCAGTAGCAGGATTTGATCACAATGTAAAATGAAACTAACAACTTATCCTTTCTTAGAAGTAGCTTTTACCTTTCTCACGATTAGTAGAATATTAGATGATTGTTAGAAAACTACGACATATTTGTTTGTATGAATAACAGAATCATACGATTTTCCCTCTTTACCGTTACACTAAGTCAATCAAAACCTCCAAAATAACAATAAAAATTTTGTTCGAGCGGTGGGAGGAATCAAAATGCTAGGGGCTGCCCTGCGACACTACAAAGTATTTGGTAAAGGAAATACTTTTCACAAAAGAAGCAAGTAACTGCATTAAGGGGGTGGTCAACTCCATTGAAGGACTCGTGGTAGTACGCCTGATAGTAACACTGGCAAATTCCGTATGTGTACAACTTCATTCCAACACCGATTTGTCCTGCCCTGACTTGAATTGGGTCGATTTGACTTTGAGAGACAGTGTTGGAATGTGTCACGAACCACTATATATTGAAATTGCTCAGAATGGAAATAAAAATATTATCAATATGTACAAATTAATATATACATATATATCTAATTGGCACTAGCAAAAATAGTAATGAGAACGGTCGGATTGGGTCTGACAGACTCACAAGTTATTCAGAGGTCTACTGGAAGCACATGCACATTGACAATAAATCAAACCGGGCTGCGATACTAGCGCCTCTTCTATGGCGTTTTAGGGTTGGTATGCGAAGATACAATTCGCACTGCTAATTTTAAAGTGAAAATTGCATTTAAAAAAATAATTGCATACAGAGCCAGTCCAGCTAGTCTGGAGATACAGTTTGTCCTAGAATTTTTATAGTCTTTGTGAAGTTTGGAAATTATTTGATTACTACACACACACACACACACACACACACACACCGTATATTTAAGTAGCATTAGCCTATAAATGTTTTGCATGAAAATCTGTTGAAGTTAAGTGTTACTACAAGCCTCTAAACATTAGCCCATCAGTTTAATTCACTTTCTTTTTCTTGCAGCTAGAAGGAGCAACATGGGTTGTTTTATCCGCTATAGCGATGATGCTATACAACTGCAACTATCTAGTTGAATTTAATGCACAGAGATTTGAAACATACATCTACCTTATCTACTTTCGAAGTGAGTATTCTTGAAATGTCTTGTTGGTTTTTTCTTTTAAATATTACATTTATATTATCCCTTTGGTAATACGGGATATTGCTATAACCAAGAAGATTTCCCTCCTCATCTCCCTTGCAATTCGCACACTGTCAACAGATGAGACACGAAGCGTCAAGGACACATTTTACACATCGACTGTGGTAACCATAACTCGTGATCTCAATATATTTACGGAATAGGTTACATTTTGTTGCTAGTTAAGATGGAACATTCAAAGGTTTTACAACTGATTTGAACATTTTTATTGTTTTATTCATTATAAACATCTAGTGAATTAATATTTTAACACTTTAAATGTGCACTACCACTTCACGAAAAATAACCCCGAAGTTCGTTTACCAAAGTCTGCTTTCTCCTTCTTAGTCATTTTAACTTTTAAGAAGTTTGATTTACCAAAACTGTTTTATATATGAACCTTATCTGTTTGCGTGTAGGTTTGCTCGGGAGACAAAGAACCTCAAGAAGTACTTTGATCAATACCATCAATTTTCGCCAAGAAAATAGGGTTAACTGTTAGAAAACATGTCCATGGATGGAAGTGATATGTAAACCGGTAATGGACAAAAGCAATAACTTCGGTTTTTACGTTGATCACTATAGGCCAAAAATGGTAACAGCCAGATGTTGTTTCCTACAATCGATTAAGCGTCCGGTTTCCGGTTTCTATACTAAAACCGGAAGTGATAAAAATCCTCTACAATTTCCGGTTTCAATATTGATGTACGTAGAGCGAAAATGATAAGACATAGCGAGAAGCATTTTTGGAATCGATTTGATGTTCTTAAGAAGTGTCAGTTTTCTCAATTAATCATATCGCTATAGAATAAAAAAGGTAATAGATAGCGATAAGCAGTGTTCTCTAAGCAATTAAGGTCACAAGAATATATTATATCTGCAATCTCTTTATACTAAAATTTGAGACCCGGGTTCGATATCCTGCGTGAGCTTATGCTGTTTGGATCCGATGTTCAGTTGTAGGTTTCTATTGGGTGTCTTACATAATCTCACTGCTGAATGGGACGCTTAAACTTCAATCCAATTAAGTAACAATGTCTTTGAAATAACATCTTTGACACAGGTACAACTCTTGGTAGTAACGTGCTATAAAAGATATAATGATTTATTATTGAAAAAAAACGTTAAATCCTATATAAAAACGTTACTAAATTGATTAATTGAGATATAGATTTTGACGTTCCTTTACATCATTGAGGGTACATAAGAATTGCCCTTCCATTTCATCGCTTCTCAAAAAGGGGGCGTGGTTTGGCAACGCAAGAATGCGACTACTTAGAATAATCTCATTGTCCACATTTACAGTGACGCTACTTCTGCGTGAGTCACACTTTTAATATTTATGTACACATTGCCAATTGCCTGAACCATTTTTCTGATTTTGTTCAGGTTGAATCTATAACCTTCGTGGATCAACAACATTTTCGTTCTTATGCCTTTGATAAACTGAACTCCCTCCGTTTTCTGATCAGAGAAACTGAGAAGATGGGTGAAGAATAAAGTAAAGGTTGATTCTGGCGCTTGACTAACATGAAATTAAATTACTCGTCAATTTAGGGTATACTGAAACGGTAAAGCCAGTAAATTATATATGAGTAATAAAGGGGAACTCGTAACCAGTCAAAGCCACATTCGTCATCATCATGAGCGATAAAGTGGGACGAACAACGCGTCCTTTCCGAGAAGCGATGAAATGGGAACTGTTGTAGTGGGCATAAATCCTATAAGAGAGATATGAAACACTACTCCCACCGAAGATCGAATTCAGCACCACGTGCAGAGAAGTCCATGAAAAGGTCAATATTATAACTGATTATACAAATTATACAACACGTTGGACTTTCACTTTGTTTTTCCTGATCATCCGATAATGAATTCCTTGAAAATGGAAGAAAAGTAAATCCCTGGTAATACAAATTGTATCACTTTTAAAGCTTTGATGTAACAAGAATAAATTACTTTTCTATTTCATTATCCCCGATCATGCCCTTAAAGCTAGAGGAGGTGGGTGGCTAATGAAAGTGAGTGATTGGTAAACTAAATATTTCATGCTCTCCCATTGGGAATGAAACCAGGGACCACGTGGACCAAAGGCACACGCACTAGCTACTAGATCAGCGGCGAGGGCTTTTTGCATTTTTAATCAAGACTGGGAAAATGATAAGATTAGTTTCATTGAATTTGCACATCCCAAAACGAAAATTACGTAGATAGTAGAGCAACACTAAATTTTGCTTAGCTACAGTTACCGGCTGCAACTATTTGTATTTGCCATTTTAGCTTACTAACGTCATGGATTTCCTTGTTTTAGTCGCATCGTGGAGTTTGGAAAGTCTTATTGCCATCCCCTTGGTTTGAAGACTTCCTTTCAAATGACAAGGACTATTTCGCGGGATTCAATAACTATAATACCAGAGGTCTGCGTTGTACTGTTAAACGATTCTTCCCGCCCCTGTCACTGATCTATGGTTTGATGTTCGTATTAGAACTGATTGAATAATATTTACACTATGGGTGCTCTATTAGCATTAATGACCGGATACCACTAAGTGCTTATTCACCTTACGCTGCTCAAATCATTATGTGTAGGTCTGCCATTTGGCGGGACGACAGCCTCAACCCTTCTAGGAAGACTTTGCATAAAGTTACGAAAGACTTTGTCAGGTATTGTCCTTCGTTTTTCCTGCAACATGGCAAACAGTGCGATGGTGGTTAGAAGCATTGTTATCTGGCCAAATATAATCAATAAAGTTAAGTGGCACTGTGGGCCTGCCAGTCAAGCAGGTGCATCTCCATCTCCTCAAACCACTTTGTAAAGGTATACGCTTTAAGAGTGTTGGTATTATCATGTTGAAACACGAACGGCTCATTGTCGAACTGCTGCTGAAGGGTAGGTAGCGCAGAATTACCTAGGATTACTTGACAGGCATCATCATTCGTGATTTGACGCACTAATACCATGGGATCCCAGTTGAATCCATGAAAACCAAACACATATCATGATTGGTTCAACGCCATAGTGGGAACACTGAGTGAAACTCAGTGGTAAGTAGTGAAACTCTGTGGCTACGGTGACCAAACATTTTTGCCGGTGTGTGTTTTCACTTTCCGTCTAGGACATCGCTGGCCCTTATCATACAGTTTTCGTGATGTTCCTGGACGGGGTTACGGTTTAGCATCCCCTTTCGTTCCCATTTCCCCATTATGTCAAACACGCTTACATGTGGGATCTGAAACTTGCCGAAACTCTAACGAATTGAATGGCTGAATTGGTGGGCTCCAATGATCATGTCCTCCTTTAAGCTATATTTAACCCTCTTCGTCCGCTTATTTTGACTACTAGTGATCATATTATGTTCTCTGGATCGCGCACCTTCTTTCTGTTGCACATTTGTGACACCCAGATGGGTAAACTTGACTTTCGGGCTGTATTTAGTCATTAATGCCAATGAAGTTATATAAATTTATGTATTTCTCATTTCCTGGGTTTCAGATTCGACTCTTAGTTTGGATTCAGACTTTTTGACGTTGACCTGCTTCATGAGGTAATTTACAGTCTCTTGAGTTACGGACTCTGGTTTATAATGAAAACAATGGTGGCAATATGAGCATCTGATTAACTACACATCACCCAACTAAATTGCCACCTTTCCAGCCCATATCGAATGGTTAGCAGGTAGGAGTAAAGATATAAGATTTGTGCTTATTTATTTATTTTTTAATTACAGATGGAAACTGTGCAATGCCCATTACTTTTACTCCACCAACCGATGTTACGCTGGGAGACGGTTCTACGATTGAACCTGTTACATGGCCGTATAATCCTTATCCAGTGTACAGAACCTATCAATGGATGACAACGTACCTGGCACTTAGTTCATTCTGGGTTTTCACCTCACTCGTCCTAACAGGTAAGCATTTTAAAAAGACTCATTGATATTCAAGAAATGAAAAAGAGCGACTGGACGGAAAATTGAAAAAGCGTTTCCGTCTTATCGTGCCAATGGTCTGTAGTTAATCTGAGGAAGCACTGCACAAAGTGGCATGTAAATCATTAAATATAATCTGCCATTATGAAAGGCCACTTGCCGCTACTGAGAAGCTTCCATGAACTACGGTCTTCAACTAACTTTGTCGTCTTCACGAACGATTTTTCTGTTTTAATATCACCCACCAATTGTAGCCTGTTGCCTCTCCCTCTTTTTCTTGCCACCATACCTTCTAATATGTCCCCCTGGTAAAATTCCTTCTCAGTCAAACCAGTTTATCTTCCTCTTTTCAATTAAATCTAAAATTATCATTTTCTCCTCTAATGTTTATAGCACCTTATTCAATTCCCGTTCGACCCAGCTAATTCTACATTTTGATGGATTTCAGGCTATTTTCATCACTTTTGCGTAATGTTCATGGTTTCTTCCCATATAGTACAACACTTCACACGCAACATCACAGGTCTTTCAAGTCTTTATTCAAGAATCCAAAAATAGACTTTTCTACCTTCTAAAGACTTCTTACGTCAATTTTGTCCTTGTTTTTATTTAGCGTTCGTACTTCATGCCAGCACTAACATTACTGCCTCGATATCGAAAACTAGTCATATGTTGTATTTTCTCCCCTCTTATTTCTATATTTGATACTTACCGTTTTATTCCAATCTCCGTGGCTTTTGTCTTTCTAACGTTTATTTTCATCCCATATTCTTCACAACTCTTCCTTAACTTTTCTAAAAATTTTATTAATTTTCTTTTCAAATTCCGTTACCAGCACCCAGTGGCGTAGCAGCTGCCCCCGCAACCCCCGCAGTGCGGGGGGGCCCGAGGTATAGGGGGCCCCGAAGTCTTGTGATGAATAAAGATTTAAAGAAGAAGAACTTCAACCTTACTTCTGTCGGCTTTACAACTAGGGCCCCTTCTCTATACTTTGCGGGGGGGCCCGCAAAAGTGTGCTACGCCACTGCCAGCACCATATCATCTGCAAACCTAATTCAAACCTAGCGTCGTATTATCTATACCTAATTATTCTACTTCCTACGGTAACACCATCTTCATTATATATTCTCTCCTTCACTATCTCTTCTTCATAGACATTTTATAACGACGGTTGGAGACAACATCGCTGTTGAACTCTCCTTCCAATTATATTCTTCTCTGGCTCTACTTTTACACTTACTTGCTGGTTCATATATAAGTTTCTTATGAGTCCTTGATCCTTCTACATCAACATCGTTACTTGTTTGTTGGTATTCAGTCAATAATTATTTTGTCCATCGATCATAATTCCTTTTAATATGTTCATCCTACTCCCATCTTAATGCTTTCATTTCATAACAATCTTCATAGGGACTGCGGTGGCTCACTGGTAAGAGTGTTCACATCTTGTGCATGGGATCCTTGGTTCGATCCCAGCTCGCGCCAAGTGAGCTTTGTGTTGGACAAACACCGTGTGCGTGGGTTCTTCCGTTTCTTCGCACTTTCTTCATTCCACCATTTCATTAATTTCTCACCATCAGTCTCCTTTAGCCTAGCCGCCATATGCGTGGGACGTGAAACTTAAAGATTTCATTTCATTTTTCAACAATTTTCATCACTCTTGTCCTCTTTCGAATTCACGGGCTTCTTCTACTACCTTTACGAGTGTTTGTTATCACGCTTCGTTTTGTGGCTCCTCGGAATTATTCATAGATTCCTTTAGCCTTGGAGCATAATCATGGGATGTTAAACTAAAATAATAATAATTAAGATATGGAAATAAGGATAAAGAGAGAATGAAGTATTTCTTATAGACTACAATTGCTCTTGTAAACAGATAATTGTTAAAAGTTAATTTTGCGTCATTTATCGCTTACGTTTTCGTGACAATCAATCAAGACAAGTGTGTTACGTCAACGTAATCGGGCCTTGTTACCTGATATAATTAACAATTCATTCATCGTAGATATGAATAAAAACAACACAACAAACTGAATAAAGTACTCTACTTATCTCGTATTAAGAATTCCTTGACTTGGCTTTTTTTAAAAGTTTTTTGTAAGCTCAAATTTTCCTTAAATCTGTTTTTCCAATTTACTTATGAATTTAATAATTTCTGTTCGGTCAGAAGTTCATTTTGACATGCATTAGCTCAGAAAAATCACACACACAAAATAACAATAGAAATGGCGCGGGACAATTGAAATTTGACCCATGATCCTCTGATCCACGACCAACCGTGACCCATTCTGATCCGCCAACTGCCATGACCCACTCTGACCCATCACCCACCAAAACCCTTCGTCATCAACTCCTCTCCACTGACTAAAAAGTTTTCACTTGTAATGAAACAAGGCTGTAAAACTATCATTAATCGTAATTTGAATTTCCACGATCAATCGCTCAAGCACCGCTCTGTTATAGTACGGTGGATCCGACATAAAATAATAAAGCGTTTGTCATGGGCATATTACGATGAATTTCAATTTAATTACATTGAACAACAACAACAACAAAAAGACTTGTTGAGTATTTCCTTTCCCAAAATACTTGATTCTTACTAATTGTGGGGCGAGAAAAATGAATCTGACCTCACATTTCTTTTATTATGTAGCTACTGTTTTTGAGAAACAGCTGTTGTAATGTAGCTACGGATGCGCACGAGGCAAGATTTGTGGCTGTCTCGTCTCGAAAATGTGCTGTAAAAGTGATGTCTCGAGTCGAAAAATGTATATTTCTCTATTGGAAGAGCCATGTCTCGACTCGAATTTTGTCAGGAAAATCCTGTCTCGACTCGTCTCGTGCGCATCCCTAAATGTAACATTGGGTGTCAATACTTTATATTATGTATTGCATGTATTACATGATATGTATTATCATCTTTATTCAATGCCTTTACTAACTGTTTCATTTATCCCTGTTTGATATGTAACGGAGGCAGGAGGATGCTTTTTATAGGAACAAAAGGGGAATGTTGTATATTCTTCTCACCAGCCAGAAGTCCCTTCTTGGTGGCCCCATCTTTTTGATGTAGGGGCCGCGGTGGCTCAGTGGTAGAGCGTTCACCTCTGGTGCTTGGGGTCCCGGGTTCAATCCCAGCCTCCGCCAAGTGAGCTTTGTGGTGGACAAACACCGTGTGCGTGGGTTTTCTCGGGGTTCTCCCGTTTCCTCCCACTTTCTTCATTCCACCATTTCATTCATTACTCATTATCACCGTCTCCTTTAGCCTAACCGGCATAACCGTGGAACGTAAAACTCAAAGATTTCATTTCATTTTTTCATTTTTTTTTTTTTTTTGATGTAATGGGAAGACCTTCCCAACCATCCTATTCACACACACACACACACACACACAAAAAAAAAAAAAAAACAACGGTATTTGGTGGAACCCAATTGCAATCCTAACACAATAACGATTACTTTTAGGTCTCTTCATAACTACCATTGATGAACATTGTACTGAACTACTGCGAGTATTTGTTTCATGTGTTGATAGACTATGTTTCCTTCATATAGACAACATAACCAATAGGCACTGATGGAAGATAATTGGAATTGTGGGGCAGGACAGTTTTCATACTAAACTTAGAACTGTCTATGAACAGTCTCCACTCCTGTAATTTGTATTTGGAATGAAATTTGTTCATCAAACCAATTACATCATGACAAAATACCACGGTATCCTGCTATGTGAAATAAACATCAAACTGCTTTTGATGATTCCCGTATATTGACACTTTCACATTACCTTGCACTAAGTTCCATTCCTTAAATCGTGATGCAGAAAACTCAGTTTTGTTCTTAAGCAGCTAAAGATCTCAAATGAAATGATTAAGTTCTGTTTGTGAAAGTAGGCGTGGGACCTTTAGTGTTGCACTGCGTGGCATAGTTTCTGTATGAGGGCCTTTATGCTGTCTCCATGTCATCTGTGTCCTCTTCGTCTTCTTCGTCTTGAACATTATATTCGTTTCGAGGACTAGGTACAGGGAGATCTTTGCCATGAGAGATCAGTCTGAGGGCTGACGGGATTTTGGGGTATTGTATAGTTCCTTTCTTCTTTTTGGACACTCCATGTATAATTGGTGGTACTAAACAAAAATAGCAGTCGTTGACATGATTGATTGGCTCCCTCCACACCAATCAATCATGGAATGACCCTTGTTTTGTAACCATCCACGTATATTTACACAGCAAATTTAACAGCATATATGAGGTACCCGTGCCTTGTCCTGGTCCCTACTTTCACACCAAAATAGTGCAAAAATGCTGTTCCCACAAGCGGTATCAAAGGACATTTCCGCTTTCCAAATGTGACTTCACCACACACATAACAAAAAATGTTTGAACTGCTGACACATTGACGATGCATGTTGCTCTTTTTAATCACTCAGCACCCTTTAAGATACCTGAATGGAAACAAGAAAACCATCATTATAAATACAATTTGTGTGGTTATCACTTTAGTACATTTTATTATACTTAAAACCTTATTTTTTTACTTGCAAACGGGACTAAGAATAATGACGTCACCATATGCGATATCGGAATGATGTTTCGCAGGAACATTCCTAGTATGCCAACGTATTAGTGTTTCTTGCTTTTACCCAGAGTTGCTCTAGAGGGCCCGAAACGTCCAGAAAAGGATTTTTTCAAAGAAATTTCCCTGATACTTGCATGAATAAAAATACACAGTATAGTTTAACGAGATTTGGCACAACATTTAAATTAACCTCCAGGGCCGGACCTAGACAATTTGCCGCCCTGTGCAGTGGCATTATTTGCCCCCTCTTTCCCCAGAAAGAACAAACCTTAAAAGACACGATTTTAAGTATGCTACCCCGTATGAACAACGACGGGGAGGAAAAGTGCACTCGCACTCAGAAATGCCTAAACATTACAAATACAATCTCGTTTTGTCTTTTTCTTTAAATAATATTGTTTCTATGTTAGTGTTAGATAAAGCAAACACACCTGTAGAGGACGTCGTTTTATAAAATTCAATATCAAGCTTCACTCTCAAACAAGTTTGCAATTCCAGTGCAACTAGTTCATTTATCTTTAATTATTGATTTTCGTCTGTTAAATCTACGTCTGTTAAAAAAAAAAACTTGTTTCCACCTTCAATGATAAGGAACTTGTTTGTGACAAAGATAATCGTTGTTTTCGTATTGAAACTGAATAACTTACTACATGGAACAGGTGCTGATCGAGAATAGAGTTCTTGTAATTGACAATAATCAAGCAATTCACGCTGGAATTTGTTTGACCATTTGCTTTAGCACTGTCCATGTGAACCTTAAACTAATGCGACCCAAACATGATTTGTGAATAGCCTCGGACAAGGACTGATAACTTGGCACGACCTCGGCAAAAGAAAATGGACATGAGATTTGGAACATGGAATATTAGAAGTCTTTATAGGCCAGGCGCGTTAAAATCTGTTACGAGTAAATTAGAGAAATACAGGATGGACCTAGTAGGAGTTCAGGAAGTTAGGTGGGAAGGAAATGGATCTAAGAATTCCGGAAATTTTACGTTCTTTTACGGGGAAGGAAATAAAAATCACCAGTTAGGAACAGGGTTTTTCGTTCATAAACGTATATTACCAGCAATTAAACGGGTTGAATTTGTTACTGACAGACTTTCTTTTATTACTCTCAAGGGACGGTGGTGTGATATTATTGTTTTAAATGTACGGTACATGCTCCAACTGAAGATAAGGGTGACGATATAAAAGATAGTTTTTACGAAGAAGTGGAACGGATATTTGACCAACTCCCGCGATACCATATGAAGATTCTATTAGGGGATTTCAATGCGAAGGTAGGACGAGAGGATATTTTCAAACCGATTATAGGGAACGAAAGTTTGCATAAGGAAAGTAATGACAACGGTGTTAGACTCGTGAACTTTGCAACATCCAAAAACCTAATCGTGAAGAGTACAAAATTCCCACATCGCGACGTTCATAAATACACTTGGACATCACCAGACGGAAAAAACACATAATCAAATTGATCACGTTTTAGTAGATAGAAGAAGGCAATCTAGCATAATTGACGTCCGGTCGTTTAGAGGGGCTGATTGTGACACTGATCACTACCTGGTAGTAGCGATAATACGGGAGAGATTATCGTTCAATAAAGGTAATATTCAATGTCCGAAAACGGAGAGATTTAATTTAAAGAAATTAGAAGAGAGCCATGTAAGAAAGGAATACCAGATTGAAGTTTCGAATAGATTCTCGGTTTTAGAAGACTCGGAATGCACTAGTGTTGAGGATACTTGGATTGAAATTAGAGATAGCATTAAAAGTTCAGCAATAGAAAAATTGGGACACGCGGAAATACGTAGGAACAAACCATGGTTCGACCAAGAATGCATTAAACTAGCAGAGAAGAGAAAACAGGCAAAATTACGGTGGCTACAAAATCCGAATGAAATAACTACACAAAATTTTGCAGATATCAGGCGGGAAACTTCCAAAACATTTAGAACAAAGAAACGCAATTTTTTGAAAGTTAAAATTAAGGAACTTGAAGATAATAGTAAAAATAAAAATATTCGGGACATGTATAAGGGGATCAGCGAATTTAAGAAAGGCTATCAACCTCGTGCTTATATATTAAAGAAAGCTGACGGAACAGTTCTCACTGATACGCATAGCCTCTTAAATAGATGGAAAGATTTCTTTGACGATTTGCTGAACACGCAGCCAAAAACTAATGCGCGTGGAGAAAAGGAGATACACACCGCAGAACCGTATATTCCAGAACCCAATCGAATAGAAGTAGAAGCCGCTATAAAGAAATTAAAGAAACACAAATCTCCGGGTGTGGATGAAATTCCGGCTGAGTTAATTTTAGCTGGAGGCAAAAAAATGTGGAACAAGATACACAAACTCATTCTCCTTATCTGGAACAAGGAAGAATTGCCACAAGAGTGGAAAGAATCAATCATTGTTCCAATTCACAAGAAAGGCGACAAAACTGACTGTAATAATTATCGAGGCATCTCTCTTCTGTCAACATCCTATAAAATCCTTTCAAATATTCTATTAGCAAGACTGACCCCATACGCAGATGAAATTATTGGAGATTATCAGTGCGGATTTAGACGAAATCGATCAACTATCGACCAAATATTTACCATTCGCCAAATACTCGAAAAAAAGTGGGAATACAATATCCCGGTACATCAACTATTTATTGATTTTAGAAAGGCTTACGACTTGGTTAGGAGAGAAACATTGTACAACGTTCTTACAGAACTTGGAATACCGAGAAAGCTAAGTGGATTAATTAAGATATGCTTAAGTGAATCCCAAAGTAAAGTCCGGGTAGGAAAATTTTTGTCCACGAGCTTTCACGTCCAAAATGGCTTGAAACAAGGAGATGCGTTGTCGCCATTATTATTTAACTTTGTGCTAGAATACGCTATAAGGAAAATCAAAGATAGCAACCAGGGCCTACAGTTGAACGGTATTCACTAGGTGATGGCATATGCTGATGATATAAATTTAATAGGGAATGATAGGAGAACAGTAGAAATAAATGCAGAGATCTTATTAAATGCTTGCAGGGACATGGGTTTAGAAGTAAATGCAGAGAAAACTAAATACATGGAAGTGCGTCGGGACCGTAATACGGCAAATTGTGGAGGCGTTAAAATATTAAATAATACTTTTGATAAAGTGGATACTTTCAAATATTTAGGATCAATATTAACAGACGAAAATCATATTCACGAAGAAATTAAATGTCGACTAAAAGCAGGGAATTCGTGTTACTATTCGGCTCAAAATCTCTTGTCGTCGCGAATTCTGTCGAAGAATTTGAAGCTTAAAATATATAAAACGATAATCATGCCTGTTATTCTGTATGGTTGCGAAACATGGTCACTTACTCTGAGGGAAGAACATAGACTGAAAGTATTTGAGAACAGGATCCTGAGAAGAATATTCGGACCCAAGAGGAACGAGAATGGGGAATAGCGGAGACTTCATAACGAGGAACTACATAGTTTATACGGTTTACCCAACATTGTTAGGGTCGTCAAGTCTAGGAGGCTTAGGTGGGCAGGTCATGTAGCTAGAATGGAAGAAAGTAGAAACGCTTTCAAAGTCTTGACTGGAAGACCCATAGGAAAACGACCATTAGGAAGACCTAGGCGCAGATGGGAGGATAATATTAAGATGGATCTCGCAGAGATAGGAATACAAAGTAGAAAATGGATGCAATTAGCTAAGGATAGAAGTCAGTGGAGAGCTTTTGTGAACGCGGCACTGAACCTGCGGGTTCCATAAGCCATAGAGTTAGTTAGTTAGTTAGTTAATATTCAAATATAAGGTCAGCTTAGTAAATTTAACTATCATTATCATGAAGTATGTTTCCAACTAAAAATATTTATTTTAAATAATATAATTATGACAGATTTGGCTGGCCTTCCAAACTTCCCGCCTCGTGCAAATGCTCGAGTTGCATTTATGGCAGAGCCGATCCTGTTAACCTTTAAACTTCGTAATTTTTGTGTACCTACAATATTGCTAAAAGATAAGACAGATATCAATTGATACACCATATCGAGCTGAAGATAATAATATTCTTGAAGGTGTATTCTTATGTGTAGTTTTTAAGACATACAAAAAAGGTCGTGCAGCTACAAAAACTATGTCGTTTGTTCCCAACAACTGAAAGTTGTTATTCTGCTGAAATAAATCAATTCTTTTTTTTTTTTTTTTAAATATACTGTATACATAAAAATTTGCAATGTTAACTACCCTAGTAGCAGAGACAACTCGCAAACCGCTTGCTGTAAGCTTGAATTGCAAGTCGGCCAAGCTTTTGTATAGGGCTTGATTGAGAAACGTACAAGCATGCCGCAAGCTGGATTCCAGTAACGAAGTTACATGGGAGCAACCTTGCATTCAGTGTTCTATCCAAGCTTGACGCAAGCGTTTTACAAGTCCAGTCAAGTCAACCAATGAACGACCAGTGATGCTATGACGCTCAGCGAGGGGTCTAAAGCATCGCTTGCAAGTGCAACAAAAGACAGACAGATTGTATAAAAGCATGTGTTTCAAGTCCAAGCGTAGAAAACCAAAAGCGAAGAAGAATTAACTTATATTAACTGTATTAAATAAACTTATACTTAATAAACGTTCTTATTTTTCAGCTGCTGCTATTCCAAAGCCTACAAAAGTCACTGTTATTTTATACTATCCTTGGATATTCATGTCAACTGTTATGTGTGTGACAGATATAGCTGCCAGTATTCGCTTCGGTCTAGATATATCAGAGACGAAAGTAAGTGTGTTATAATAATTTAGCAATCTTTAGCATGTGTTAAGAACGTGGATTAGCTGAAGTTACTACTTAACGATGCTTCGACCGATTCATATGTTTTTAAGCAAATACTATTAAGGTATAACAAAAAAAAAGTCGAAATCTATTAATATATCACATTGAGCTAAACAAAATGGTGAAAGTGAAATTGTCACCCTTAGTTTTCGATAAAAACAATTTTCTTTTTGTACAGCACATATTAATTTGTATACTTAAGAGTAACAGTACCACGTGTACAGAGGCATAAACCTGACATGGTAGTAGAATTTTAGTACTTCCGGTTTCAGTAGAGAGATTAGAGTGAAGACGGAATATACAGGATGTTTCAAAACAACACCGACAACGTTTGGAAGATGATTCCTGATACCAACTAACTAACTAACTCTATGGCCTATGGAACCCGGAGGTTCAATGCCGCGTTCACAAAAGCTCTCCACTGACTTCTATCCTTAGCTAATTGGATCCAGTTTCTACTTTGTATTCCTATCTCTGCGAGATCCATCTTAATATTATCCTCCCATCTGCGCCTAGGTCTTCCTAATGGTCGTTTTCCTATGGGTCTACCATTCAAGACTTTGAAAGCGTTTCTACTTTCTTCCATTCTAGCTACATGACCTGCCCACCTAAGCCTCCTAGACTTGACGACCCTAACAATGTTGGGTAAACCGTATAAACTATGTAGTTCCTCGTTATGAAGCTTCCGCCATTCCCCATTCTCGTTCCTCTTGGGTCCGAATATTCTTCTCAGGATCCTGTTCTCAAATACTTTCAGTCTATGTTCTTCCCTCAGAGTAAGCGACCATGTTTCGCAACCATACAAAACAACAGGCATGATTATCGTTTTATATATTTTAAGCTTCAAATTCCTCGACAGAATTCGCGACGACAAGAGATTTTGAACCGAATAGTAACACGAATTCCCTGCTTTTAGTCGACATTTAATTTCTTCGTGAATATGATTTTCGTCTGTTAATATTGATCCTAAATATTTGAAAGTATCCACTTTATCAAAAGTATTATTTAATATTTTAACGCCTCCACAATTTGCCGTATTACGGTCCCGACGCACTTCCATGTATTTAGTTTTCTCTGCATTTACTTCTAAACCCATGTCCCTGCAAGCGTTTAATAATATCTCTGCATTTATTTCTACTGTTCTCCTATCATCCCCTATTAAATTTACATCATCAGCATATGCCATAACCTGGTGAATGCCGTTCAACTCTAGGCCCTGGTTGCTATCTTTGATTTTCCTTACGGCGTATTCCAGCACAAAGTTAAATAATAATGGCTTCCTGATACCAAGATAAGGCAAAAATTATAGACCAACCTGGATGCACAAATGCTTCCTTTCGGAGTTATAGGCTTCCGAAAACATGAAAAAAAATGGTCTTTAAAGGTCCATAACTCCAAAACTATGGGACCTACCGTAGTCGGGTCAAGACTTCACTTAGGAACTAATGTGTACCCTATTCAAAAATTTGTTTCAGAATCCTGAGGTATTCATTCAACATTTTTTGTAGAGAGAGTTTGCCTACGGATATATAATTTGAAGTACTTACCAACTACCTCTATAAAAATTGTTGGGGAAGTACAGCAACCTTGTGATATTTGGATAGGGCACATATTAGTTTCTCAGTGAAGTCTTGATCCGACTACGGTAGTTCTCATAGTTTTGGAGCTATGGACCTTTAAAGTTCATCTTTTACTGTTTCCGGCAGCCTATAACTCCGAAAAGAAGCATTTGTGCACCCATTTTGGTCTATACTTTTTGTCTTATATTGATGTGAGGAATCACCTCCCAAAGGTTGTCGGTGTTGTTTTGAAACACTCTGTATACTCTTTGGACCCCTAATTGACTGCAGAAAACAGTTTTTGGCTCTGGAATACCCATCTTATTCTATAGCGAACAACGTTATACTCTATAGGAAAGTGGTTGATTTTTGCCACTTTCAGTTTGAATAAAGGGTTAAGAGAGAAGATGGTACCTATTTTGGAACACTAACTGGACTTTTGAAAAACACTTCTCTCTCTACCTCTTATTGTTTTTATGGAGTCACGGTGGCTCAGTATTAGAGCACTTACCTCTGGTGCGTAGGGTTCCTGGTTCGACTACCGGTAGGGATACGCACGAATCGAGGTGTGTCTCGAATGTCAACTCGACTCGAATTCGAGACGAGATTCGGGTCGAGACACCCTGTGAAATTCGAGACGAATCGAAACAAATACATTTCTCCACTCGAAAGTTCGATTCGAGACATGAGTCGAGTCGTGACTGCTCGTAAAAATCTCGACTCGACTCGAATGTCTCGAAAACCTTTCTATAATTTTTAATATTCTTTTGAAGAAAGTATTCACTCAGAAATAACCTTGAAACCAATTCCCTTGAGCATCCATGTGTTTAGTTCAGCTCGGGCAAGGCACTATGACGGGCGAGGTGTATCGCACACTGCTTGTAGACTACGTACACTCCTTCATGACGACAATGTTTCCTAACGGCAGCGGCATTTTTCGACAAGATAATGCACCATGGCACAAGGTCAAGAGTGTGATGGAGTGGTTCGAGGAACACAGGGGCGAGTTCCAAGTGAAGTGCTGGTCCCCCAACTCGCCGGATCTGAACCTAATTGAACATATCTGGGAAGTGATTGAACGTGACGTCAGAGCGCATTGCCCCCTCCCCAGAATTTAGGGAATTAGGCGACCTCTGTGTGTGCACATGTTGTGCCAACTCTCTCCAGCGACCTACCGAGGATCATTGCATCCATGCCAAGACGCATCGCCGTTTTTATCCGTGCCAAAGATGGGCATACTGACAATTAGGTAGGTAGTCACAATGTTCTGGCTGATGTGTGCGTATATTCTAACTCGTATATTTTGTCTCGACTCGAATTTCGAGACGTCTCGTCTCGAATTCAAGTCGAGTAGAGACAGAAACTGTCGAGACAAAGACATATTTTGGAGTCGAGAGAAAATTTTCTAAAGACGAGTCGAGACAGCTCGACTCGACTCGAATCGTGCGGATCCCTAATTACTGGCGAAGTAAGTTTGTCGTGAAGAGCATCGTGTCCTTGACTTTTAAGGGTTACTCTCGTTTCCTCCCACAATGTCATTCCACCGATTTGTCTATTATTATTGGCTTGTCTTAATTATCCATATCCTTTAGCCGTAAGAACATAATCGTGGGACGTTAAACTAAAATATTTCATTTCATTTTCATTTTTATCGTTCTTGCTCTATGTTGATCAATTTTGAAATCAAAAGTTGCAGGAAACTGCTTCTTCTTATTTATTACTGTTTTTACTTTATAGCTGTGGTCGCCAAAGTTATGAAGCTTCTGAGCTACCGTTCCGTTTTTAAATTCTACTCTGAGCTACCAACCATAAGAACTACCAACTTTTTTTTTTAAATCTTACATTTCTAGTAAATATGAAATCAAAATATAGAAGTTAGCAAATGTCTAATACACACACGAAAAACATAACGTTTAGCAAATGTCTAATATACATACGAAAAACATAACGTTTACCAAATGTCTAATATACACACGAAAAACACAACGTTTACCAAATGTCTAATATACACACGAAAAATATAGCGTTTAGCAAATATCTAATATACACACGAAAAACAACGTTTAGCAAATGTCTAATATACATACGAAAAATATAACGTTTAGCAAATGTCTAATATACACATGAAAAACATAACGTTTAGCAAATGTCTAATATACACACGAAAATATAACGTTTAGCAAACGTCTAATATACACACGAAAAATATAACGTTTAGCAAATGTCTAATATACACACGAAAAACACAACGCTTAGCAAATGTCTAATATACACACGAGAAACATAACGTTTACCAAATGTCTAATATACACACGAAAAATATAACGTTTAGCAAATGTCTAATATACACACGAAAGATATAACGTTTAGCGAATGTCTAATATACACACGAAAAACATAACGTTTAGCAAATGTCTAATATACACACGAAAAATATAACGTGCACAATCCCACGCGTATCCAATCAACTGTGAGATGAGATTGACAATGACAGTTGCGCAGTTACAACAAGCAGTTGTTGTCGTCAGCGCCCTCTGTCGTTAGCATCAGCTTACTGGAGGATTCAATGTTAGCCAATTGGAGCGTTAACGCGATCTACCGAAAATGTCCCCACGAGCTATTAATAGCTCGCGTTCGACTGTTTGGCGATCACTGCTCTATAGTGATGAAAATTGAAGCCTTTTTTTTTTTTTTTTTTTTTGAAATGGTTGGCTTCTACTACTTTTGGTTTCAATATTGCCTTCAGCAATGAACTCGAATCATGACATTTCACTCACTATATTCTAGCCAAAATTCATAATGATTCGTAAACTCGTTCTTGAGCAGGGCTGGCCTTAGGTGATGCGGGACCCGATTGGGAACGTTTTGCGGGACCCCAAGTTTACAACTAACTTTCACCAAGATCTGTAGAAGCATTATATATTATATGTATGTGTGGGGCTTGAAAAATTCACATGTCAGTGGCAAGGGCGCCCATCAGAAGGGGCAAGGTGAGGCGCTTACATTAGTTACAGCAAAATTTGAAACTATATTTGAAACTTGCCCCCCTTGGAAACCACAACATGGGCGCCCTTGGCCAGTGGAGATTTCATTTTTTTTACATTTGTCGAGTAAAGTCCGATCAATCAAAAACGTGTTTCATTCCAGACACAAAAAGATAAATAAATACAATAAAAAAATATAATATTGCAATCCACCATCATGTTGAACGATCTTTTTTATTCGTATCGCAAAGCGATTTTTTGTTATATATATTTTTGGATCAAAAGAACCAATATTTCAATCAAAAATTTTCTTGTACACCTTATATCTGGGGAACTACATATGTATCGAAACCCAAACTATCACTGAACTCAGTATGATGTGCTTATTCCATAGGAAATACGAAAACTCGATTTAGGGGCCGTTCAAAAATTTTGCGGCCCCTGATCCAAAAACTAATTATTGGCCAAGATCACAATCTTTCGATTTTTTTTTATACGCCTAAAATTCTTGTTCAGAGAATTAACTCAAATAAATGAAAATACAGACAGTGACTGAATTTTAAAATACATATTTCACCCTTGTGCCTCAAAATTTTTCAGGAAGGTTCTGTACCAGTATTTGATTTTTCTTCTCTTACAAGTAGAGTAAACCTATCGATGTTGAAATCTAGTTTCTTGAGCAAAGTTGGCAGAGAAGTGTAGAATATCAAGAAACGAGCGCAAGCAAAATTTAAAGTGCTTCCGTCTAGACAGCTGCAGTGGCCAAAACCTGATTGATCAGAATAAGCCATAACTATTTATTTCAACTTTGGAAATTTAATTTAATTTGTAAAGTGGGTAAAGGGGTTAAAAACAAAAACACATTAACGGACACCGGAGAAAGTATACATCTATTTGAGGGTATGTTTATTATAGCTGCCATCTTGAAGTTGGTCATCTTGTATCTAGCTCGACTTTTTTAAATAGGAAGGGGGTCATATCAAATTGAGCTAGAATTTTACGAGAAATACAATGGTGAAATCTGGTTCCATAATATAACTTAATATTGGTAAAACATAATGAAATGCACATTGATATGAATTCGTTGGTTCAAAGATTTCTTAACAGCTGTATCTTTTTGAAAGAATTCAAATCAGGAAAACCTAATGTAAGCTAGTAAGAACATCGGAGATAACTACTTATGAAAGGTATCAGCTTGAAATCATACTCGAGTGCAGACATAATGAAATGGTGATGAGACGATCACAAACCTAAGGAACTGATGGAGTATGGATGATATTTTCCATTGGATTATTCGAGTTAGAAGACAAAACTTTCATGAGCAGTCACCTATTCAGTACGTACTAGTATGCCTACATTCGGTTTTCCTGACTTAATTTTTTTAAAAATACATCCACGGGATTTTTCGGAGAAAAGGGCAAAGTTTGTCCTTTGGTATCGTATTTTTAATATAGCTATAACAAGGGAAATGATATGCAAAGAAGTCGCACTGACGTTAATTTATTTGATACCATCTCGGCATTCACGGTAGTATCACACGATATATAATGATTAAGAACGTCAGGAACTTTTACTTAGTCGGGTGTTCAAAATAAAAGATGGTATGCATCCCGAATAATGATATATTGTATATTTTTGCACCAACTCAAAGAGAACAATACTTTTACGCCCGGTGTGTGTGTAGGTAAATTTGGGGGCTTGTCAAGGGTATTGGGGTTGTGTAGAATTCTCCCTGGACATAAGATCTATTTTTACAACAGAAGTTGTAAAAATAAAAAAATATAAAGAAACTTCTGCAGCATTAAATTCAGAAAATATTTGCTTATTCATGTACTTGTTAGGGAGAGGACATACCCTCCCTTGTGGAGTCCATGGATGTACCTGTATTGCAATATGTTGTTGTGTGTAAATAAATATCGAGAGTAGCAGAGCCAATTGTGTGAAACGGGAATACTTTCAACTTTGCGATTCCCCGTGTTTTAAGGAACCAGTTAAATCATTTGATTGGATGTCAGACAAACTGGATGTTTCTTTCTAACGTTGTCCGTGACATAGGTGTGAAAAGTGTTTTGACAACTAAATTCTTTCACCAGCCTCTGACCTTGCTTCACGGCAATGCTACTTGGAAAGAGGTTTCTCAGTTAATGAAGAGTGTTTGGTAGAAAACTCGGCAGAAGAGTCGCATGTTGCTCAACTAGAAGTGTACGGAGCAGTTATTAGCTGCAGGAATGATTGTTGCGATAATTATGAAGCAATGAATTCGTCCTCTAGAAGATAGGAAGCTGTAAAGGATAAGAAGAATAAAGAAAATAAGTGGCTACCAGTAAGAGAAAGGCTGTACAAGAATTAAGTATGTTGGAGATGAAGAAGAGACGCAGCAAACACATGAAGAAGTTGATTCTTAGGACAGAGAAATTACAAATCTAAAAAAAGAAAATGTGTATGTAAGTGTGCTTAGTCTAACATACATGTTCTGTTAAAAAATATTTAGGGACTGCTTACATTTTTACTTAGTAATGTGTATTTTTATTACTTAAAACGCTATTTATGAGATGAGTGAAGATAAATGTTTTATGCAAGTATAAATGTGCAAGTTACCATATCTGTTGCATGGTAGTGAGTATTTGTACTTATTAGAATGATATAAATTACTGTAATCACATGTAATCTCTGTCATTTAGTAGTAGTGTATTCACAGAGAAAGTGTTAATTATAGCACAAGGATAAATAAAGCCATACCTCATTCAGGATGAAAGTGAAAGTGTATTCCAAGAGGTAACACTGAAATGATAAAATTAGGTAAATTAGATCACTCTTTACTAATTTTAGAAGTTACTAAGACAAAAGTGTCTTAAGACCTTTATCTTAACCGTCCATTTGTAGGGGATTAAAAAAAAAAACACACCTAAAATACTGTAGTACTTGGCCAAGAAAATTTGTAAAATCGTCAAGAAAAGGTCAAGAAATTTGCATTCTCAAAACTTGCAGACACCCTGTAATCTTTCCCAAATCAACTGATTAGCGTAACTATAAGAAGACTCTGAATACTAAAAAGTGCACAGTCCCTAGTACAGAGATATTACGACACTAACTAATCGCGTGACTAACGGTTGAATAACGATTTTTTTCTGAATACTGCCCATCGAGTATTTGTACATCAACTTCTTAAAAATAGATGCTGTACGACATCCGCGCGATCTATTAAAATCAGATTGATGTTGAGGTATATGGTGATTAAGTTTTTCGTTGTAGCATGGCGTCGTTAGCTTTTAAATCTGGGGGATCGGGTGAATCAAAATCAAAATCCTAAAACAAAAGTTATATATACAAATAGTATAGTTTCTTTAAATAAATTTGACTAAAATCTGGGAGGATGCGTTCCCCCGACCTCCCCGCTAACGACACCCGTGGTTGTAGGTCAGTCCATTTGAAATCACCCATCGCTTCAAAAATTTATTATTTTGTAAAAGTTTTGAGCACAAAATTATACTATATTTAGAAAATAGAAAACAATCATTAATTTTTTTTAGATGTTCAGTTCCGTTTCTTTTTCTTTTTCTTTCTTTCTTTTTTCTTTTTTTTTTTGAGTCGCCAGTTTGTATAGGCGTGTATGCCTATTTTGCGCTTTACAATGATTTACAGCAAACACTGCAACTCCGTTATCTTTTTAAGATACTAGCTGAACGTGAGCTCTCTTCACAGCGTATCAATCACATATGAAGACTATAGGGGAGAAGGTAAGTCAGTTGTTTACAATTTTACACAATTGCCCTGTTTTCCACTGACTAACCTACTTCTTCCCCTATAGGCGAAATCTTTAGCATTAAATTTCTTAGTGACTAACTTTCTTCTTATTGTGGGATTTAGTTCACGCAAACTACACCTTTCAGGGTATATTATTCTGCTGTTAACTCATTTTTGACCATTTCTTGACTTGCCTCCTTTTTCCCCTCTAGTCTTCATATGAACATGAACCCCCTTTTCATTCCTCACAACATTTGTGCATGTCTCTTCACAGATACAAGGGAAGGATCTTGATAGAATCGGCAAAGGGTGTCATAAAGGGAAGATTTTTTCGATTATATTTTCAATATTTCGCACTGTTTTCAAGATTTTAGCCTAGTTCCGGTTGGAGTTTCTAATTCATATAATCAGCGTTTTCCTTCTTCTTCCATGCAGTATGTGATAAGCATATACATTACACACACAATTAATTATAATGTCAGTGATATGTGGTATTCATTGGGCAAAACACTTCGAACAATAGATTCATCTTAGACGGGAGAAATAGTTATTCTTCGTTTTTCATTATCATTTGGCCGTGAAACAAATGCCGAAGAGATAAACTAACTCCGTATACAAATATGTGGTGTTGGAAAGTAGAACTCGTAGGATATGATGCTTTATTTTTTAAAAATTTCACTACTTCCGTTGTACCCCTAAAAATGTAATAAACAAATAACGGCCATCTTTAAAAAAATATTCAATTAGAACTGAACAATCTACACAAAATTTGCAATCGATTAGTGAAAACGGCATCTTTCTAGAGCTTGTGGTTTCCGAGATATCACTGTCAAAAGCATATAAACGACCACAAATATATAAACTTTTCTTGACCACAAACATATAAACCTAGCATTTTAATAAATACATTGATTTGATGGTTTCATACAAAAACTATTTAATAAAATAATAAAATGTACATTTTATGTCCAGTGCATATTTAAGTCTACTACACTACAAATTCCTGAAAAAATTGTTGAAAGTTAAAGTTTGAAAAACGCAAATTATTATTTCTGAAATTATTTTTTCTTAGACAAAATGCTTCGTGGTGTACAAGTTCTTAAAAAAAAAGTTTGGTCCTGAGAGTTTCATCCTATCTCTGTTATTCAAACATTGCGGTTTTTAGAAGTTACCTATATTCTACTGAAATATCTCAAAAGGGACACACTAGACAAATTTCAGGTCTTCACAAAACAATTGCTATTTGAGTAGTAATGAGGGATTATAATTGATCACTAAGACTTAATTCATTTTTGAGTTGAGTTTTTTTTCTTAATTTAGTGATATAAGAAGAAGTGATAATACATTAGTAACACTGTTCTAGTATAGTTGTTTTATTTTTATAAAGTCCACCAGAAGCGGAAACACAAACAACTGTTAATCAGGAGTGTCATTTCAGATTTTGATTGGGGGGGTAAGACCCCTTGATATTAGTAAAATTTCGCATTTCTCACTGATTTATTACTGTTCTATTGATAAAATCTATATACATCTCAAACTCGGGGGGGGGGCAAATGCCCCTCCCTGACCCCCCTAAATGACGCCCCTGCTGTTAATCCTTCTGTTTTAAACTTCTGAAAATCTCATTGGTGAAAAATGTTGACTGAATTCAGTACACACAGTTTTTCGCTGGTATTGAAACTTCTACCTGTAGCTGCTATGTTACTCTATTGGTGATAAATTCCTTTGCATCTTACTAATCAGAGCCCACGCTTTGTCATCTTTAAAGATTTGGAAAGAAGTTCTAAGCCCATGTTGGTGAAAAAAGGTGAATGAAAAGATCTTTGTTTTCCTTACATGTTTCTTAATTTTCCTTACTTGTTTCTTTATTTTCCCGCTCCACCAGTTTTTAACGCAAAGGCATGTGGGTAATTTAAACGTGAGTATATATAACATCTACTTTTTGTTTGAATTTTAAATACAAATCAATGACTTTGTTTGTTGAATTCAGGAAAACACTTTTGTCTTCTTGGAAAACAGAAAGGTAAAATCTAAGGAATACTTTTATCTTCTAGGAAAAACAAGGGTAAAATCTAAGGAATACTTTTGTTTTCTAGGAAAAACAAGGGTAAAATCTAAGGAATACTTTTGTGTTCTAGGAAACACAAGGGTAAAATCTAAGGAATACTTTTGTGTTCTAGGAAAAACAAGGGTAAAATCTAAGGAATACTTTTGTTTTCTAGGAAAAACAAGGGTAAAATCTAAGGAATACTTTTGTGTTCTAGGAAAAACAAGGGTAAAATCTAAGGAATACTTTTGTCTTCTAGGAAAAAGAAGGGTAAAATCAAAGGAATACTTTTGTCTTCTAGGAAAAACAAGGGTAAAATCTAAGGAATACTTTTGTCTTCTAGGGGAAACAAGGGTAAAATCTAAGGAATACTTTTGTCTTCTAGGGGAAACAAGGGTAAAATCTAAGGAATACTTTTATTTTCTAGGAAAAACAAGGGTAAAATCTAAGGAATACTTTTGTCTTCTAGGAAAAACAAGAGTAAAATCTAAGAAATACTTTTGTCTTCTAGGAAAAACAAGGGTAAAATCTAAGGAATACTGTTGTTTTCTAGGAAAAACAAGGGTAAAACCTAAGGAATACTTTTGTGTTCTAGGAAAAACAAGGGTAAAATCTAAGGAATACTTTTGTCTTCTAGGAAAAACAAGGGTAAAATCTAAGGAATACTTTTGTCTTCTAAGAAAAACAACGGTAAAATCTAAGGAATACTGTTGTTTTCTAGGAAAAACAAGGGTAAAATCTAAGGAATACTTTTGTGTTTTAGGGAAAACAAGGGTAAAATCTAAGGAATACTTTTTTTCTTCTAGGAAAAACAAGGGTAAAATCTAAGGAATACTTTTGTGTTTTAGGGAAAACAAGGGTAAAATCTAAGGAATACTTTTTTTCTTCTAGGAAAAACAAGGGTAAAATCTAAGGAATACTTTTGTGTTTTATTTAAATAGGAAAAACAAGGGTAAAATCTAAGGAATACTTTTGTTTTCTAGGAAAAACAAGGGTAAAATCTAAGGAATACTTTTGTGTTCTAGGAAACACAAGGGTAAAATCTAAGGAATACTTTTGTGTTCTAGGAAAAACAAGGGTAAAATCTAAGGAATACTTTTGTTTTCTAGGAAAAACAAGGGTAAAATCTAAGGAATACTTTTGTGTTCTAGGAAAAACAAGGGTAAAATCTAAGGAATAATTTTGTCTTCTAGGAAAAACAAGGGTAAAATCTAAGGAATACTTTTGTCTTCTAGGAAAAACAAGGTTAAAATCTAAGGAATACTTTTGTCTTCTAGGAAAAACAAGGGTAAAATCTAAGGAATACTTTTGTGTTCTAGGAGAAACAAGGGTAAAATCTAAGGAATACTTTTGTCTTCTAGGGAAAACAAGGGTAAAATTTAAGGAATACTTTTGTCTTCTAGGAAAAACAAGGGTAAAATCTAAGGAATACTTTTGTCTTCTAGGAAAAAGAAGGGTAAAATCTAAGGAATACTTTTGTCTTCTAGGAAAAAGAAGGGTAAAATCTAAGGAATACTTTTGTGTTCTAGGAAAAACAAGGGTAAAATCTAAGGAAATTTTTGTCTTCTAGGAAAAACAAGGGTTAAATCCAAGGAAACACTTTCGTCTCCTTGAAAAAAGGATAAAATCCAAGGAAACACTTGAGCTCCTTCGTGGCTAAAAGGTTAGCGTACGCGCCTTTGGCGTGGAAGACGCGGCGGGAGCTCATGTGGTTCGGATTCCACGTTAATCAGAATTTTCCGTCTCATGTAGCCTTGCTGCTGAAAGGAACGTTAAACTAAAAAAAATCAACCATGGAAACACTTTACACTGAGAAAAAAATTGTAGGTGGCGTACTTAAAAAGATAGGTTACGTGCGTAATTCCTGTAGTTTTTGGACTTAAAGTACAGCAGACGTACAACTGAAAACGCATGTTTTATAATACTTTCTGTATAAGTGTTCCATGTATACGTACCTTCTGTATGAAACAATGTAGGCGGTCAGTATCTCACATATAAATGGATGTAATGACATATAGCTGACGAAGGTAACATAAGTATATGCATGTGATATACGGAAAACTGTTAGGGGATCAGACATCCTGCAACGGCACGATGTAACATCTAAGGGCAGTGCCTATGCAGCATACGGATAATGTTTGCTCCGTACTGATTTCTACAGTAAGCAAGAGGATACCGTATATTTGTATATACAATATACTGCTGTCCGGAGAACTGATTTTTCTCTGTGTAGTCTCCTTGGAAAAAAGGATAAAATCCTGGCAAACATTTTTGTTGCCTTGAAAAAAAAAAAGAAAGGATGAAATCCAAGGAAACACTTTAGTCTCTTTGGAAAAAAGGGTAAAATCCAAGGAAATGTTTTAGTTTCATTGAAAAAGAAAAGTAAAATTCAAGGGAACACTTTTGTCTCCCTTAAAGAAAGAAGGGTAAAATCCAAGGAAACTGTTTTTTTTTTCTTGGAAGAAAAAGGTAGATAAAATTCAGGGAAACTCATTTGTAACCTTGGAAGAGAGATAGGTAAAATCCGAGAATATATTTTTATCACATTTTGTGCTCAAAAGTGATAGCCTACTAAATATCCTTTACTACAAGAAATTAATAATTAATAGTGCTTTTAAAAATCATCACAAAATTTCTTGTCTTTTAACAAGGATCGGCAGTCTTATCCTCCAATATAATAATAATAATATATCTGCAAAACCTCATATTGATGAGGATAACCATGGATATCGCGAATATCTGCATCACTTAATCCATGAGTTATAAAACAGTAGTAATGTATATGAGGTGTATTATTTCGTCAAATTGCATAACATGATTTTCACTTTTCTCATTATGTTTTTGTTTCTTACAGACACTGAAAGATTTGGCAAATTTCGTTGGAATTTCTAATTGGGGCGAGGACCTTCAAAATTATTATGGACTAAGTAGTGATTTTGATCGCTTCACTATATTTCCATCTTTAATTCTGGTTCTATTCTTCGCTCGATTCATCATTCTGTGGATTATCAATGTGATTCTCCTAATCTGGGGATACATCATTACGAAAAATTTTATGAACGAATTAGAAAGGAAGCCGTCCTTGGTAAGTAAAACAAACAAAAAGTTTGTTTGTGATATATATAGATATTCAAATGGCCATTTCATAAGTTTCAATTGTGCTACCTACAACCGCCAAAAATGTTGTAAGAATGGAAACACATTTTATTTGCTTGAGGATCCCAGGAATGTGCCACCAGCAGATGGGTGTGGGGGTACTAAGGTATCAGCCCTCACAAATGGCAGTGTTCCCGGAGAATGATAAAAGTCAATAAAGAGGAATATTCTTAGAACACCCATCTTATTCACCCGATCCTTGCGACTATGATTCCAGAAGTAGAGTACCCATTGCGTGGGAAACGCTTTGCCTCCACGGAGGACATCCTAATGTTTTGGTTTTGCGCATTGATGTATCACACTCCTGATCTTATTAACACTTTTCCGTTGTTGACAAAGATGTGTGGACTATTTTGAAAGTGTTAGCTACTCGCTATGTACCCAACGCACTTTTGTTTCTATATTTGTATGCTATTGATTTGTGCATATTAAAGCTCACTCGAGCAATAAATTCTTATGTACGTAACTTTCGATTGTCCCTTGCTGTTAACTCTTCGACACAAATGTCATTTGCTGGTGATATTGAAAATACCTTGTACCGTTTAAGTTTATATTAATAGATTTCTAAAATATATATATACACAGGGAGTTACAGATAAAACGTTTTGTACTTATAAATAACAAACAGTTGAACATAAAAAGATGAAACAAGACTGAGATAGAAAAATGTGAGAAGGCGCATCGAATAGAGTGTTTTGCTTTTCCCACAGGGCCTCCTATCATGACGTAAGGGGGTTTTGCGAAACTTTTAAATCGCAAGGTGTACAAATTTTAACATCGTTGAAAAGACGATAAAAAACAAAACAATTTTTGTACGAACATTTTGTTTGTATAAGCATCATTTACGCTATGCTCATGCTCACCATTCAATTGCAAGTTCTTTCACATTCAGCGTAAAACCTCTAATAATTGTAAATTACAAATGGCTAGAAATAGAAGAGTATACCACATATGAGATAAGATAGTATCAGAGGGCGCATCAAATGGAGTATAGTCTGCTTGCTCCCAGGGCCCGCTACCACGGGGCTCCTAGGATCTGAGGGATCTGAAGAAGCAAACAACTTGGGGAACCGTTCATTCTAGTGAATTTTTGCACTAAGTGTTGTCCAATTGTGTTTGTTAGAATCACGTTTACTTTTTCCACGTGTATGACAATGTTTCGTCGTCTCCGGGTCACGAGTCTGTCTGAGGCAAGCTGGATCAAGAGTCACACTGCTTCCAGGTTACGGATCACAAGATCCGTTTCATCACTGGCTCACTATACATTAAAGTTTCAATTTGAATTTTAATTCCGTTTAATCTTTTATTTACCCGAACACAACACTTTGAAGTCCTCCTTTTAGTACCATTGCTACCTAAGGTTCTCTAAATATAGATGTATGTATAGCATGTTTACTTTTCGTGTGCATTATCCTGAATCAATACAAACACATTTTTCGGACTCCAATCTTAAACTGTAGGACTTACTCGGTGCTGAAAAAGAGATAATGTTAGACAGTCATTTCGAACTTTCTAAGTGTATGGAGTAGAAGCTAACTTTTGTTATCAGAAACAGGAGAAAGAGAACAGATTGATAAGAAAAAGGAGCAACGAACTAGGTAGAATGGAATAAAACAATATTGGCAGTGTTCGATTCGTCATGAATAGCTACACGTGTAGATTATCTGCAAAACCATTGAGTATGCCTTATTTTGCCTGTCACGACTGTTCTTGCATCAACACTAGCTCTGCTTACTGTCTTCTCCTTGCTCTGGGTTAGGGGTCACTGAGAATCCGAGTAATGAACTGTTGAGTCACGGAGCATCCAATGGGAAATGACTACCTTTAGAGTTAATAAATTTAAAAGAATATTAATTTGATGCATTGCTGCTTTCTCCTTGCCCTGTGTGAAAGGTTACTGAGAATCCAAATAACAAACTGTGAAGTCACGGAGCATTCAATGGGAAATGACTGCTTTTAGATCTAAATAAATTTAAAAAGAATTAAATGAGCTCCCTAGCGGGAATGAAGCCAAAATTTTCCTAATCTATTCCGACAAACTAATATATTATTATTATTGTTTAATTTCTTATGATTTGTTCCGAGACTAAGAAAGACGATGCTAACGATATTGAACGAAATGTTGGAATGAAAAATATTGGAAGGAAAAAAGGCCCATGCTCAAGGTATTTTCCTATCACAAAGGCCGTTTGGCACGAGCTCGAATCGAATCAGGAACCCCGCACAAGATGTAAGCACTGTACCACTGGATTTTATTATAACTAAACATAGATACATTCTACGAGATGCATACCAAAAGTACGTGTCGTTTTGGTATAGATCTAGAATGCGTGACAGCATTTTAGTGAAATTGCAGAGATTGAACTTTAGACTTTAAGGTATAACTATGCCAAATCGCAAATTTCTAATCCCAGTATTTCTTTTCACGAGAAACCTTTTTTTGGATATTGGTGTGATATCGTGGATTTTACGCTGGGGGAGCAAAAATTCTCACGATGTTTCTGTGTGCGTGAGGTGAAAAGGCTGTGAATATTCATTGGTAGCTGAATTGGGTACGTGAATTCTCGTGCGGGAATAAACGGATGATTTGCTCCCAGAAAACATTACCCGTGTTGAGAACTTGTTAATGGAGGACAGATGGCGAACTGTGGAGGACGTTTCCAAGATAACAGGATTCTCACATGGTGTCATAAAAGGCGTACTGACTGACCGCATGAAGCTGAGAAACGTCAGTATAATTTTGCTCCCTATGCAGATATTAATCATTATTTTTGTATTAATTGAGAATGCACGTGAATTTGTAACTACATTACAGAGTTTCTCGTGATGTCAAGGAATCCTGCCAATCTTGACTTTATTGTTATTATACACGTATCTTCAGTATATTATTTTAGCCAAACTATATATATGTTACAAATTTCACAATAAAGTGATATCGAATATTCTGTTGCTGGAGATGTAATTCGTCTCTCTCTCTCTATATATATATATATATATATATATATATATATATATATATATATAGTATGGCGCTAAATTCGTTGTACAAAAGCAGAGGAGTGATTCCTGGGGCGAAAACCCCATCGTTTACGTGTTATACTGCTGCGCCGTTAAGGTGTTGGTAATGAAAAATGGCTCAATGATGTAGGTATCCCATATTCCACACCACACCATTGCCTTTTCTGGACTATGTTCTCTATTCGGATGAACTCAGTGCGGATTTGCGTCACACCAGTATCGACAGTTATGCCGATTGACCTCCCCGTTCAAAGTGAAGTACGTCTCATAGCTGAACAATATGTAAAACGACGAATCCCGTTCCTGTTGTTCGGTGCCCACATGCAGAACTCCAACCGGCAATCAGGGTCATCCTCGTTAAATTTATGTAGCATGTGCAGGTTGTAAGGATACCACTGATAGGTGTACAATATCTGGATCACGAAGGATTGGCTTACTCCAGAATCCGATGACACACGATGGCTACTCCATTTAGGACTTCACAAAAGATGCTATCACAGACGTTGTTGTTTCCTCAGTGGTGACAGTCTTTGCTCGCCCATTACGTGGCCTATCTTCAGCAGAGCCAGTCTCCTGAAATTTGGAGATCACGTGTGTGACCGTGCTGTGCGATACCGGTTTCCTGTTTTGGGTGCCGTCTGTTGTAGTCATGTGCAATTGCTAGATAACTGCGTTCCCCGGATATATATAGGATTTCCACCTTCTGTGCCTTTGTCAGACCAATTTTATATCACCTTCAACAAAGAAAAATTCTGTCAGTGTCAATGTAACTCATTTTATTTATATAATGATAATTAAACGAAACTAATTTATATTCTTCTGGAAAATGGTATATAAGAAGAAAATCAGTTTTGATTTGAATTTTATTTTTAAAATTAGCTTGAACCTGTGAAATTTAAATATTTTAATATTGTGACAAAGGGCTAAACCTGTTTAATTGACAATTAACTTTTGTTTCATTATGGATATTTTACAAAGTGCTGTATATTTGCCTAGTGGCTTACGTAGCACTGAAAATAAAGTTATTATTGTTATTATTATTATTAATACGAGAAATTATATTGCAATTATTATTTTCAGCATTTGCGACAAACTCCTCCTCAAGCTGGATTCGGAAGTACATCTGTACTCGCACGAGAATTTAGGCCAGTGTCCAGGGAAATGCTGCGTGAAGAGTCGAGCCTCAATTTCTTTTCCCGGTCCCTCCGAAGACTTCCCAACTTTATGCATCAGTCCCAGAGTCACACGAGTATCGGCGTGCCATCTTCCTCTTCGGATACTCGAATACGTAGTGCACCATCCAACGCAAGGGAGAAGCCGAAAAACGAAGCTCAAGCACCATATAACGCTAGAAGGGAGCCCGAGATGGAATACGACAACAGACTTGTTTCTGGTGAATTCCTGAATAACGAAAAGGATGTGAATTATCCAAGACCTTTCAGCTACGAAAAAGGTATTCAAGAAACTTCATTTTTCAAGGCAAATCCTATTCCAGAACAGAATAATGATAGGCAAAAGCCTCCAAGACCACCACCACCGGTTCCGTTAAAACCAGCTATCAAGCAGTCCAGTAGATACGATGCCAGTATCCAGTCATCAGCATCAGAAGGGAAAAGTAATCTCCACCCCAGGCGCAACGAAGCCAACGCCCAAGATAGTGGCTACTATGCCGAATATGACTACAATAGGTAAGTGTGCAATAGATAAGGATGTTATAATCTTGAGTATTGGCCCATAGCTATCTTCGTCCCCGTAACTCAGTGAAGCCGAAAAACAAGCACGCATCGCAGGCTTCTCTCTATTTCCCCAAAAAGGTTAGCTCAAAACATTAGGTCCTCCGTATGTGAACCATACATAGTGTTTATTGCGTTTATTTTTTTTCAAATGTAAATTTTCGTTTTTACGTTCAAAATGGTTACAGCTCAGCTTACGGGCTAGTGTTTATTACCTTCAGTAGGAATTGCTCTCCTATTCTCGCTGAAGCTCGCGTTTACTTGGGCACAGATTCACATGATTTAATACGAATCGTACTTACTAGGCTCTTTGGATCTCGTGTTCACTAATTTAGTTGATATATGTGCTTACTTTGGCTCGTATTCACTACATTCAGTGGGGCTTGGACTCACAACTCTACTGGGATAAGACTTATTACTCTCAATAGGGCTCACGTTCAATGACGTCAGTGAGGCTTGCAGTTGTCTGGGCTCGGTTCGTTTCCTTCAGTGGGGCATGTACACACTATTCTCATCGAGACTCGCCCTTGCTCGGGCTCATATTTTTCAATGAGGCTCGTCCCACTCGCTAGTTCCCTTGGAGCTGGCGCCTTTTTGGAGCATGCTCTTATTTGGGCTCGGGCTCACTACACTTACTGGGGCTTGTTATTATTTGAGCTCAGATTCATTTCCTTCAGTAGAACTCGCGCTTACTATTATCGTTGAAGCTTAAATTTCTTATTATCGTTGAAGCTTACAATTACTATCCTCCTCCAAGGTCAAGCTCACTAACCTGCTTCGGGTGCGCAACTAGTTGAGCTTGGGGTCACTACACTCAGTGGGGCTTGTTCTTATTTGTGCTCGGCTTCATTACATTCAGTGGAGTTCGCGTTTACTCGAGCTCAGTCTCATATCCTTTAATGAGGATCACGCTCACTGTTACTTGAGCTCGAGTTCACTAACCTCAATTGGACTCGTGCTCACTCGCGCGGCCTCACTTCCATCAACTGGACTTGAGCTCACTAACGTCAATGGGGTTTGCACTCATGTGGTCTTGGGTTCATTGCTATCAGTGGGGCTTGCGTTCATTATTCTCATTGAGACTCGTACTTACTCGGGCATTAACACATCCTTCAATGAGGCTCGAAGATACTCGGACTCGTACTCATTCTTCAATGAATCTCCAAATCTCTAAGCTTCTTGAAGGTCGAGCACACTAATCTTTTTCGGGTACTCACCTACTTGGGCTCGAGCCTACATTCAGTGTGGCTCGGCTCCTAATCTCAAGTTGGACCTGTGCTCACCGTTGCTCAGTCACACTGACCTCAAGTGGGCTGGGGACCACAACCATCAATGGGGTTTCAACTCATAATGTCAGTAGAGTTTGTACTCATTTGGAATCTAGTTCATTCCCTTCAGTGGGGCTCGCACTCATTATTCTCATTGAAGCTCACTTTACTAGGGCTCGGGCTAACCTCTTTCAATGAGGCTTGCACTCACAAGTCTCCTAGAGCTCATGCCCAAGGATTTTTTTTCTGGTTGTGCTCACTTGCTTTCAGACTTACTATTCCTCAGTGACGCTCACGTTTACTAATCTCAATTGAATTCACGCTCGAGCTCAGTACCCCTTAATATGATTCGTGTTCACTACATTCAATTGGGTTTGCACTCGCTTGGGCTCACGATCAATTTCGTTCAGGCTTGCGGTCGTTTACCTTCAATGGAAGTTGGGTTAATTACTTTTAGTGGGGCACATGCTCACTCGAAATCCTGTTCACTTATATAATTTTTCTCGTGTTCATTTGGTCTCGGGCTTCCTAATCTCAAATGGACTCGCGGTTTCGTTCACTTCCCTCAGCTGATCTTGGGCTCACTACACTCAGGTAAAGGTTTTGTCTTTACTTTTTTCTTGCAAGTTTCTTCTTAGTGTACCAACCATCTTTCTTCCTCTTTTTAATTACATTACAATACTCTTCCTAACATTTCCTGTTCATTTTCCATTTGAATCTGCTTATTTTCTCCATTCTTCCCCACACCAACATTTCGAAAAAGTTTTCACTCCTTTTCTATACATAGCTTTTTCATAGTGTCCATGTCTGCCTCATAGAACACAATACACCACACAAAACATTTAGGACTTTTTTTTTCTCCTTAAGTGCCAATAGAACAACAGAAATTTCGGTGTTGAATCTATTTTATCAGGTAATTGGGAAGAACTTTAAGTACTAGATTGTGTAAGATCTTGCTCTAGAACGACAGCAAGTAGGGTGAAGGAAGCTGATATAGGTACTATCCACACATCAGCAACTAAGTACTGTTTCACTTTTTTGTAACGTTTCTTGAGATGCAATGTAAGGGAATGCATTTTTAAAACGACATATTTAAGATATAAATGATTTTAAAGATCAAAATAAATTACTATCTTTCAAAGACAAATTAACATTGGTATCTCGAGGATTGTACAAAACATATTGTAAGTGCGGAAAATGAATCACAGGTGTCTATTTTACCTGCGGATGATAATTATTTCTCTATTCCAGGAAATGAATGCTTTGTGATGGTTTAAATTACCTCGAATTAGTGTTAATGACGATGTTTCATTATTATTGTAATCAGCATTGTAATCCAAATTACTGTTATTTGCAGAAATTCACCATACAAACGATCACCAATCAACTCCCCCGGCCTGCCACCAGATGAACTTCGCAACCAGATTCCATGGTCGTACTTCCAACCTCGAGACGAACCTCCGCATCTGAAACAATCTTTCGACGCCAGTTCCATCAATGAGGACGATGAACTTCCTCCAGTGCCCGTGCCAGACTACACACTACACTTTCAGAGGAGGAAACCGCCGAACATTGCATCCGTGTCCTCACCAGCAGCATCTTTGGATAGGAATAAGCCTGCGCTGAAGCCTGCTTTGAAGAGAAGCCGTGCTCCAGAACCACCTGTGTTCGATGCTCCGGTAATGTTACCAAGAAACTCTTCGGCCAGTGACTACAGTAGGGACAGTAAGTTGTAGTTCTGTACTTTCATTTATCTTTCTGCGTATTTGTTCATCTTCGTGAATCTTTGGATCTTTGGTGGCCATGACACTCATTCCGTACTAACCTTCGCAAAAATTGCGGAATGTAACGCAACGTAAAGTGACTCAAAAAATGCAAAAATCAATTATAACAACTGTTTTGCACATTGGCGTATTTAGGATTTTGTTTCGGGGGGGGGGCTATGCACAACATGTGAATAAGCACTTATATTTTTCCTTTTGGGTGCCGACAAATTTTAATGAAGTTTTCATGTAACAAATTTATTTCGAGGGGGGGGAGGCTTGAGCCCGATACCCACTCCCCTAAATACGCCACTGGCTATGCATATTATTACAAACTACAATGCAGATTCTGTTTTGCGTTGACGCAAACCGTTACAGAATGAACCCTCACGTGCTGTACAATAACCACAAATTCCGACATTGTTGAACACGAAACTTCCTTCACAGGCGTTATCTTGCGTAGATTTCCGATGCCTTTGAATGTCCTTGTACTCTCTGACCACTGTTATATATGTCGAAGTGGCATCACCAAATGCTGACCTCAACCTCTGGTTACAATCTGCCTCTCCTAGGCGAACGCGAAAGTCATAGTAAATCATGTCTGGAAATGCTTCACGTGACAACTTGATTGCCATAACGACAATGTTCCATCATCCATACAAAAATGAGAGATCGCGTGCCGAAGTGCCTTGTGTCTTCAAGCTTCTCGATGTCTCATATAACGAGAGAGAGAGAGAGAGAGAAAGAAAGACAGAAAGGGCAGAGTTTTATCTCTTATAGTTTCTGCGTATTGCAAAATATATTGAGTGGTCCTCGTATAAATCGACCATAAAGACACATTTACGTTCTGTCATAGTCGCTCACATGTTATAGAAGTCACATGACACAGGCATTGCAGTAACCATTGGCTTCTATGACCAATTTTGTGATCTCACGTAGTTGTCATTTGACACCTTACCTAGTCACGTGTATCATATCTTTTGAGTTATTATAAAAAGAAATGAATTACTTTCTGTTGGCCACCTACGTAACTTAGCCGCAAAGAATAACACGAGTACAGCAGAGGCGGATCCAGGGGGCGATTGGGGTGATAGACCCTACCCAGAAGAGGAAACTTTCTTATTTTATATATAAATAAAACCCATCCCAGAGTTTAGAGCTCTTAAAAGTAGCTCTAAGTAGCAGTATTACAACCCACCGCCCCCCCCAGAAGTCCGTCCAGGATCCGCCCCTGAGTACAGATATGGTCTCTAAGTTCACTACCTGTATACATCCTGTTGAATTGGTTTGATTATTCTACAAAATTAAAAATTAGTTTTCAGTTATTATATTCTTTTCATAATTTACAGGTAACTATCTACAACAGCGGTATTGATGACCCGTAATACAGATACCATCAACACATTGGAATGAGACGAATGTCGTGGGGCGCATCCGAAAGACGTCCGTTCCAGAAGACTGCTGTAGTTCAGGTTTTTCCCCCCAGTGTAAAGCATATTGTACAAATAACTAGGTACCATGTTGTATGTATATATATAAAGATATTACAACTGAATCGACATTTGTACTAAAATCAAGAATTTTCATATTTTTTTTAACATATGAAAGAATTTCTAAGATTTGTACAGCAACAAAAACAATTTATAATGTAATGTAAAGCGGCGCTTGAAAAGAGAAAGATGTTGATACATATATGCTGATTCTAAGTACAAATTATTTATTATACTTCACGCAGTATACAAAAGAAGAAAATAAAGTTACTGTACCATTTATGTTTATGTATTTTAGTTTACTAATATTAGATCTATCTAATGTTTGAGTTCACGCAAACTGCTTCTGGTCCATTACAGAATATTTCGGAATGAATCTATACGTCGTATTAGTCGAATAAGCACTGGTAAGAGCGACGTGGAAACATGTAATCAGTGTTGCTAACAATCTCTGAAGAAAGTAGGCTAAATGACCTTCAGAAATAAGCATTTTACCCCCCCCCCAATGGCTAGATTTTGAAATGCTAACCTACAACCCACATTGTAGATTTTAAACCCCTTTTTTGTATGCAGGATTATAAGTAAGTTAAAGTAAGATTTGAAATGTTGAATTTTATTCGCTGAAGATTAACAAGCAACAATGACTTTAAATTACAATAAAATCAATTAACAACTCATTCGATTTGTGAAAGTCAACAGCCATGTTGTCAGATTATTTGAAATTAGTCATCATCGATGACGTTGCAGTTAGCCGAGGCGATGGAACAGGATGCACCATCGTTGAATTGTGGATTGGTTATGTAGATTGCCATTGTCTTAATTTTCAGAAGTACTTCTTTCGGCAGATCATAGTCGTTACAACGCTTCTAATTTCTCCGTACACCCACACGAATCGTCATGATTGATTGTTTTCAAGCTAATTAGATATCCTACTTGTTTCCTTTAATAAATTAAAACCATCTCTGTGGCTAGAAGAACCAAACAGTTACTAAATTCGTATAAGAGAACTGTCATTCTTGCAACGAAATGCGAAAATTAAAGTAATTAAAAAGTACGAAACAGGACCGTTACGGGAGTGACATTAAAATTCTTTCTTGAGTAGACGAGTACAGTAGGAAGTCGAAAAGCCGAACTAATTGGGACAACAGGTAGTTCGGATTTTCGAAAATGACCAAGAAAATGCCATTTAGGCTTAAATATACTGTACGGTATGCTCTTTTATCGATATAGTGGTTATACAGTACATACAGTAATTACAATACCGTACGTATGGCTACTTATACTTAATATATCTGAATAACCTATTCGTATGCTAAATTACACTTTTCTTGTAACTCTCACTTAAAACTAAACTTGTATAGGCCTAAGAGAAAATAAAAATGAAAATATGTATGACAAACAATTACATATGAATGAGCTTTTGTAAAAACACTGACTTCACACAACGCTGATGGACAATTCTATTGTTTGCTTATTGCTAGCGCTGAGACAAACTGTTAAAAAGCTTCTAGGGACCGCGTTCGGATTTTTGACGTTCGAATTATCGACGTCCTACTGTATTGCTAAGTACCTATAAATCTGTGGGTGGGGAGATAAAAGAAGAAGAAACAATGATTTGGTGCGTAATAAAACACTCTCGGTCAAGAGAAATCAATTAATGCAATGTCAAATATATAATGGCTTATTACATTTGATTTTCAAAGAAAAAAGTAAATTTAGAATTTATTTAACGGCTAATAAAAGAGGCCAAAAATGGCAGAAAAGTTTCATAAAATAAGCTATATTTAAGGCTATAAGTATTTTGTAGATTTGTATGGTTAGATGACTCTCCAAATACGCTAGATTTAGCCAAAAATAGGCTAAATTGGCATCACTGCACGTAATTCTTACCTTTGCTGCAACGGCGCCACAAGTGCTTGCACATTTCCGCCATCTTACTTATCTATATATGAACTACTTGCAAGCAGTATCAAAGGTCGTTCAAGAGAGACTTACAGCACATGATGTCGCTACTGTCGACTGACAGCAAACTGAAACAACTTAGATTTTGTTTTTTACTATTGTTGCAACTAATAAAGTTTTGTATTAGTATTTGAATATTTGGGTGGATTCCAAGAAAAATAACAATATAAGGTTAATTTTATATAAGCTTCATTCAAAAGTTTCTCCTTATAGTTAAATGCATACTTGAACTATGGCCATAGGAGGTTTGTATGCTGTGGAAAGGATGGATTCTTTAGAGCAGTGGTTCTCAATCTAATTCCTATCATGACCCCCATTTTACCATATCCTCTTGCAAGCGACCGCTTTGTAATTTCTGATTTATAATAAGCTTGTGTGGAATTTTTAATATATCTTTCCAGAGATCTCACGATATCCATCTATTTCTATAATAGTAGAATCCATTTCTTCAGGCCCGTATCAAGGGGGGCCTAGGGGTGCCGCCCCCCTAGGGGTGGCGACCCGCAGGTTGAGAAACCCTGCTTTAGAGAATTGAAATTGCTGACAACTCTGATGTTGGGCATCGTAAGGCAGAAGATACTTTCTCGTGGAGTGGCATATCCTGAAAGTGCATTCATGTTTACCGCAACTTGTTTAGGACAATATCTTAACGGTACAATGGCGTTTCTATTATAACTACCTAACTACATGGCATTCAGTAAATATCGGATAAATATTTGTTTGTAATTTGCAAGTAAAAGACAAATAATAGATGGTAACAATCAATGATTTTTTCTACTAGGGGTCAATTTCATTTTTAAAATAACCACTTAGTGTCACTCAGTTGCTGATTTGGTTCTAATCCCATAACAGTCATATTTTTAGAGCCATAAACAAAAGTCAATAGTTCTCTTGGAGGTGAGATAATTTTGTGGGGAATTCCACAAATGTTATACAGGATGTTCAAAAGCATAAATGGCCACCTTAATAGAATGGTAAACATACAGGCAGTTGTTGAGGTGAGTGGCCAGTCACAGATGATAAATGTCTGTGTAGTGTATCCCACGCTCTCAGTACAACGTCATGTAGCTATTGTCATTGCCGTAGCCGTTCCTTCTTGGTGATCTTCTAATCATGTCCCATTCGTGCTTGATTGGGCTTAGCTCCGGAGACCTAGTAGACAAGGGTTGCAAGGGGTATATCAAACTGAGAAATCTGGATCTCTCAGGAGATATGAGAACATACATTATCCTAGCAAAAGATGTGGTCCCGCAAAGTGTCCAGATGAGAAAAGAATATAGATTTGATATCACAAGCACATATAAAGCATTACTAGTTCATGCTTCACTAAATGAAGGCCAGAAGCAAGTAGCATATTGAAGTTTAAACTAAAGAGTAAAGTTTCCATAAGAAAAATTACAATCATCTTTGACTCTTATTAGGCCACCTATGAAGTGGCCTTTGCTGAAATATCACTTTTTTCAATAACTGTTAGCACAAAACTAGTACAGTTAAGTCACAAAAAAACAGTTAGAAATTACGTTTAATCCTGTGGTAGTCTCCTCCCACAGAACTCTGCTGGTGACGTCACCCAAAGGGTTAGCAACACTGCTGTCCAGTCGGCGAGCCTGCGAAGCGGATATACTCGGAAAGCAGCGGGAGAGGCTCGTCCACTTCGAACTCGACGGTTGCTGGTGCAGGCTGGAGCAAGTAGTGAGCTCCTAATCAAGAAGGAAGAATAGGACGTGCTAAATGGAAGAATAAATTGCATAAGTATCTCAGTTTATCTGAACAGTGGACAAATATTTAGTTAAATACTTCCGCAATATAAAATATTTTAAATTTTGTACTTAAATATTGAGGCCCTCAGCCTAATAAAAATTGTTGTTTATATTCGATTGTTTTCGTTCATCCACCTGGGTGAGTCGCATGCCATTAGCTGTAGCTTTTCTTACATGTGTTTTACCTACGTTTTAAGTAAGTAACGAGGAAGCGTATTCCTGCTGTGAGCTGCCTTGGCCAACAACGGTGAAATTTTCACTTGTTGTGAGGGTTTGTGGGTTCCTTGGATCATTTAATTTTGAATATATCTTCAAAATTATTTTAATTAAATGAGCCGGCGACCACAAATTAAAAGATTATGAGACTCAGGTCTCGTTTTCTTGCTCGCAGAACGAGATAACACTGTGTCGTACAAGGTACAAGGTCGCCATAGTTTCGACCACGTGGCATGCAGAGTGGATGTCGGTAGCGACACCTCCGATTTCAGGTTCTAACACGCCTTCACGCCTGTTTTGTGACAAAGGAAAGAGTCAATTTGTGCTATTTTATGATCACGTGTTTATTTTCGGCAGAACTATCGTTGGCATTCTGAGTTTAATTCCTACCTTCATTTTGACGTTCCTTGCACTTTTTATCAGTTTTTCCACCAGATCCCATGGAAGCAATTTCCATTCATGAATATTTGTCCATGTAGCACGTCCTATTCTTCCTTCTTGATTAGGAGCTCACTACTTGCTCCAGCCTGCACCAGCAACCGTCGAGTTCGAAGTGGATGAGCCTCTCCCGCTGCTTTCCGAGTATATCCGCTTCGCAGGCTCGCCGACTGGACAGCAGTGTTGCTAACCCTTTGGGTGACGTCACCAGCAGAGTTCTGTGGGAGGGGACTACCACAATTCAAAGACAGAGGTTATTAATGCCAAAATAAATCAAAGATCACGAAACAGAAGGTTCTTATTTCTGATATTGACAAGTATCAACTAAATTGACCTATCTTTTAGAGAACAATAAATTACGTATGTTTGAACTTGACACTAAAAATTTAGGAGAATGGGAAAAAATGACACTACATCTTTAGCAAGTCTTTAGTCATTACACTACTAAGCTCGGGAAGAACTGTAGGAGTCATTCAAAGCATTTAATAACAACCGGTTACTAGTATAGCAAGCTGACTCTGTATTTATATTATTACCTTATAGACTTATTATTTGTTCTAGTGATAAAAGAGCCCAGGATTAAATCATGTAGCATTCTTATAATGTCATTTAGCGTTAACATAAGCCTAGAATTAAAAAGAGACCAACAAAATAAGTTGATGTTCCGAAATCTTTGGCTATAGAGACAAAGCCGTGACACCTGCATATGAAAGCTAAAACACAAAAACGTCAAGGAGCCCCATTTCGTATCGGCTAGCGTCAGTACAGTGCAAAATTTGCTTTTCTCAGTAGAGTGAAATTTCAGATTTTGTCAGGGATGAGGAAGGGTACAAGATGCTCTACCGACATAAGAATTTACACGTTTTTATTATTATACATATAAGTGCCCCCAATCAATTAAAAAGTACTATGGACTTCTCTTTGGGAGAGGTAGAGAAGCAATTGCCTCCTACCCTCCCCAAATGACGCCCCTGGAATTTCTGACAGAAAACTAAACACGTTATAGAAACATAGCAGAATTACATTTCCATTGATGGGATACTGTTGAAAATTAGTGTACTTCAACTGCAGTACATGTTTTAATTGACTCTTTAAAGTCTGGAAAACAAAACTGTATACTAGATTTTGATAACTATTACTAGATTCTTCTTCTTCTTCTTCTTCTTCTTCTTCTTATTATTATTATTATTATTATTATTATTATTATTATTATTATTATTATTATTATTATTTGCCGTTAAAGCTGTATCTAGAAGTCGAAAGCATTTTAGAACCCGTTACGTGAACCTGCGAAATTTTATTAACTGATTCAGGCGAACCCGTTGAATAACACAATTGGTTACAACTAAGCTGAATTCGTCTTTACATTTCATTATTATTAAGAATTCTGCTGTTTGGCAGGTCCTGGGACTAATTAGGATTTTTTTTTTTTCAATTTTAGATTTGGGCCTGGAAATGTTTCTTCCACTTTTGTCGATCTTCAGCTTCCTCTTTTAACTCCCAATATTTTCCCCTATCTTTCAAATCATAGATCAGTTGTATTCTTCTTCTTCCTATTCTTCCCTTCCCTTCCATCTTTCCTTCTATGGCTGTGTGAAGAAGACAATTTCTTCGCAAGATGTGTCCAATCCAATTGGCCTTTCTACGGAGGATGGTGGCTAGAAGTGTCCTCTTTTCTTCTATCCGTTTTAAAACATATTCGTTTGTTGCTCTCTCTGTCTATTTTATCTTCTCCATCTTCCTCCAACACCACATTTCGAAGCTCTCCAAATATTTCCTATCTAACTTCCGTAATGTCCAAGTATCTCTGAACCATACAGTCCAATGCTCCATATATAACACTTGACCAACTTCTTCTTAAGTCCAATATTGAGCCTGCTAGTTAAGAGTGATCTTTTCTTGTTGAATGCTTCTTTAGCTATGACAATTCTTGACCTGATTTCTTTGGTGCAGTAAGCGTCTCTCGTCAAAGTACTTCCCAGATACTTGAAACTATCGACCTCTTCAAGTTCTCCTTGTTTTACTCTGGTCCGTAAGGACGTGTTTCCACGGGATATTCTTATGACTTTCGACTTTTCGATGTTAATTTCCATTTCATACAGTTTCCAGTGTCAACTATTTTGTCAATCATCTCCTGTAGTCCTCTTTCGGTTTTAGCTATTTATAACCGTATCATCTGCATACATTCTTGTTAATGATCTGCCCTCCAATCTTGAAATCCCCAATTCCCATTAATGCTTCCTTTATTAAACATTCACTGTAAGTGTTGAATAATTGGGGCGACAAACTACATCCTGGTCTGACTACTCTTCCAATCTCTACACTATTGGTTTCTCCGTCATTCAAGCGCAGCTTCACTCGTTGTCCTGTGTACAGGTTTTAAATGAGTCGTCGATATATCCAGTTGACTCCAATTTATTTAGGTATTTTCAGAAGTTTCGTCCAGTTGACTCGGTCGAAAGCTTTTCGCCAGTCGATGAAGCACAAACACAACGCTTCCTTTATATCAAGAATTCTTTCTGATATAATTCTCATCAATCCAATAGCATCTCTGGTACCTTTTCCTTTCCGGAATCTAAATTGATCTTCTTCTAACCTATCATCTATCTTGCTTTCCAGCCGCCTATTTAGTATGCGTGCAATGATCTTTCCAGTGTGGGAAATCAGGCTAATGGTTCTGTGATCGCTGCACTTCTTTGCTTGCTTTTTCTTGGGCAAGCAACCATTGTAACATCAAGAAAATCCTTTTGCCATTCTCACTCAGGTAGATCTTGTTAATAAGTAGTCAGTACTTTCATTGCGTTTTCTCCTATCCCTTGAGCAAATCTACTGGTAAGTCGTCATTTCCAGTGGCCTTTCTCCTTCGCATGTCTTTGATTGCTTGTACTACTTCACTTTTCAATATACTGGATCCTTTTTCATCATCAACTACCTCTTCCTCTGCTTCGATCGCAATATCTTTGGTGCGGTTCTTCTTATCATACAGATCTTTTATGCATTCCTCCCAAATTCTAAGGATTCTTTGATGGTCAGTGGTTACATTACCTTGATCTTCGATTCCGAACGTTCATATACTTTTGTTAGTTTTCCCTCCTTATTCTTGTGCTTTCTGGTACATCAGATCATATCTGCCGCGCCGTTGAAGTTCCATTATTTCTTCACATATCTGTTCCATGTACTTTTCTTTCGCTTTGTCTGTTTCTCTTCTCAATTCATTATTCAGCCTTCTGTATTCCTTGATGTCCGTGTTTTTCGCCTTCTGCGTTCCTCCATCTTCTTAAGCATTGCTTCAGTTATAAATGGTTTTCTTGGTGCTCTTTCCATCCTGCCATTGTTGTTGTGGAGTGTGTCAAGTAGAATCTGTTTCACTTTTACCCAACTATTTTCTATATTGCCAACCACATCGCCCATTGCACAGAATTTTTCTTCAATTTTTTTCACATCATCGTCGATATTTCTCAGTCACTTTAAGTTCCATTTTCGATTTCTCCTCCCATTTTTCTTGATCAACTTTAACCAGGTTTGCAATTCCGCCACCAGGAGATTGTGATCCGAATCAATGTCCGCTCGTAGCAGTGTCTTCACGTCTCGTACACTATTCCTGAAACGTTGCTTCACAATAATGTAATCGATTTGGTAGCGTTTCTTATCTCCTGGAGTTTTCCACGTGTACAGTTTGTTTTATCTTTTGTTACACCACTTGTTCATCGCCACCAGATCATGTTGCCTACAGAAATCGATAAGCATTTGACCTCGTTCGTTTCTTCTACCTAGTCCAAATGGTCGGACTACCTTATTCGCAGCTCCTTCTCCTACTACGCTGTTGAAGTCTCCCATTGCTATGGTGTTGCCCTTACCTCTTCCTTCCTGATGCAATATGTCACTAATCTGATCATACATTACTTCTACTTCATTATCATCATGGTCGGTTGTTTGCATATACACTTGTATTATCACAATATCCACTGATTTTGCATGCAGTTTTACAAACATCAAGCGGTCACTGCAATATTCCACTTTGGCTACACTTCTTGTTACTTCGTTCTTCGTTGCTATCGCGACACCATTCTCGCCCTTATCACCACCCGAATAGTATATTCTGTAATTTCCCGAAATACATGGAAGTAATATGGCAAATTATGGATGCATTAAAATATTAAATAATACTTTTGATAAAGTGGATACTTTCAAATATTTAGAATCAATATTAACAGACGAAAATCATATTTACGAAGAAATTAAATGTCGACTAAAAGCAGGGAATTCGTGTTACTATTTGGTTCAAAATCTCTTGTCGTCGCGTGTCCTGTCGAGGAATTTGAAGCTTAAAATATATAAAACGATAATCATGCCTGTTGTTCTGTGTGGTTGCGAAACATGGTCGCTTACTCTGAAGGAAGAACATAGACTGAAAGTATTTGAGAACAGGATCCTGAGAAGAATATTCGGACCCAAGAGGAACGGGAATGGGGAATGGCGGAAACTTCATAACGAGGAACTACGTAATTTGTAAGGTTTACCCAACATTGTTAGGGTCGTCAAGTCTGGGAGGCTTAGGTGGGCGGGTCATGTAGCTAGAATGGAAGAAAGTAGAAACGCTTTCAAAGTCTTGACTGGAAGGCCAATCGGAAAACGACCATTATGAAGACCTAGGCGCAGATGGGAGGACAATATTAAGATGGATCTCGCAGAGATAGGAATACAAAGTAGAAACTGGATCCAATTGGCTAAGGATAGAAGTCAGTGAAGAGGTTTTGTGAACGCAGCATTGAACCTCCGGGTTCCATAGGCCATAGAGTTAGTTAGTTAGTTATAATTTATAATTAATTCATTTTCCCTGCACAGAATGTGTGATAGATTTCTAAGTTAAAAAAAAAATATTGTTCGATAAAGGAATCGTGGTTAGCACCACTGCTGGGAGGCTCATCGAGCAGTATCTCAGGCGGCAGTAGAACTACAGCCAAACTACTCAGAAAATCCCGCGAGAGAGCGTGCTGGTAATAACCTGCGAAAGAGACCGGCCTCAGAGCTTATAGACTTTCGTTTCTACATAAAGCGCTTCTCTCGCGACCTTCGATTTCGATTCGATATGTCAAACAAATAAAGAGCAAGCGAACGTAAGGCCCCATTCTGTACCGATTTTGCTTAATTTTGCGGACTCTAACGCAACGCAAAAGCTGGAACAAGCAATTCCAAAGGTGCTACTCCTATTATCGCAAACTAATGCACCTTCATTCCGTTACGTTAGCGCAAATCTGTACGAAATCAGACTCGTTGAGTTCATTAGAACTGAGTAGAGAGCATGTTAATTGAGACACTGTGAGTGACATTTTTTTCTTACATTTGCAAAAGTGAATGAGAGAAAATGTTAGTAAGTGGAGAATATGAACATAATATAATTCTTATTAAAGAATCTTCTATGTCAGTGGTCTTTTGAAAATTAATGTGTTATTAACGAACGAAGGCCAACTCCTGTGTTGAAAATAGAGCAAAAAAAAAAAAAAAAAAAAAAAAAAAAGAGGTTTACGTGCATTGGTACAATATATGTATGTAGTTGTTGAAATAAAGAGCAGCGTATGAAGAAAAAATATTTAAGTCTGATTCTGTTTTTAAAGGGGAATTAAGTGACACACAAAATGACTTCATTGAATGCTTGTTTTGAACAATATAATTAAAAATGAAATTACAACCAGAGTTTGTTTCAGTACTAGGGATGCGCACGAGACAAGATTTGTGACTCTCTCGTCTCGAAAATGTGCTGTAAAAGCGATGTTTCGACTCGAAAAATGTATATTTTTCTATTGGAAGAGCCGTGTCTCGACTCGAATTTTGTCAGGAAAATCCTGTCTCGACTCGTCTCGTGCGCATCCCTATTCAGTACAAGTAGACTAAACAGCATATGCTTCTTGTGAAGCAAAGATAATGCGAATCGAATAAGTGCTGTCGATGGTCTACAATTACGTTAAATTCGTGTGAATTTGTCTTCTTGTGTTTCTGTAGTAAAATATTTATGTCTAATCTGTTTATTATTATTATTATTATATTATTATTATTATTATTATTATTATTATTATTATTATTATTATTATTATTAGTAGTAGTAGTAGTAGTAGTAGTAGTAGTAGTAGTAGTAGTAGTAGTAGTAGTAGAACATAGGGCTTACCCTCTTGAAACTGTCACCCTTCGCCACTGGCTATGAATAGGAAATGACCGGTCCACCACTGAGCGACCAAGTATTTCTGAACTCAATGATAAGAAAGAAGAGTGACGCTAGTACAATAATAAAAATAGTAAAAATCCATTCGGTTAGCAGTGCGAGCTCATGTGGTTCGGATCCCATGTTTATGCTGTAATTACACGTCTCATATAGACACTGTTAAGAAGGACGCTAGACCTTAGTTCAACCAACCTACCGATAACAATCCAGAATCATTCGCTAAAAATGCAAGGAGGAAAATACATGAGCAAATTACGGTAATCCGTTTAGTGCTTCATAAATCGAAAAAGTTTGATGCGTCTGAAACAGGAAAATTTTGTGGTCTTTTATCTCTTCAGGCGTTATAGTAACCACTTTCTTTGGCAGAAACGGAACGTTCAAGACATTCTTTATTTGTGTTTTTCAATCATTTACATCTTATTCACTTGAATTTATTTGAATCGATCAGCTATTGAAAGGAGTGCTTTTCCAACAAAGGTCGTAACATCAATTGTTTTCGGACTTCATAAAAGAATACCGAAAATACCTTGAAAATGCAAGGAATTCTGTCTCTTCTCAGAAACTTGCGTCAGATGACATGATAAACCTCCTTTTTAAAACTATTGATCTGTTATCTAACTGATATTCTGTTAAGTTTTGATTATTCTTTTTTCCTTATCAGTTTAGGAGTATTTCATGATATTAGAAATGTCCCAAGATAACACATATACAGTGGCGTATTTAGGATTTTGTTTCGGTGGGGGCTAATGAAGTTGGGCATATAACTCACTTATTTCAGGGGAGGTTTGAGCCCGATAGCCACCCCCTAAATACGCCACTGCAAATATATAACGATAGATTTCATTGAGGTAAACAAACCGATATTGATGAGTTTGAATTCTCATGCGTAGTTCTCGGGAAAATTGACAAAAGGTTAATTTTTTAAAACTAAAAGGTGATGCTGTATGATCACCACGCCATCTTTTAAGGTAAAACAGATACTGAAGCAGTTATTGAAGAATAAGCTCTACCATCTGAGCTATTTCTCTACTATTTTTAAAGAGGATCCTTAAATTTCCTTTCTTAACTTTGATCCTTGATTTTAGTCAAATGGGGCCACAGTAGCTCAGTTGTAAAGCGCTTACCTCTGATACGTGGGGTCTCTAGTTCGATCCCCGGTCAAGTAAGTTTGTGGTGGACAGCATCGTCTTCATGGGTTTTCTCTTGGTACTCCCGTTTCTTCCCAGATTCTCATTCCACCAAATGCTCCATCATCATTCACTTGTCTTAATTATTCATCTTCCTTTGCCTAAAGAGCATAATCGTGGGACGTTAAACCGAAAAACATAATTTTACTTGTTTCTAGTCCAGTGGTTCTCAACCTAATTGCTATCACGACCCCCATTTTATCACATCCTCTTGCCAGCGACCCCCTTATAATTTCTGGTTTGTATTAAGCTTGTGTTTGGCGGCGCGGTGGCTCAGTGGTAGAACGTTCGCCTCCGGTGCTTGGGGTCCCTAGTTCGATCCCGGCTCGCGCGGTGTGGAAATTGTAGCGGACAAATACCGTGTGCGTGGGTTTTCTCGGGGTTCTCCCATTTTCTTCCACTTTCTTTATTCCACAATTTCACTCAATTCTCATCATCACCATCTCCTTTAGCCTAACCGGCATAACCGTGGGACGTAAAACTTAAAGATTTCATTTCATTTTAAGCTTGTGTGGGATTTTTAATATATTTTTTTGCTGAGTTCTCACGATTTCCGTCTATTTCTCTAATAGTAGAATCCATTTTTTTATATATAGTGAATACAGTAACAGTAATATATTCCCTACGATGAAAGTGTTGGTTCAAGATAGATAATAAACCTCTTCATAGAAGAGGCCATCAAAGTAGCTGATCTAAGCCCACAGTTTCTTGACCAACTAATAGAATTATCGTGCGACAAGTCCTTGCAACTAGTTTTCTGTAACGAAGACTTGGACAAGTTTTGGCTGGAGAGGAGAGAATATCATGGTCTGGTATCTGCTGCTTTAAAAGTAATAATTCCATGTGCTACATCATACCCGTACAAATGTCTTTTTTCTTCCACGGCAAGCATTAAAACAAAGACAAACAATCCCCTATCAGTTGAAAATGACTTGATATTGTGCATCACAAAGATTGAACCAAATATTGCCGCACTAGTGAAATCACACCATTCTCAGATATCTCATTAGCCTTCAATTTTAATTGTATTTAAATATTGTAGGTTTTGTTGCGTTTGTATTTTTCTGGTATTTCAATTTGCAATTCTCATTAGTTTCATCAGGGCCGTGCCGTGGAGGGGAGCGAGTGGGGCGACGAATCCGGGCGACGAAGTAAGGGGGCGAAAAATTCGGGAGAAACTAGGAAAAAAGATAGGAAAAATTGCTTGGAATATATGTATGGGGGCGCCGTCGTATACTCTCGCCCCGGGCGCTGATTTTCCACGGCATGGCCCTGAGTTTCATATCATACCTCTTTCATTTAAATTGATTTTTAAACAACTGTGCACCTGTTGAAAATGTTAGTAGATCTATTTCTTGTTTTTCTTAACAGTATGTGTAAAAATATGTCTATCAGAAAAAATTTAAAATAATAGTTAAAAATATTTTCAAGTATTAAACTCAAACTATATTTATCTCTTCCGCTTATCTTCGCGACCCCCAAGAAATCCTCAGGTTGAGAAACCCTGTCCTAGTCAAATACAACATAGAAAGAAATAATGTAGGCGGTTCACTATTATTATATCAAATCATAAAATCTCTTGCTCAAAGGTTATATATATACACACACACAGTATGTTTGTATTCATCGTGTATTGTTTCATATCTTCACGAGCAACTGATAAGATGACTGCGTTCTTTCCATGTTATCTTGAACAGAAAGCAAGAGGAAAAACGTCATTTCAGATATCTTGTTAATTCTTGTTGTGAAATTACTCAGTAGCCATGTAATTATTATTTTGGTAATTATTATAATGATCTGGAATATAAGCGAACAACGATTTTTTATTTTGGGTGCATCATGGACTCTGGTAAGTGAGATTTACTGTTTGTAGTGCTTATATTACTTTAGAAGGCTGGTTAATTATGTCAAGATAACTCGACTGCGTAAAAAAAAAAAAAAAAAAAAAAAAAAAAAAAAAAAAAAAAATCTCAAGCAGATTCAACAAAGATGCTAAGGTTCATTTTTGGTTCAAAAAATCCAATATATTTTAATCAAACATTTTCTTGTAGTCCTCTTATCTGGAGAACTATATATAGTGTAGCCAAACCCAAACTATCATTTAACTCAGTATGATGTCCTTATTTCGTAGAAAATACAAAAACTCGATTTAGGGACCGTTCAAAAATTTTGTGACCCCTGGTACAAAAACTAATTATTAGCCAAGATCGCAATCTTTTGATCCATTTTGCCCCTAACTTCAATGGTGCCCCTAAGTTTTTACTAAAAATTTAGAAAATTTACAGGAGAAAGGAGGTAAAAAATTCTTATGTGATCTTTTAGCTGTGTAAGAATGGGAGTAAAGTTATGTTTAATACAACAAATTAATGTAGAAGTTGGTACTATTTGCAACACGCGGAAGGTTTCGATACTTGAGGAACTTAGTAGTCGTATAGCATGGCGAATCGGTGCGTTGGATGTTGTGAAAGGGTAACTTAACCAAACCTAACAATTTTAGTGCAATGTTTTAAAAGGTAACGTAACCTAACCTAATCTAAGAATTTTTAATGTTTAACTGCTTCTTTTTGTAAGCTTGCAATTGGAGGGACACCTCTAAAGTTAAGCCTAGAGCACTGGTTCTCAAGCTTATTTACCTGGTGCCTGTCCCATTCTTGAACCCTGCATGTTTCACGCCTCCTCCTTGCCCCTTGTTAGTCTAAACTCTTTTGAGATTTCAGATGAGGCACTGAATTCTTAAACTTTCAAAACTACTACTACTGCTACTACTACAGTTACTACTGCTACTATTACTACTACTACTACTACTACTATCATTGCTACTACAATTATTATTATTATTATTATTATTATTATTATTATTATTATTACTGTTATTATTACTACTGAGACTACTACTACTACTACTACTACTACTACTACTACTAATACTAATACTACTACTACTACTACTACTACTACTACTACTACTACTAATAATAATAATAATAATAATAATAATAATAATAATAATAATAATTATTATTATTATTATTATTATTATTATTATTATTATTATTATTATTATTATTATTATTATTATTATTATTATTTTCACGAAAGCTTTTGCATATCATTGTAGAGCAATATTATTTTTTTAAAACCAGCGTTGTTCTTAATGGAACCACAATCCTTAATGAATAGTTATTTTGTATTTATATGATATTTAACACCTCTTTGCAATAATCATAATATTTGTAATTACGAATGATGTTTATTTCTGTCAGTTACGTTGGTGAAAATTAAAATTTTGTCTCTTCGAACTAAGGAAAGAGAAGTTATATAGTGTCAAAATTCTTATATACAACAATTAAAGTATTAGGTAGGTTTTCTTCCTTTAGTTGGATGACGTCATGAGATGGAATTTATTTTTGTAAGAGCTGGAAAAGTAATATATAGTAAGGAAAAAATCGATTTTGGAGAGTCCAGAAACTTTTACAGCCATATCTTTATTATTAAAATTTTGTAACGCATCTTCTTCGTTGAGTCTTGATACAGAATGTTTAGTGTCAAATGATCATTTTCTTGAGGTCGCCATGTTGTTCTAGCAACAGTTTCTGCCTACATAATTTCTGATATGCGGAGTTCTTTGTAATACATTAAGCCTGTAAGCACAGAAACGCGATTCAGAGAATCCAGACACTTGCATACTACAATTTTAATTTTTTAGTAGGAATAGATAATGCACCATAAAGTAAGCGAAATAACACTCATGAACGTAAATTGTGCTTGATTATTAACAGATCGTTACAAACTAACTTGTAATGGAACGTAAAAACACCGGCCCATTACAATTTTAATTGCTGCATTTTATATCAAATGTGAAACTTTAGCGTAATAACTAGGGCTTGTGTTAATATACAATTGAATCGTTGAGTTCGAAAACCGGTCATCTCCATAGAAGCTAATTTGAGAGGAGTGACAAACAAAACTAAATTAATCAATATATATATCTGACATATAGGGTTATTTTCAATTTTTGAAAGTAGAAAAATGTCAGTTCTATGGTCCGAAACTGAAAACAGCCCTATACGTAAGATACATATTGACTAATTTAGTTTTGTTTGTTACTCCTCTCAAATTAGCTTCTATGGAGATGACCGGTTTTCGAACTCAACGATTCAATTGCATTGGGAGGCGGATATTAACAACCTCACTTTGCAGATATTCCATAATCCTATTCTACAGGTTAAAATTGTAGGACCACGTTTCATATAGCCTCGCTGCTGAAAGGGATTTTAAGCTTTAACCCAATTAACCAACCTTCCTACAAGTTTTGCAGAACTCTTGGATTCCAACAAGGAGTAACATACCCTATCAAGTATTCTGAAACATCTAATAAGGAAATGAAGTAAATTTCACATTACTCATATGTGTCTGTCTTGGTGCTGGAGTTTTTACAATAAAACTAAATAGTATTCCATAAGCCCATCGTGTTATCTACGTTCACATTTTCAGTAATTATTTGTTTTTTTGAGAATTTGTGGAATTTTAGTTTATTATAGTCCTAGCCAGGCCCGTAGCCAGCCCAAAAATGTAGGGGGAGCCGGCTGAAGTTAGGGGGGTCCGATCCAACCATATTATAGTTCATCACCATATTATAATTCATTTACAAGCCTACCGTGAAAAATTTAGGGGGCTAGCAAAAATTTAGGGGGGACCGGGCCCATAGACCTGCCTGGATACGGGCCTGGTACTAGCTGAAATCCCTGTGCTTCGCATGGGAAGAATAAGCCTTACATCTCCAATTTAATATAATCTTAAAATTGTTAATTTCTCAATAAAGAAATGGAAGTTTGAATATTATTGAAATGACTCCCTCTTTTCCTCCTTAGCAGCGGCAGTTTCGAAAAGCCTGAAACACGAATTCCATTATCTTTTTATTTAAGTGTTTATATAATTAATTTCACAGTTTCGACTTGAACGAATCGCTACATTTTACACTTTGTTAATAAATAAAGGTTAAGAGCTCCCTTTACAGTTTTTCGCGGAAAATGAAGTTTGGAGTTAATTCGAAGTTGGGTGTAGTCACTTAGGTTTGGCGACAACTCCGAAAAAGAACAGAAATTTCCGGATTACAAAACGCAGCACGTTGAAAAGCGCAAAAACTTGGCAAATTTTATAATGGGGTGTATGGGAAGCAATCATTCATTCCCAATTTTTTTTTGGGGGGGGGTACCTTATATTCATATCAGGGGGAAGCTGATTACAACGTGCGATATACACTAATGTTCTCTGCAAATAATAGTTGCAAATCTGAATGGTAAACGTTCTTAATTGCGCACAAATGATATTGCAAAAAAAGTGCAAATCGCAACACTTTCTATGACACTAACCCTCATAGCTGATTTCTTTTAGGGATCTTATGTTTATGCAAGAGGATTAATTCAAACGTATACATTGATGTTTTCTGGAAATATTTGGTACAAACTAGAATTGTAAATGTTCTCACTTGTGCAAAAGTGACACATAAAATGGTGCAAATCGCATCACTTTCTATAAGACTGACCCTCATTGCCGATTTTTTTTTATCTCATGTTCATTCTAGAGGCTGATTCTAACATATGACGTATTCTAAAACCCTCTTCAAATCAGTGGGGAGGCTTAAGGGGAGACATGCCAGACAGAGTCTACTTTTTAGAATTTTATATGCATTAAGTTTAGTTTTTCCCTAACTTAAAATTTCCTGTAATTTCTTTTCCAATCTATTTTGTTAAATTTCTTTCGTTGAATGTAGATCATTTTCTAATTCTTCCCTTCATGTAAGTAGACAGATCACCCAGCGTCTAGCGAAAACCTTGAACATTATCCCTGTTTTCGATCCATATTTCTTTTACCAGCCTATAGAAGTGTAGGAGTACCAACCGAGCGCGAAATGAAGAGCCAAATTTTCGCCGTGTAGAATTCTATAAAAGACGCTAGACTTTTCTGTCTATTATAGGGTTGCCAGTCTAGTTTATTTTGAGGTAGATTTGTAAGTACCAGAAACACGTAAGCACCAGAAATAATAACACGAATTCCCTTATTTTAATCAACATTTAATTTCTTTGTGAATATTGTTTTGGTCTGTTATAACTCAACTATTTGGTATCAAACTTTACCGTAATGCAGAAGTAATAGTAATGCCACTGGTAAAAAGTGCCCATGCTTGGATAAGTTTCTTATTGCGCCTTTTGTACTAATTCGATGATGCGAAATCCAGTGAAGTTATTTACAATAATATCCATCCATGGGTACACGAGGAAAATTATACCAAATTTGGGATGTAGCTAAATAAATATAAACATCCAACTTTGAGGTTACTTTTTTCGTAACCCTTTATCCATGAATATGTTTAAAAATAACTTCATGGATTCAGTGTGCACAAATTAGCCCTCCTTCTCCCCCTAAAAAAAGAAGAATTGAGAAGTTTAACCGAAGCGTGGACAGTTTTTACGAGTGGCATTAACGCCAATTAAATTCTTTAAGAATTCTTTTCGTGGAATTTTTGGCAAATATAAGCATCTTCAAATTACTAACAGCACAATCAGAATGCCTTCTAGGGTGACCAGTGTGCTGGAACTTTGAAACTAAGACCTGCATATTTTCTAGAAACACTTCTGTGGTGCGAATTTTGTTCGAATCGGACAATGTATTCTTAAAATTCGTTTCCACCAGTGTCTAATGGCAAAATTTTAGAAAATAAAATATTTATATTATAATTTAGTGAGAGAGAAATATGATTTTCTAAATAATTAATATCTAATGGTGTATCATATGAATATTTATATATTTCAGGTACAAGGGCTGATAGGAGCAGCAGGTGCTATTATTGCAATCATTCAATACTACAGTTGTATAATTCCTCAACCTTCCTCCATTAATGCATTTGTTCAAGATTTATACGACATATTTTCTGGTAAGGAAATTCCCAGATTTTTATTTTATTCTTTATTTTCATCTATGTTATTTTCTTCTTCTTCTTTTTTAATTAAGCTTTCATTTACAAAATAATATCAGCCATCAGTGGATTAAGCAAGATATTTGTGAAGATCATGTCATTCCTTTTAAGTCCCTAACACACATTAAAGTTTTGTTTTTTGATTGGAAGAAAACGGATGTAATTTTAGCATGTACATTGCCTTGCACAGATAATTTTAGCACATATTGCCTTGCACGGATGTAATTTTAGCATGCACATTGACTTGCATGGATATAAATATCCATTAATAACTGACATTGAGAATTTTCATTAGTTTCTACTTGTAATATCTATGATCAAATCTTTATGCGGTACATTTGCGATTTGTACCAAGTAACGAACAGCGTAATATACTTTCTGTAATCTTCCACAAAAATACTTTTTTGGGATAAAAAAGTATTAACAAAATTGTTGCCATCTGTTTTCGATTTTCACCCATAAAGACTATATCAGGTAGTTGATTCAAATGATTCATCCACTACAACTTTAACAACTTACTTCAAAATCCGATGGAGTTGAAGTAGAATCAGGTATGTGTTAAAATGTTAATATAAGCAGGGCAACACAAAACCATTGTGTTCAATTAACACAGTTCTTTTCTTTTCTTTTTCTTTCTGTTCCTTTTTTTTTTTTTTTTTTTTTTTGCTGTCAAGGAACATCACCCAATTGTCCGGCTCCGATTTCAATGAAATTTTTCTAGCTAATAGAGGACATATATGTATTATTTGTGATGTCAGAAATTTTTGCCATGGTGCATGTTTTCTATTTTTTTATAATATTTAAGAGTTGTGATGTGGTTATTAGAGATTACTGCAGAAGTCCCTTACTAACCTGTGTAAACGGAGTGTTAATGAAAGAACAACCATGTAGGTACATATAATGCCTAGGGGGAAGTTGCATGTTAGGTATGATCTTGATGGCAGCCATCTTGAAATCCGCCATTTTGAATTAAGGTCAAGATTTCTAAATGGGAACAGGGCAATATGATACATAATTTCGGGCTAGAATTTAATCAGGAAGACAATGGTGAAGTTAGTTTTGAGATACATTCATTTGGGGAAAAGTTACAGGCATTTAATTGTTCACTTACTATGTGCTCAAGTAGGGATGGTATCGAGACGAGACGAGACGAGACTTTGTACAGTCTCGGTCTCGTCTCGGTTTAAAAATAGCTGTCTCGGTCTCGGTCTCGTCTCGAGTCAAAAATCGCCGTCTCGGTCTCGGTCTCGTCTCGGTCAACAAATGCTTGTCTCGATCTCGGTCTCGGTCTCGAGGGCCAAATCTCGGTCTCGTCTCGGTCTCGTCTCGAAAGTCTCGAAATAAAAAGGTGAAATTAAAATTGTAAAAGTATTATTATTGTAAAGTCCGTCGTTTCTGCTTCTTATTTTTGGCCTTATTCTTGACTTAGAATTATAGTATGGTGTACTTCTTCAGAGCTAATACGCTAGCGCTGATACCTTCTATGCATGTTTTCCAGTTTCAATCATCAGTGGGTATATCATATTTGGGATAAAATTCTAATAGTAACCCATATTTCACTTTCAGCAAAAGACTTTCTCTATGGCCTCAGTACTGTCTATACAATTGAACTCTATTAAATTAACTTCAGTACTATACAGTAATTTATTTCCTTCCTTAGAATAAGAAGTGTTCAATACATTCTAACGGATAACGCAACACATAGCAGCATGAATGTATTTAATCTTACCGAAATTGAAATTTTACAATTTCTCATTTATTATCCAATACATTCTGTTTTGACTGTTATTTTAAAAACATAATATAACGTTCATTATCTGAACAAATAGGGTAAATTATTACTACAATATATTTTGTTTAAAATTGATCAAATGCTTTATTACCGTTTCACATCTACGTGTTTAATTGACACCTTATAACACGAAATTCCTGAACTTTGTGGTGGCAGCTACGGCACTCATCTTTGCTATGTGTGGCCTCGGGTTGCATCACGAAACAAGTTAGATTCAGTCAGATGTTTCGCATAGTTTGCGTCTAAATTTAAGTACATTCTGTTTCTTATACAAGTTTCTAATGTTGTAATGCATTACATACGCATACGTATATCCACTGCCGTGACATAGATTAAGCTTATTCCTGAGCTCTTAGCGGTGCATGTGATCTTTATTCGAGAAAACCAATCGTGCGTTCATTACGTTGAAATTTTATATTGATTGAAAATTACTTGCGAAACACGAACATACATATTATATAAGTATATAGATAATTCGAGCTAGCCGTATCTATTTTTTGTCTCTCGCGCCAAAACAAGTGATTCTTAACTTTCTAGTTTCCTTTTGTATTCATTTTCGTAGTTTTGCAGCAACATGAAGTATTAAATAGTCAAAAATATATATATATTTTTCGCTGTATGACTTTCGTTAAATTTTGGTTCCAATTTTACCCTACCTTACCTAGTAAATTTATACAGTATATAATATATATATATATATGAACATTAGTGGTAGACTATGTTAAGTCACTTTTTGGTCAAATTGAGTTAGAATACTTTTTTTTAATAGACTATGTTCTTTCTAGTGGTGTAATAATGTAAGTCTAAAGCCATCTTACTACTTTGTAACTACTTAGTATAGTTTGAAAAACAGTATTATAGATCTTAGTTAAGGAACCGGTTTTTCGCTTCTCCTGTAAAATTACGAAATTATGACTTGGTTTAGTTTACCTCTGAGGTCTCGATATAAAATCATCACCATCATCATAATCAAGCATTATCAATCCACTGCTGGATGAAGTCTTCCCAAGTTTTCTCTACAACTATCTATCTTGGGTAATTCTTTTCAAGGTTACTCCCCAGTGGTTCCTGATTTTGTCACAATTTCTTGTATGCGGACATTTCCTAGGCTGTTTTTGTCACGTGGTATCCAATCTAAAATTGTTTTCGTCTATCGATCATAATTTCGTCTTGCAATATGTCCATCACATTTTCCGGTCTATTTTAAACATTATTTCATTAGTACCAGTCATTAGTTGCCAAATAATTCATTTCTATATATTTGGGCTAAAATAGTTCATATCCTCTACTTTTGGAGCACAGACACGCTATTTTTTGATGTTCAGATCTGGCAACACTGACTCAATTATTTCAATCAACACAATGTAAAAACCTCCATTTGCTGTAATGGCTAGTACACTTGATTTTGGTTCCCATGGTCCCGAGTTCGATTCCCGGTGGCGGTAATGTTCAACGGCCGAAGTTTTTCGGATTCCACTATGATCAGTAACTCCACGTCTCCTTTAGCCGCCCTAGCATAATCGTGAGACGTTAAACTAAAACAAAACAAAACAAAAATCAACACAATGTGTATTACTAACTGTAAGTCTTTGAATAATTGCATATAGCTATATGGTATGGATCGAGTTTGAGGTGGTTTGTGGTCAAACTATAACAAATGAAATGCAGTTAGTGTGTAATTAAAATTTTAATAAAGCAGTGTTTTAATCTAAAAAATACACCAGGCCTAAGGCTTAGGGAGAACAACTAGTGTTACTGAAAAGTTGTCAGTTCGTTTAATTTCAGTTACAAATTGCTTTTACATGTATTGCTGGAACGAAAACTTTGACATTAACATTATAAGTAGCCGAAAGACTATGAAAAACATCGGGTTTTGAAAACATTCTTGCACCATAAAACAAATTACGAGTAATTTTAAAATATTTTGCACTTTAGCTACGTTATTTGCACTATATTTATAATAATATTTAGCAATTTATTTAAGTTCGCAACACTGCTTAAAATAATGTAACTGCGACTTGTTGTAATTAAAACTACTGAACACTAATGTTATAATGTTCCTGCCATTTGAGTTATTAGACATCTCCAAAATGTTGATGTTAGTGATGTGTATTGTCCTTTGTTACACTGAATAATAAATGTGCTTTTGTGGTTTAATTTAATATCTAAATTAGAAATATGTAGCGCTCTTTCGTGGCTAAGCAGTTAGCCTATGGCGTGAGAGACCCGGGTTAGATTACCTGCGGGAGCTCATGTGGTTTAGATTCAACGTTAATCAGTAGGTTCAGTCTCATATAACCTCGCTGCTGAAAGAGGCGTTAAACTCATTTAAAAAATGAAATGGATTTTTTTAGTTTTACGTCCCACGGTTATGCCGGTTAGGCTAAAGGAGACTGTGATGATGAGAGATGAATGAAATGGTAGAATGAAGAAAGTGAGAGGAAACGGGAGAACCCCGAAAAAAACCACGCACTAAACTAAATTAACTGAACAGAAATATGTAATATCAAACGTAGTGGAATTTGAGAAATTACAACTTTATGTTGCGTTGGCAACATTGCTTGTTTATCTAGTGGTATTGCAGAGTATCTAGAAGAATTTCCCCTTCCATATTTCACACAGCATGTTAAAAAAAATCAGCATTTTTAATATATATGACTATTATATATAACTAGATGAAATACCCATTTTTCACATTGGACCAGTATTTGGAAGCCAAGGCCTGTGGGAGTATCACTATCTCAGCAACCGCGAAAACTATGTATTTGACACTAATATCGGTCATTTTGTATTATTTTTACATGTCTCGGTACCCCCTCCCTAACAGGTGAACCCCGGCCCGCATGCACTGGTAGCTGAATTTGAAAGTCATCGCTAATGGAAGTGACACCATTGATCTCAGCGACCGCAAAAACTATAGTATACATTTGACACTAATATCGGCCATTTTGGATTACTTTTACATGTCTCGGTATCCCTCCTGGGAACTCCGGCTCGCAGCTGAATGGGGTGAATTTGGAGGTTAATGCGATCGGAGTTTCACCATTGATCTCAGAAAACGCGAAAACTATTTGACACTAATATCGGTCATTTTGTATTATTTTTACGCCTCGGTACTCCCCTCCCCCGCAAGTGAACCCCGGCCTGCATGCACTGGTAGCTGACTTTGAAAGTCATCGCTAATGCAAGTATCATCATTGATCTCAGCGATTGCAAAAACTATGTATTCGACACTAATATCGGTCATTTTCTACTACTTTTACATGTCCCGGTAAATGCCCCTCCTGATTTAAAATTAAAAAAAAAAAAAAAAACGCTTCTTCGTGGTCTGAGGCCTGTGACATGATACTTGTCACCCAAATTTCGTAACTCTTGGACTCTTGTCTGGTCCCCAGGCCGCACACAGGCAATCAGAAAGCAGGCACGCAGACACACAGACTCTTCCTTTTACTTATATTAGATATGACATACAGGCGAGGATCCAAGGAGAGTGTTAAAGGGGTTATACCTCCCCTTGACGCTCAGCTATACACTGTATAAAATGGGCTTCAATCCTACTTCTTTCTTTACACTGGATAAAATGTCAAACTATGGTTTAGCCCCTCCCTCGATCATATCCTGGATCCGCTGGTATATATATATGTTGAGAGAGGGAGAGAGAGAGACAGAGATGACTATACACATCAGCAGTGGATTTTGTTTCAGGAGAGGCTTGAGAACGAGTAAGAAATATTTGTTTTGTACGTGCAATGCCAAAAAATGATCACAAATCTATTTCGGGAGGGGCTTCAGTCCGATAGCCATCCCCTAAATACGCCACTGAACATTAGTCAACTGTTCCCATATTACCTAATACAGCAACGAAAGAAATTTTGAATAAAGGTCAATCTTAATAGTTGTCTATATCAATATTCGAGACGAGACCGAGACTTTCGAGACTGACCTAAGTCTCGTCTCGGTCTCGTCTCGATTTATAGAGCTCCGTCTCGGTCTCGGTCTCGTCTCGGTAGATAAAAGGCCGTCTCGGTCTCGGTCTCGTCTCGGTATATAAAAGGCTATCTCGGTCTCGGTACAATCCCTATGCGCAAGTCCCTTACCTCCGCTTCTACCCCGCGTATTAATGATAATAAGTGGAGAAAAGCTTCAGTAATACATATTATGCCTAGAAGGAAGTGATACGGTAAGGATATACTTGACAGCAGCCATCTTGAAATCCTCCATTTTGAATTAAAGTGAAGTTTGAAAACTGAAAACCATAGCATGTGACACCTCATTTTAATAGCAAATTTTCCCAAGAAGCCAATGGTATGCTTATTTTTGTTCTATAATTAACCAGTGTGAATTTAGGACTGCTTCTAATGTGCACCAAACATCCATTATTCGATCTTTCCAATTGGCAATACTCCTAATTTTCACAGCATGTTTTAAGATTCCAACTGGCACTCTGCAATTGTTGCCATGGCTCATGTTTTCTAAATTTATTACATTTTTTGAGTTTCGATTTGTCAGTTCGTGAATAATGTTGGGATAAGCATCCAGCAATCTTTCTGAATTTTGAAGACTTACAATGTAATTATTTATTTTAAACGAGAATACATGAAGAACCTACGGAACTACGTGACGTAAAAAAATACAAATGAAATTATAACAAATTAGTGTTATACGAACACAAATTTATCAGGAAATGTAGCCTACATGTTGCGCAAACGATAAACAATAAAATATTTTTAATAAATACAACATTAAAGAAACAGCAGCATTGCTAGAAAATACCAAAGAGGCAATATATGACTGTTCCCACAACATTGTTTGTACCATGAGCATAATATGAAAACAGGCAACTTGTTTATAAAGAGCTGTAACTTAATTGAGTGCCCGATCAATACTGATTATAATATTACAATCATGAATCATCGATAACATTCGCTAGAAAACGAATGACTTTTTTTGTCATAGAAAATAAATAAATAAATATACAATAAAGAAATAAATATAAAACGAAATAAAAGACCCTTGATTTACACAACAATCATTTCGTTTTCCTTTTTGAAGTGAATTTTCATTTGATTTTTCGTCTCATCTACTACACAAGCTACGTCTTCGGTATTATCTGAATGCAAAGTTGGAGTTGTTACGTTGTGCGATGATTCATGTCAGTAAACGAGTTTTTGAAGGGCAGATATACGAAATAAATAATTAGATGGCAACTCTTAAAAAAATGTAATAAATTTAGAAAACATGAGCCATGGCAACAACTGCAAAGTGGCAGTTGGAATCTTGAAACATTCGCTGAAAATTAGGTGTGTTGTAAATTTGAAAAATCGAATAATGGACGTTTGGTGCACATTAGAAGAGTCCTAAATTCATACTGGTTAACTATAGAACAAAAATAAGCATACCATGGGCTTTTGGAGAAAATTTACTATTAAAATGAGTTGTCACATGCTATGGTTTTCAGTTTTCAAACTTCACTTTAATTCAAAATGGCGGATTTCAAGATGGCTGCCGTCAAGGATATCCTTACCGTATCACTTCCTTCTAGGCATAATATGTATTACTGAAGCTTTTCTCCAGTTATTATCATTAATACGCGGGTTAGAAGCGGAGGTAAGGGACTTGCGCACATAGTAAGTATAAACAATTAATATGCCTATAACTTTTCCCCAAATTGGCGTATCTTAAAACTAACTTCCCCATTGTCTTCCTGATTAAATTCTAGCCCGAAATTATGTATCATATTGCCCTGTTCCCATTTAAAAAGCTTGACCTTAATTCAAAATGGCGGATTTCAAGATGGCTGCCATTAAGGTCATATCTAACATGCAACTTCCCCCTAGGCCTTATATGTACCTACATGGTTGTTCTTTCATTAACGCTCCGTTTACAAAGGTTAGTAAGGGACTTCTGCAGTAATCTCTAATAACCACATCACAACTCTTAAATATTATAAAAAATAGAAAACATGCACCATGGCAAAAATTTCTGACATCACAAATAATACATATATGTCCTCTATCAGCTAGAAAAATTTCATTGAAATCGGAGCCGGACAATTGGGTGATGTCTCTTGTGAGTAAGATCGTCTACAAAGCAAGAGTGGAGCCTGTCTTATGTTGACGAGATGTTATGAAAGTGATGTGTATTCTCGAAAAGTGTATTTGTTTCTACTGGAAGAGCAGATCTTATCTCATTATAGATCAACTCTATTTACATATTTAATTCGTTAATTTGAATCTAAGAGTCTACGTACTGTGAAATAATTTTCTGATTAAATTTTCTTTTCATAATATTCTTCCTTAGGTGAGGGCGAAGAATGTTTACCAAGAGATCCATTAGCAGCCACTACGAATGACTGGATGATTGCATATTTGTTTCTGGATATAATATGGTGTCTTGTTTCCATTCTAATGATCTGTGAGTATAACGTTTATATACTGGACTACCATCAATCTGGTTAAGTTGTGGATCAATCCTTATTAGAGTTTGTGAGCCGTATTCAGAAACGATTTTACGTGTGATAAGCGTCGAACTAACGATTTGACTAACGCCTGAATTATAATTTCAAGATTGAGCAACATTTTCCTTATGTTATTAACGACTGAAACCTATAACGATAGAGGCAAACCACAACCCTTCCACAGGCATTGTCAAACGTATTGGCAGAAAAATTGTCATAATGTACGTTCTTACGTCATAATGTATTTGTACAACCCTGCGGAAAAGTCCTGAATTGGATTTATTGATAAAAGTGGTGTATAATTTCATAGACGTTCTACTGAATACAGAAATCATAATCATGCGTTAGTCAAATCCTTAGTACGACGCTAATCACACGTAAAATTATTTTTTAAATATTGCTCTGTAACTTTAAACATATGTAGGTTTGTAGTAGGAAACTAAGGATAAGCATCGCCAGCCGTTATGGTTAGGACTTTAAAAAATGTAAAAAATATATCGGCAATTAGGGCCAAATAAGTGAAGCTCTTGAACTATCACCTAAACATTAGAGGCCCTATATAGAGTCGCTTTTAGCACCGTATAAAGAGCTTGACTTACTCTTCGTGTTCACGGCCATGGACCATGTTAACCCATACATAAATGCGGCCCTGTATTCACTTCACTATAAGTGTCTAGATCCATGGCCCATGTTAGCCCATGTGTAAATACTGCCTTGTATTCACTTAACTAATAGTGTCCAGGGCCATGACCCATGTTAGCCCATGCGTAAATATGGCCTTGTATTCTCTTAACTAGTAATGTCCAGGGTCATGTCCCATGTTAACCTAGGGGGCCGCGGTGGCTGAGTGGTAGAGCGTGGTGCGTGGGGTCCCTGGTTCGATCCCAGCTCCCGGCAAGTGAACTTTGTGGTGGACAAACACCGTGTGTGTGGGTTTTCTCGGGCTTCTCCCGTTTCCTCCCACTTACTTCATTCCACCATTTCATTAATTGCTCATAATCACTGTCTCATTTAGCCTAGCCGGCATAACCGTGGGACGTAAAACTTAAGATTTCATTTCTTTTCATGTTAACCCACGCGTAAATGTGACCCTGTATTAACTTAACTAGTAGTGTTCAGCGTCATGTCCCATGTTAACCCATGCATAAATACGGCCCTGTATTCACTTCAATAGTAGTGCCCAGTTCCATGGTCCATGTTAGCCCATGCGAAAATAAGGCCCTATATTCACTCCACTAGTAGTGTCCAGGCCATGGACTGTGTTAGCCCATGCGTAAATATCTTCCTGTATTAACTTGTAGTATTCAGGATCATGGCCCATGTTAGCCCATGAGTAAATAATTCCCTGCCTGTATTCACTTAACCGGTACTGAGTTAGAGCCTCGTCGTGTTCGAGTGGCTCACACACGTGCTATCTATGCATGTGGCCCTGGGTTTAACTCTCGGAGGGCTACTTGCCTTAGATACAGTACAAACCCAGCTTTAAATAGTACTTTAAACAGTAGACCCGTCAAGTACAGCCTCAGTGCTGAGAAAGAACTTTAAACTCCTATCAACCAGCCAAGGAACAGAACTTTAGGAAGATTGTAGGGCAGAATTGACGATGGAAGATCAAATCCTGGGGAAAGTAAGTGTCTGTTAACGTTTCTTAATTTCCAGCAAACTTTGCTTTTATTTACAATAAAATCTGTTAACTTGGCCATCTCTCTAAGTTGGCCACTTCTTATACAGCTTCCATTTTTTCCATAAGGTTTGCATTAGTTATTACTTTCTAAGTTGACCATGTGTTTGACTTGGTATTACTTATTACTCTGTAAGTTTTCCATCTATTTAACTTGGAACTTGGCCACAATGATGCAAAGTTACTGCTTCAGCTATGTTACCTTCATTCTTAAAAACCGTTGCAAAATATCTGTTAATGTATATTTCGGGAGGTCAGAAAACCCAAGGGAAATAGGGAAAAGCTTGCTTGCTGTTTACCATACATTACTAACCATGTCCAAATGCACAACAAGGTAAATTTTGGTGTATCACTATTAAAAGGCAAGGCCGGCTCTACCATATGTGCAAGATGTTCATTTGAAGAATCTATCATAACATATTATTTAAAATAAATATTTCTTGTTGGGAAATGACTTCATGATGATGGTTGTTAAATTTGTTAAGCTGACCTTCTATTTGAATACTACATTCATAAATCATGTTTAGGTCGCATTAATTTACGATCACATGTACAATGCTAAAGGAAATGGTCAAACAAATCCCAGCCTGAATTGCTTGATTCTTGTCAAATACAAGAACTCAATTCTCGAACAGTAGCAAACATCTGTTCCATTTAGTTAGTCATCACAGTTTTGATATGAAAACTAGTCTTGTCTCTTTCACAAACAAGTTCCTTATCATTGAAGATGGAAACAGGTGTTTTTAAATTTTTTTTAACAGATGTAGCAGAAAAATCAAGAAATAAAGACAAAAAAGGTATTTGCAGTAGAATTGCAAACTGACATATTGAGATTGAAGCTCAATAGTTAATTCTATAAAAAGGATTATCATCTTTTCTTTACAAGTGTGTTTTCTTTATCTTTCACTAACATAACGCATTATTATTTAAAGAAAAAACAGACAAAACGAGACTGTATATGCAGACTTTAGGCCTTTCTGAGTGCGAATGCACTTTCCCTCTCTTTCGTTGTTCATGATGGGATAGCATCCTTAAAATCGTGGCTTTTAGCATTTGTTTTTTCCCGGAGAAGCGGGGTGGAAAATTATGCCATTGTAGGGGGCGGCAAATTGCCTAGGACCGGCTCTGCTAAAAGTAGTGAGAAAGTGAGGATATTTTGAGTATTTTTTTTTGAAACGCACAACGTTATCTAGATCTACTTCATAGGTGGAAGATAGGGAAGAAATGAATAAAGAATGTACCGAAGCGTTTGGTAATTAGCATTTAAAACAAGTTGTTTCAATGGCATACTCACAATCACATTTATGGGATGTTTTAAGTTTCATACATATTTTTTTTACTGTGTTTTATTTATAAAATACAAATTTCTTAATAGATAATACCTATAGGTAATAAGTTTGTGCATTAGAGTCGCTTGCAATACAGACTATAACAGTATTTTGCACCAGAATATTCCTGTAAATTGGTCGCTTTTCAATGCAATCGATGGTGGCCAACATAAACAGACTTCACTGTATTTATTTCTTCTTGTTCTTCTTTTTTTGGTTTCAGTTCGTTTGAGGGAAGGGGTAACGAAATCGACTGTTCTTCACTGCGCTCCTTGGGTGGCCGCAACTGGATTCATTTGTTGTGTGGACGCTATAGCAACCATCGTCTTCTTTGCTCATATTGCAGAATATCGGGTAAGTATCAGTATCTGTCTTTTAAATCACATCTAGTATGAGTGTAACTGTTAGGAATATTTTCCTTACAGTTGCGAGAAAACAAACAAACAATAGATATGATATTTAAAAATGTGTTTTGGTTTATATAATTATACAGTAGAAAAATACGAGGAAGGATCTGGAACTAAGGTTACAAGGCTGATATTTCTGGAGTTTCGTCTGTTATAGAGGAATCAGGAGTGTGCGATAACACATGGAGTTGGCAATTGTGCAGAGTTTCAGCCACCTGCCACTTGCGGCGCTAGTTGTGTCTAAAAACAAATGGCGCCTCGTTCAGAAAACTGGTTTTACGAAGAAGTCCACCCAGTTATTCGGTTTCTGTGGGCGAAACATGTAACCGTGACTGAAATTCACCAGCAGCTGGTAGAGGTTTACGGAGAGACTGTAACGTTTCGTTAGCATGTCGCACAATGGTGTCGAAAGTTTGCGGATGGTAGAGAAAAAACGTCACCGACGACGAGCACAGTGGCCGGCTCGACACGCTGAACACAACTCCCGTGGAGGAGCTGATTCAGGACAACAGGAGAATTCGGACTTTCGCCTGTTCTCGCACTTGAAGAAGCACCTCGGAGGCTGTCGCTTCGCTTCAGACGAGGAGGTGAAACACTTCGTAACAACGTGGCTGAACACGCAAGGACAGGATTTTTACCAGGATGACATCTTCAAACTCATCCCACGATGCGACAAATGCCTCAACAGATATGAGGACTACATCGAAAAATAATCTAATGTGTGTACTATCTGTTGACTGTATTGGTTGTATGCAGTGGTGTATTTAGGGGGGCTTCCGGGCTTAATCCCCCCCGAATATCTTGCAGAATTTTCACATTTTCAGGCAAAGCTCCCCCCCCCCCGAAAGTTAGCAAAGCCTCCCGAAAGAAAATCGTAAATACGCCACTGGTTGTATGAAATAAAATGTACACATGTTTCAAGGCAGCCTTTGTAACCTTACTTTCTGATCACTCCTCGTATTATTGCCAATAAACGACATACTTATTAGTGCCATAAAATTAGTTTTTTTTTCGAAAACCACGCATGAGTATTTGCACTCAATCATTAATTTTCTTCAATTCGGTTCGATCTATCGATTGATGTCTGGTCTTTGTACTTTCCTTTTTCTGGTAATGTAGAACGTAATATCGACAATTTTACTTATCAAAGATGTCAATTTAATAACGAACAAAGTAAATTTTGAATATTAACCCTTTATTTGGCACTGTTGCTCTCAAGTAACATCGCATTCCATTGCGTTATCCGCACGAATTATAACTTCAGTGATCATTTAATTGGCACTATTGCTTTCATACGATATTCATATACATGATTTGCGGGTCGCTTCTTTAAATACTTCTAGCCTTCGTCAAGAGGGAACAGCCAAATTTAGTATTGTAGAAGCTTTGTGGCTACATTCTGCGAAAGTTCTGTTGTATATTTTTATTCTTTTTATTTGTGGTTTCTTGCTCTGTAGGAAGATATTTCAACGAAACAGCTGCTAATTACTGAAAATATAATATTTGACCATAATAGGGCAATGCTGTTCAGTAGCTACACATAAGACCTGTTTTGTGGCAATGCTGGTTTGAAATAAACATCCTGTATTTTGTAACCAAAGTACAAAAATACTTTAAAAATTACGAAATTATGATCAGGAAGACATTGGTTCAACGATAGAAGCAAACTAAATATCTTAATAGTAATGCTATCAATGCTTGCCAATTAAAGAGTTAACGCGGTATATAGATAGGATGAAATAATTTTTCATTATAGCTTGATTAGACACTCAGGTTTAATAAACATTAAGGGCCCTATGTAGAATCGTTTTTAGTGTTGTATTAGGAGTTTGACTGACATGTGATCGTAACTTACGTATTTAGTAGCACGTAAGTGAAGTCAACAACTATTTATATCGAAAAAGGCTAGTCATGACTTTTCTATAGGGACGTTCCAACACATTAGAAGAAATCAATCCCCATCAGGAAATCGCGGTCAGAAAGAGGGACTGCCGCCGTCAACAGTGGCGTGCCACCGGAGGCAGCCGGCACCTGTCTGCGGCGTCACGACGATCTACTTGTTCAAAATTGCCGACCTTGTCGAAAATCGAAAATCGTAAAATAAAATGTCATTTGTCGACTCTTTGCTGACTGTTGCCGACCATCAGAGTCGGCAAAACAGTCGGAAAGGCCTCTTTCCGACCCTCTGCTGACTCCTTGTGCCGGCCTCTTTTCGACGGCGGCGCCGGCGCATTTAATGCTCATTTCCAGCTGTTTGCCGACTATTTGGCAAGGTAACTATTCGTCGCGGTCGAAAATCGCGCGAAAAGACGCCGGTGTCCCGCGCCTGCAACCCGACCGTGGCATCTAGTCAGCATGGACAAATTGTCCGACTGTAGGCGGCAGGATCCTGATGGGCATATAAGACAGAATATAGGTTTCTCATATTGATTTATCCTAGTGTGTTTGGACAACCATGCAAAGATATTGTGGCATTCAAGGATTAACCATCAGTTTTAGCCAGTGTATAAAAAGGGTCAAAATTAGAAATCAAGTTAGGTCATATTCAAACCGGAAGTGGTAAAAATCACGTTAAATAAATTAAACTTCTTTACAAAGTATGCAAGTGACATTATTACTTTTTAAATATTTGATAATGTATAAAACCTATAGATGATTCATGTAACTTTCACTTGACACTTCCATGAAAGAAAATTTAGATGCGAGGCGTGTCCGGAAAGTAAGTACCGTTGTTTTTAAAAAAAAAATATATTAAAAGGTTTTTCTCAAGACAAATTTATTTTTCTTGAAAAAGCAGACCTACAACTATTTTTCGACACAGTTTCCACAATATTTAAACACTCGCCACAGCAGGTGACCAACTTGTCTAAATCTTCCCCAACGAGACATCCCATTAGTGTCCGGCAAATACTCACCGTTTCTTTCAAAGGCCACTGCAGCGCTAGTGTCGGCTGAAATTTATCGTCAAATTGTATAGGATTACAATGAAAACGCAACGAGTGATGGAATGGCGCGGATGTGGGTGAGTCAGTTCAATGAAGCGCGGACAAATGCCCACGATGAACCACCACGAAGTGGACGGCCTTCTGTTGTGACTGATGAGTGGGTGAGGAAAGCCGTCTGACTACCACTTGTTCCTGCACGTGAAGCACGAGTTTGGCGATAAACGCTTTGAAAGTGAAGTCGACGCAAAAAACGCTGTGGAGTTATAGTTGTCTTAACTGGATGGATGTTTCTTTAAGGAAGGCTTGGTCAAAGTGATCACACCCGTTATGACAAGTGTTTGAACATTGGTGGAAACTACGTCGGAAAATTATTTAAGATGTGGTAATTCATATGAAAATAAATTTGGCTTAAAACAAACTGTTTTAGTATGTTTTTAAAATGGTATTTACGTTTTTTCCACACGCCTCGTACAATATATGATGTAAAGGTATCATACAATCATGTGTATCATAACATATCGAAAAGAAATCCCATTATTGTAAAACCAATAACGTTTCTCATTTATTTAAACTTGAATATTGCACAACATAGAAAAACACTGTATTTACAACTAACTGATACTTTTGGTCTTTCTTGTAGGAATCAGTTGGTGTTTTAGTCTTCCTTGCTTTTGTATTTGCACGTTTTGTGGTGGGCTATGCACTAAACATGATCCTCATTGTGAAAATGACAAAAACAATCGTCCAATTTTACAAGCCGAAAGAACCATTTGTAAGTTATTTGTTAGCATTATAGACTGTTCTATGATCAGAATTTATTTGTAACAACTCGTAATTCATTTTCAACTACATTGAATACTAATGTTTTAAAGACGAATCCAGGAGAAAATTACAGAACAACAAGCAGCAAAAAAATTCTTTTATGGATGGGAAGACACTTATCTACAAAATGAAAACAAACAGTTAGTTTAGTTTCTTTAAATGAAAGATTTGATAATTGAATTTTCTCAATTTAATTTGTACGAATGTTTTTAATATTCATAAGGGAATCAGTAGATTAGATTATTATGTTTATATTTTAATGTAGTACATATTTTTTTCCTGAAACAATGTTAAGCTGCCAGTAAAACCCTTCTAAAACTGATTAAAAATCAACTTTAGTTTTTGTGTGATTAATTTTAACTTGTTTATGTAAGAATTAACTTATTATATTCGTTCTCTTGTTTCTCCATGTAAATAAATGTTATTTATTATTTTAATATTTTGTACAAATGTGTTTAAATAATAATAAAAATAAAAATAGAATCGAATTGCTCTGTGTATTTTTATTATTTTTAAAGAAACAATCAAAATTTTTGGAACTTTTGTAAGAAGATTCACATTTAGGAAACTCTTCTCGACCCATGTAGATTGGTGGGGCTTCGTAAAATGAGTTTCCTCGAAGAATTCTTATTTTCGCTTGATTATTTTTATTTTACAATTTATTTCTTCACTATTTACATAATTTCACCTTCTTAAGAGCATACATTTGACAGAAGAAAACTTAAAACTTACTTTATTTATTGTGTAATACAAACACTTAAAACTTTGTTTTACATATTTATTTTAAAATAATTACAGATGAAACTGTGAATCATATTACACCAGAAACAATAAACTATAACAAGAATTTCTGGAACGAAGTGGTCTAGTTATAATAGTGACTATATATATGATTGGCTAGGACTGACGTGATCTATTTGCGCTATGAAATAGTGTAAAGAAGAAAGAAAAACTATGGATTGTGTTATAATACCGGACACAGTGTTGTACATTTGATCTATTTTTCAATAACATAAAGTTGGATTCTAATACAATATTTTTAAAATACTTTAAAAGTTTTTGTAATATGATCAACCAAATATTATGAACGAACCAGAAGTTCAATATAATATTTTGTCAATGTTATTTCCAGTTTGTTTAAGAAACATGATTGAATATATTACAAAACCTATTGATTAATTTAAACGCATTTTATTGGACTCAAACTTTATATTATTGATTAACATATAATAACATATCATATCCATAACACACTAGTTGTGTCTCTGAACCCACAGCCTGCTGTACACTACACATTAAAAATCGTGCTTAATTAAATGAACTAGTAGTTTACGTTTAATAAACTTATTTATTTATTAAGTTTGCCCACCTCAAATCCCCAAAATCCACACATTTAGGCAAGTACTTAAGGACATTGTTATATAGGCAAGCGATAGCGCGAGTAGTGATATTTATTAACATGACTAGCAGCGTTCACCCCGCTTCGCTGCGGTCACCCCGGAACGCAATAAACTTTGTTACTTAGATAATTTTTACTTTTTCGCTTTCAAGTGATATGATAAAAACCATAGTAGATTCCAGTAAATGTTAACATTATATCGCCTGTCATTTATGTTAACCCGCCGAGTCACATGGTCATGCGGGTTGCATATAAATACGTTTATTTTTACCTATGATGAACTAATAACAAAGGATTTGTACGTATGGACACTTGAATGGTCAATTATCTCAAGACACTGGTAATTAAAAATTAAAGTGATATGATAAAAACCATCTAGGGTCCAAATCCTAATAACCCCCCAAAAATGAAAGAAATTGGTTCAGCCGTATTAGCGTGATGAGTTCACAAAGGATTTGTGCGTTCTCTTTTATATATATAAATTGTGTATTATAAAGCTAGCGTGACACATGGACTAAGACTTTTTCCGTTTATTATTATGATTATCCACATAAGATTATGTTCTTACTCTTTTGTTTACACTATTATATAACACGTACATAATTCGTTATTCCTAGCCAATCAGTTATATAGTTACCGTTATGCAGGTTTATTCATCTGGTGTGACTGAGAAAAATGCTGTTAATATCTCAATCAGGATTGCCAGTCGCGGGAAAGGAGAAGGAATGTACACCAACTTTTTAAAAAATTGACTTTATTCGTTTTAGGGTTGTCCATTTCCACATTCATAAGAATTTAGAAATTGAAAGCTGAACACAGGGTGCGACTGCAACTATAATCGGCAAATATTCATCACTTGAAATTCTAAAATTTATATCCACAATAAATGCCTGAAGATCTCAATATTTTATAATAGTAAATGCCAGTATATAGGAGGAACACATTATTGAAAATCGAAAGAACAAAGATGGCCTATTTAGTTTCAAAGAATATTTTTTTTTTTCAAATTAAGTAGCCTTTCAAAGCTTGTACTTTTCTTACAGCCACCGGTGCTAGATATCAGATTTGAAACAGTCACTAACTGGGCAGGCTGGGTGCAATCTCCATAGACCTACACTCCGTTAAATAATTACTTCGAGTCATAATTATTAAAAAAATAGTATGTAAGTTTAATTATACACAAATCTCTGACAAGATACTTTCAATCCTTAGTCACAACAACCAAAATTATTAAGACTTTAATTTAAAACATCTTAATCTGCTCACGACACGAAGCTGTGATTTCATCTAAAACATTATTAAAATTGTGGTTCAATCTAATGTTATTACAGTCAAGTTTGCTATAATCTATTTTACGTAAATTAAAAATTTATCGCCATACTTTATGTCATAAAAGCAACAATAACAACTTAGAATTTACAGCAAATATCTGGCAGCAAGTGTAATTTTTAAACCGTATTTATTAATATGCATGTTGTAATAATCACAATTCACAATGCAATTAGATTCTCTGTATTCGGATAAATAGCTAATAATAATGTTATTTGTGCATTTTACTACAGATGATCACAGCTCCGTCGTCGTTTGCCGAACACTTTAAACCAAATCTTTTAAAGGATACCCAGCATCAGCTATTGAATCCAGCAGCGAATATCAGGTATGTTTGATTCATTAAAAATTCAGAATTCACCAAATTCACTTACAAGGTGAAAGCAGACTTTGGTAAATGAATTTCGGGGCCATTTTTTGCAAGGTAATAGTGCACATTTACAATGTTCATATTACAAACTGGGAGAGCACAATCGCCTAATATAGCATAGAGAAAGCGTCTTAAAGTTTTAGACTCGCCACATATGTCGCACGTTGAGCAAATTTTCAAAGTGACGACGTGGAAGAATCAGTAGCATCTCTGACTTACGTGCCAAGGGTCCCGAGTTTGATTCCAGCTGGAGTCAAAGTTTATGTTTTTTGCTTCAACCAATAAAGTAGCCACTTGTACCTACTTGTAAAATGTCAATCCACCATATGTTTATAATGAATTAAAACAATAAAAATATTCAAATCAGTTGTAAAATCTTTCAATGTTCCATGTTAACTAGCAACGAATTGTAATCTATTTCGTAAATCTATTGATATGCCTGTATATGTACTATGTAAGAGAAGTGTTATAAGAGCTTTGAATAACACGCGATGAACAGTTCAAACTTCTTGGAATCTTTTACTGATTAAAAAATTATATAACTCTCTACAAACCAATAACTTCAAAACAATTTTACTCTACACAAAAGCGCATGTTAACATAGAACCTAATGAATCTGTGGACCGATTAAGTAAAGCTGCAGCTACTACAGGTATCAGTACTAATATACAAATTCCTTACTATAATTTTAAACTTATCAAAAATAAAATAGAAAAATGAATCAGCCAATGGAAAAAGAAAAACAGAGAAAGTCCTTCCAAGTACTACTGGATAATATCGGATGACCAGGAAGATAACGTTTGGGATGTATTAAGAACATGGTCGAGATCGAAAATTTTATTATTTTATCATATAATAATAAACACAGCATTAACACTAAAAAACTGTTCTGCATTATTATCAAAGATACAAATCTCTGCTGGTACGGAAAAGAAATTGGAAATCTGAACCACCTAATATTTTATTGTGAATTATTACAACATAAAAGAAAAGAGTTTATAACACATCTTTTAAATTGTTTTCATATTCTAATCACAGTGGACATGATAATAACTTCGAGAAATTGGACCCTTATCAAGAGGCTTTTACAGTACATACAGGATAATAACCTAAATCTTAAAAATAGTCTGATGAATAACTCGTTGCATAGAGATATGTTTAATCAATATAACAAATTTCTGGAATGACTGGGAATTGATTATTGCTACTATAATATCCTCGTATTAAGATGTTCATAAGAATACAAATAACAATTTCGTTCAAAACAAAGAGAATAGATATAACATTCACAAATCCCAGTGATCCCACTTACATCTCAGTGTTATAACTTTTAATTATTAATAACTCAACTTTACTTTTGGACAGTAATAGGAAACAGGCTATTTAAATCTAAGTTTGGGCCTATGAACACGGCATTCACAGATGCCGAAATGGAATGGAAATCTATTGATATCAAGAGTTATATTATGGTTACCACAGTCGTTGTGTAGAAAATGTTCTCGACACTTCGTGTCTACATCGGTTGACAGTGTGAGAATTAAAAGAGAGTGAGAAGGAAATCCCCTTTGGATGTTACTGGATGTTACTATAACCAAAGGAGATTTTTCCCCTTATTCCCCTTGTAATAAGCGGCGAAAATCTGTCTCCAACATGGGGGGGGGGAGTGAAGGACGGGTAAGACCGTTCCTATATTTTCTTAAAGCGATGTTCAAAATATTTATGAAGTTGAAAAACAATACTGTGGAGGATCAGGGGAGCAGAGTTGTCTTCAACATGGGGCAGATTTTAGGCTTACTCTAGGGGACATCAATTTCATCTCACTTTTCTTTGTGGCAATCGGACACAAATCATCACACTTCTCCCCCCCAAAAAACACATTTCAAATCGGATTATTTTGGGGGGACAGTCCTCAGTTCCAAGATTGGAGGAGACATGTCTCCCTCATTCCCCCGTGCCATTTGCACCAGTGCTTGTAATACACACACTGTCAACAGAAGTAGATACGAAGCGTCAAGAAAATTTTTTACACAACGACTGTGGTAACAACAATATAACACCTAATATAACACCTAATATCAATATATTTACGAAATAGATTACGTTTCGTTGCTAGTTAACATGGAACATTGAAATATTTTACAACCAATTTGAATATTTCCATTGTTTTAATTCATTATAAACATATGGCGAATTATCATTTTACTTACATCTACAAGTGGCTACTTTATTGGTTGAAGCAAAAAATTAAAATAAGTTGACTCCAGCGGGAACCCAATACGGGACCCTTGGCACGTGGTTCACAGATGCTACTGATTCTGCCATGCCGTCACTTGATAAATTTGCTCAAGGTACGACATATGCGCAAGTCTAAAACTTTAAGACGCTTTTTCTATGCTATATTAGGCCCTTGCGCTCTTCCAGTTTGTAATATGAACACTTTAAATGCTCACTAACACCTTGAAAAAATAGCCCCGAAGTTTATTTACAAAAGTATGCTTTCTCCGTGTTAGTAGTAGAGGGGAAGATCGGAAAATAATGCACACTGTTTTACCTATTAAAAGTTTTATAGATGCCCAAACCAAAATATATACACAACGATACTACACTTCTTACCTATTTATTTTCGAACAAAGGATTTGTAATTTCTTCCATAGCACTTTAGGGATGCGCACGAGACAAGATTTGATGTTGTCTCGTCTCGAAAGTGTGCTGTAAAAAGTGATGTCTCGACTCTAAAAATCCATTTCTCTATTGAAACAGCTATCTCGACTCAAATTTTTTCAGGAAAATTGTCTCCTGTCGTCTCGTGCGCATCAACATTTCCAATAGTCTGTAATCACAGTAGAGTTATTCAATTCAGCATTATCTACAGCAATAGCCTTTCCAAATTAGGGATGCGCACGAGACAAGATTTGAGACTCTCTTGTCTCAAAAATGTGCTGTAAAAATGATGTCTCGAGTCTCGACTCGAAAAATGTATATTTCTCTATTGGAAGAGCTATGTCTCGACTCGAATTTTGTCAGGAAAATTACGTTTCGACTTGTCTCGTGCGCGTCTCTAGCACATTCTGTAGACCTCCTCGATAGAAGTCCGTTTCTTGAGCGTAAAACTGAACTTTCCCAGTTCAGTCGGATGTTTCAAGCACAATAATGTTTAAAGCAATAGCGTACGCATAATTTTACCAACATAGGGTGTTAAGCTTCCAAGTTCATGTCACTTCAGGTGTTTGTATACGTATGTTAATATAATAAATGCTTAATGGATGATATCTTGCTCAATGGAGGGTTAAAACTCGGACCACAGTGTGTACTCTACTGGCTTCAGGGCTGAAAGAGACGAAAGTCTGAATAGAATCAGGTGTGGACTCTGTTGAGGCTGTTGGAGGTAGCTGCTAGACAAGTACTTTTGTGAATAACCTGTTAAACAAAATGGGTCGAGTGTTATCATGAAACAAGCTGACGTTTGAAGCATGTCTGTTATGGCTTATATTAACGAAAGACACGTGCATATTTGTTAATATCTTAGCGTAGTTGATTACAGTCATAGTAGGAGACTCCAGGTAGCAGAAACTTCACTATAAGTACGCCTTGCGTGTTCCAGAAGCCCATCACGATAATTTCTTGAGCACAATGTGAGACATGAATTTCTTGGGAGGATAGAAGTCAGAACTATACCAGGCTACACTGGCTTGTTTCGAGAGCGTAGAGTAACATCGTGGGTTTATCGCCCGTTACTATACCCTTCAGTTCATTATGTTCTTCATGTATGTAACACTGCAAATGATGTTTGATAATTCTTTGTCATGTTCTTAAGTACATTTTGCTGAAGTCCGAGGTATCATACACAGTATCGTATATTGTACCGTGCGAATATTGAAGTTTTTTATATTATTATTATTACTATTATGTTCGCACATGGTTACGTCGGTTATTTCGATTCCTTCCTCACTGATTCGCACAGCAGCAGTTATAGATCGATCCGGAATGAGCCAAATCAGCAAGGTTTACAAGGATAATTTTCAAGAACTTCGAAATTGCTTTGCTGATGTAGTCTATGCTGGTGTGGTCCAACACCACACACTTTTACCGCCATTTCTATTGATTTTTTAGTCAAGACATTTCAGTTTAGCCCACAAAAACCTCAATATAACTCGTTGCATCTCTTTCGTAAATCGTATGTAATTTTTTGTAAGAGTTACTTCACTTCTCCAACCCATCAAATCAACAGACAATCCAACTACACCGATCTCTAGGATGAACTTTAAACTACCTAGGTAGTCGCCTGAGAACTTGGTACCTGCTACTTACACCCCAAAAACAAGTAAAGAAATAAAACAAACAAGAAATAGTGTGTGTAACTCTTTGTTTTCTTGTCATACACTCATCAAAGTATAGGTAGCCTACATACCTAGGTATATGTTTTTGATTATTATCGAGATACTTTTTGGTGATTCATCCGTGTCTAGCTCCATATTTATTAAATTCGATTTTTTTGTGAATGTGGACCAGTATACACAGAGCACACAGATCGTAGCATAGCACTAGATATAAGAAACGTCGCTAAGAACGAATGCAATGTAAGTCAGAAAAACAAACAAACGACAATAAAAAAAAGTATCAAAACAAATACATTCGCGTATGCGGCCAAAAATAAGCATTGAACTTTCGCAGTATCTAAGATGCAAGAAGGTGAAAACAAAGATGATAATTTAGGCTGCCTTCACACTAGGATCTTGTGAGCCGCTCATGTGAACCTGTAGTGTAAAGGCATTGAATATTTCTGAGCTGCTCAAAAGATCGTGATACACAATGGGAGCCATGCTAGAGCCCGAAGAAGCTGCAGCTTTAATCTTGGAGATACATTGCAAGAAAAAAGGAAAAGCAGGTAGAACAATGTGGATTCATCTTATAAATCGATCAAGACTAGAAGAATGTTCATTTTACATTGTTTCCTAAACTGAGAGAGATGAAAGATCATTTTTCAGTTACTTCAGGATGTCTACATCTTCGTTTGGCGAACTGTATAATAGTATAAAGTGTACATTTCAACAGAGTAACAGCAAAATGAGAAAATTGTCAATATCAAATATATGTACACTTTTCTCCGTTCCAATTGAATTCACGCTCACATGTGAAGGGCTCTCATAAGACTGTAAGTTATTTTCTTCCACGCCAGTAGCCCGCTCGAGCCAGCCACTGGCGGGGTGACCTTCATATCAGCTCAAAGCTGCGACTCATTTGCACCGAAGCGCATGTATGAAGCCATACATTTAAGATAATGTATAGCTATAGCAACTGCAGCTCACGCAAGCTCACAGGATCCCAGTGTGAAGGCTACCTTAGTTTTCAACCTCGTGTCACACATCAAACAAACTCTTGTTCCTCCTCTCCTCGCGTTCTTCTTGCGAGGTTACGCTCTTTTTCTCTCAAACAAGTTTCAACTCTTTTTAACTATCAGACCCTCATGGGATCTTGGTATCTCCTTATGAGATTGAACGTTTCTGGTTGAACTAGACTCGAGATATTTGTATTCGTATGTCTTTTGTGGCTATTCTGCCCAAAGGAAGTTTCTATTTTATTTACCTTGCAAAAGATAGAAGGCTTGACTCCTTTTCTCCGTAATTGAAACGCGTACAAAAATTAAGAAACTGGAATCTAAGCGGCGCAACGAAGGAATAGATTGAGAATTAGAATTATGGGTATTATAAATACAATAACATGGTTTGCAGATGATATGGTGCTTGTTGTAGAATCGGAAGAAAAAGTCAATAAGATGTTAGAAAACCTGAGGAAGGATTGTGAAGAATATGGGATAAAAATAAATGTTAGAAAAACGAAAGCCATGGTGATTGGAATGAAGCGGTCAATGTCAAATATAGAAACAGGAGAGAAGAAAATGGAACAGGTGACTAATTTTCGATACCTGGGTAGTATTATTAGCGCTGTTGTGAAATGTGAACGTGAAGTAATAGCAAGGGTAGGAATGGCAAAAGAAACCTTTAGGAGAAAGAAAAGACTATATTGCGGGACATGAAATAAGGAGTTGAGAAAATGGCATAAAATGCTTCGTGTGGAGTATTGTACTGTATAGGTCAGAAACATAGACATTATGCAAAAAATGATGAAAAACTTCTGGAAGCTTTGCAAATGTGGATGTGGAGAAGAATAGAAAGAATTAGAATGAGTGTTAGAAATGGTTAAAGAGAAAAGAACAATTTTAGATATCATTAAAAAGAGGAAGAGAAACTGGTTGGGACATTGGATGAGAAGGGACTGTATAATGAGGGACGTGCTAGAGGGTATGGTGGCAGGAAAGAGAGGGAGGGGGCGAAGTAGACTACAATTAATGGACAGTATCAAAACAGAAAAATCGTACGTGAATACCGTGGAACATGGAAGCTTCTCAGTTGCAGCAATATTGGTAGAATACCTATGATGATGATGATATACAATAACTAGTACTGGGTACACTAAGAGTATATTCATTTTGTCACGTAAAAAGAATCGTTACAAGTCAAAGAAATATTGGTATCCGTTGATTTTGCTGATATACCAGTGTCGTTCCGAGTGATACGTTTGCTAGAAAACAAAGAACATAGATTGAAAATGTCTAGAGTATATATTGAGCAGGGCCGTGCCGTGGGGGGGCGAGCGGGGCGACGGCCCCGGGCGCCGAAGTAAGGGGGCGAAAAAATTCGGGAGAAAAAAGGAAAAAAGATAGGTAAAATTACTTGGAATATATGTATGGGGGCGCCGTCGTATACCCTCGCCTCGAACGCTGATTTTCCACGGCACGACCCTGATATTGAGTATATGAGAACATATCTGGATCATAAGATTTTCTATTAATAGTATATTATTTACAAAATTACTTCAACTTAAGCGTAATAGTCACTAGTATTAATTTGCTGTTAACATACTCATTTGAAAGGTTCTTCTTCTTTTTTAAGTCATTATTCGTGTATGATTATTACAAAGAAGCATCTCGGGAGATATATTTTTTCCCTTCCACGACATGTTAATATGGAGCATTGAATAAGGTTATCTACTGGGGTCAGAGATATTCCTATTGAAAATCACACTTTTTGAGACAAGACTACCCTTTCACGATACCAGATAGTGTTAATTCTTGTCTCGTACGCAATCTTACTATAGAGGAATAAATATTTGTTTAAAAAAAAAAAGAAAAGAAAAAAGGAGAAGAAAAACAAAATCTCCATCTGTAATGTACCATTACAGTTGAAAGTAATGGCAATTTTTTTTTACGCACCCTGTACCTAGTAATTTTTTTTTCTTTCATTCAATTTCGGTTTAGCTACACAATTTATTTACTCCCTTTACTTCGAATTAAATACAATGAATCGAAAGATTTCATTAATAACCATATTCCCACTGTATAATATATTTATTTACATTTTGATTAAGTGTAAATCCCATTTTCGGATATATAAGTTGAATAGTTACAAGGTTTACCATTCTGACGTCATACCGAAACATAGTTCTGTCATTGGATATAAATTTTCTTAATTTCAGACCAATGTAGAATTTAGTCAGGTACCTAATCTTTCCCTCACCCCCTCTCAGTAGTCCATAGTCACTTTCAGATCCGGTTATATCTGGATTTACCAAATTTCCATTCGCTTTGTAATTTCCGCGGCTAAAGTTTTCGTTCTGATTGGAGGAATTCTCCTACCTCTGGCTTTTTCGGCGCAATGTTATGAGAATAATCAAGAACGACTCTACGAGCACAGCCGTGGAAATCAACTACGCTATACTGGCTGGTAAAGACGTGGATTTCGAGTGTAAAACAGGTAAAATTTAGACTAAATGTCATCGTAAACGTCGTGTGATCAATCAGGAGCCAGGAAACCCATATTTTTGTTGAAAGAACTGCAAAACCAGGGGAAAATATCTGATTCAGGATTTCGGTTTGCAGGAAGCCATGTTTGCTGCCCAGATAGGATAGACAATATAGGAAAGTGATTTTTTTTTTATCTTTTCAAATTCAATTAGGGATTAGGGAAATTACGACCTGATTAGTGCATGTTGGTCGTGTATTAAGTAAATGTGATTTATTATTATTTATTTCGTAATTGCATGTATGTAGTAGGTTTGATAGTATTGTAAATAATCATAATGGCAGCTTAAGTTAGCCTAAAAGGGCTCCTATCCCCTTTTCTAAATTGAACCGGTTCTAGCGGGGGAATGGGTTAGTTATTGTTCGTTTTAGGGCCTTTTCCCCTTTCAGGGGAAGGGTCCCTCCATAAACCTCGTTAAGGTGCCCCCCGGGCATCAACTTTTGGTAGTCATTATGTAAACAATTGGTCAGGTCAATTGGACCTAGTGTTTACCTTTCTCATTTTGCCCCTCTAAATTAAATAGAGCCGACGGTATATATCAGAAGGGAGTATTTATTTGGTCAACATGCATGTAACTAAATGGTGCATGTTTGGTTTAGTTAGTTGTTTTATGTATAGTATTAGCAGTGGTGTATGTAGTTAGTAGTCTTGTGTGAGTGTGTGAAATTTCGGTTAGGACAGTGTATAAATATGTGTTAATTTAGTACCATTTTCCTAACAGAAATAAACCAGAGTAAATATTAAATTTCTGATTAATGAGTACAAGTATAGATTTCAGTACACGGTAAATTATGCCTCCACTACAGCGCCACAGCGTCCGGTTTCGGTACTCAATTGTTTGTTGACAATACGACATCGCATAACTTAGTGATCTAGGTTGTTGGATTTTAGTCATTTATTCAAAAATTACTTTCATTGGACATGGTTTTCGGTTCAGATGAGTATACCTTCGTATAAAATAACATGAGATCTTGCTGTGCGAAAAATTTCAGCTTGCTAGGGTCAGTAGAAATTGAAATATCTGCTGAAATAAAGAATACCTATTTTCTTAGTAGAAGTAAAGCCCATATGCTGTTACTGTTTGTTTCAAAATGTAGTATTAAATTCTCTTTTCCCGTGGCTGTAGAAAATTCCATTGTTGCTTTAGTTTTATCAGCAAATAGATTAATCGTTGACAACTTAACTTTCAGTAAATACATGTATGATTTTTGTTTTAAACCTGCGAAGTAAATACAATTTGGGTGTTTCGAGACAAAGAGTACGTGGTTCGATGAATGTGATCGTGTGGTGGTTTGAGCGTGATAGATTGTGATAATTATATATATTTATTACTGTGTAATGTAAATATGTGTATGGCCTGCGTGTAAAATGTATGAAATAGGGTGTCTATAAAATATTACTTCGCGCGAAAATTAGTAGATAATGAATGAATATAATGGTATATTAATAATATGATATAAAATATGAATGAGATGATGACCCCTATATTTAAATGGATAGGCCTAGTGTATGTTATATAGTGAAAATATGAATATGTTTACGAAGAAAAGAAAAGATCTCTCGCGTTTTGACTTCTACACCAGTACATTCATCCAACCGAGTTTGCTACTTGAATGGTAAATTGTAGTTGGGAAATTGTCTTACTTTGCATTTATGTACCTCATGATAATAGCCCCGGAATCTTAAAACTTTCAATAGATAGGGTAGCATCATGTGGGAATTACTTCTAAAGGTTGACAGAAATGATAATTAAGAAAACCAACTGCTATATTCTGTGATCATCGAAAAGTACAGGTTTCGGTCATTTATACCTTTAACATTCATTGCCTCTCAGAGATTTTTTTTTTTGTCGCTTACCTTATTTAGTTATTGTGCAGTGTTCATATAACTCAGTTCGGACTATCCGATTAAATCAACTGCTACTAAATTAATATTCATGTCATTAGCGTACCCGGATGTCGACCCCTAGTCCCTTTAAGTATTTTCATTTCTTTTCTTAGTTTAATTAGACGAGGGAAATTAACGACATCCCAGACGGTGGCATGTCTGCGCTGGGTAGCCATCGGTGATGTTTCGGTAATTGAAATCACCGATCCAAAATTCAGTTTATTTATTTAATTTTTTTTTAATTTTGGCGAATTACTAATTAGGGATACCTTAGCTATTACTCTAATTTCATCCCTATTCTGGAATCTTCTAGTTTCCAAGAGGTCGGATGATTTTTTTTTTCTTGAAATTCTAAATTAGCGCCTTCTCTAACCTTCCGGACGATTTCCGGGAACCTGCTGGTTTGGGCCGGATACGGGGATCGGATTTCAATCTTACAACCAAATTCTTGTGGGATTGGGATCTGATGGACACAGAACTTGCATCCTTGGCAGCAGGGCGTTCCTTGAGTCTACGTATTTGAGTAGACCACCCTTTTGGCATGTTAAGAATATTTTGGCTATGGATTTTGTTGAGAGCGAAATTCGATTTCTGTCTTTGTAGCGTTAGTTATTTCCCACTTAAGTCTTTGGCGCCACTATTTCTTCGTCTTCCTTCTTCTCTATCTCTCTCTGTCTTCATTACTTCGAGATTTTTTTTTTTAAATTTCAACCTCCCCCCCCCTGGTTTCTGAAACTCATGAAAATGTACAATATTCCATATCACTTATTTCGATCGTATGTACTAACTGAGACATCGAGGGATGCCAATTCATGGAGGTATTGCAGCACATCTCGGGACCATTTTCGCGATATTCAATCCACCACTGGAGAAATTGACGGGAAGGTACACTATGCTTTCGGATTCCTAGAAACATTCGTTATTCATGGATCATACAAATTATATCCATTGACAACTGATTTCTGGTTTTTATTTCTATTGATTGGTCATATAGTGTATATGTATTAGTAGTCTGGGCCCACTAGTTTCCAATAACATTGATTTTTTTTTATACCTCTATATATGTGCTTACATAGTTTTAAAAGTTACGTGCCTGCTCATTTTGTTGCATTTCCACCTCTTATGTCAACTATTTTTTATATATCTACGCGGATCTTTAGTAAATTGAAAATGATTATTGATTATCGGGTTTATACATATAAATTACAATGTTGCAACCTTATGAGGAAAAAAAAAGTGAATTTTTGATAGTCAGGGTTTTGTTTTTGTCTTTGAGCCAATAAATATAAATATTTATAAAATATGAATACTTGTCGAATATGAACGGTTATGTAGAATTTAAACGTCGACGAAATATTAAGATAGATATTAAAGTGAAATTTATTGTATTGATTAATATGAATACATATATATATATATATATGCGAGTATGTATGTAATGGGCTCGATATTTACCCTGGTCTTGTTAGGTTGCCATAGATTTTTGACACCCGACCTTTACCAACTATTTGTGACATATAGTGTTACCGCGTATATTGTAATAAATTACATTTTGTTGAGTGGTTACTGATGTCTGTAACTATTAAAGTTGAATATAATGTTAAATACCGCATGTAAGTAAAACGAGTAGCAGGTCGTAAGATAAGTAAAATAACCCTAATCCTCATTCAAATTTATTCGCAAGATCAAAGTGAAATTAATAACCTACGAAACAGTGTGCCCCACCAACGAATCTTCTATCAGTAGACTCTGAAACAAATCCTTCCCTACGATCAGAAATTTAACTATTCAGTGACTAGAATCTTTTGACTACAAGATCTATACTATAAAGAAAATTACTGGTCTTAAATTTAATGAAGAGAAGTTTAGTTGATAACTTAATGTGAATACCGGAATATGGAAATATGTTCTCAATGTCTGTGACTGGATTCAAAATTTTTTAACCTTGATAAACTTTGAAATTTTATATTGAGTGCGTCGAGTGACGAAATGAGAAATATAAATATATATATATGATATGAAGCGACTATTTGTCTATAGCTAAAACAAAAACAATTAAACACTCTCATGGACACAAACCACAGTGCAAAAGAGAGTTGGAAAAAGGAGCTATTATCGATGTGAGAACAAAGACTCATAAAATCGTCGAAATGTCTCCTCTTGGGACAGAGACCTAATAAAATGTTACTAAAGTGTTTTTTTTTAAAGGATGATTAACCAATTATATTTTTTTTTCTTTCTTTCTTTTCCGCAACGATATATATATATTCATTACATTGAATCCTAAATGTATTGATCTTTGAATTTTTTTTTATTTTTGTCTTTCATTTTTTTCTTTTGTCAAATTCTCTTTTATGTAATTCAACTTTTAATATATATATAGGAAGAGAAATGTGTTATTTGGTCTTGATAAAACTAGCGAATTTCTATGCATGTTAATGAAACATTCTTTCCATGTATTAAGTTTTTCCCTGTTATGTCCAACTAATTTTTCTTTTATTGAAATGTAATAAATGTATATAGTAATGTAGTTAGGTTAGTTTAATTTAACTAAATACAACCCAAAGTATACATTGTCCTATATGAATGCGTGTGTGAGTGAAATGTAGGTTTAGTATTAAGTGCATCCATTATTTTGACATATATGTGTGATTTATTATAATTAATGGTAGTTATCAATTAAACTCATTGAATGTTAATACTAACTTAAGTTGGCTCTATGAAGGAAGTAAAAAGGACTGAAGTAGCCTGAACGAATGATCAGCATGGGAGAACTGTGAGAGTCAAAATCTTCTACGAATATGTAATACTCTGATTTTTTTTTCTTTGTGGTCGATTCTAACATGCCATCAACTTCGTCTTTTATTTTTCAAATATTGGATATTAGTCTAGAACTTCTGGAAATATTGAATAAACTGTAAACTTAAACTTTCTCGTCTATCTCAGATCTAGATCGGGATAATTTGGTAGTTGGGGTTAAATGGATCTAGATCGGGGATGTATGGGTTAACATGCGTCTACCCTTAATCACCTGAATACCAAATATTAACCCAATAGCTATTGGAATTCGATAATTATTCACTTTCTTTACCATATGTTTTCAAAATATTCAGTAACAGTTTCCTCTTTATTACCTTCTTACTTTACCTCTTTCCTCTTCTATTTTCCTTTTCCTTTCTTCATCTTCTTCTTCTATTTTTTTTTAATAAAACTGAAAAGGGGGTCGTGACTGGGAATCCTAGATGTAATAAACACGGTCATGTACTTAGTTATTTTATTTCATTCTCTTTAGAAGTCCGATAAAAAGTTTTCTCGCTTCAATCGAATCTAGTATGTTCAAAATTAAGAAACGGTGGTTTCTATGTTGGACGACAGCCCCCCCCCTTTTACAGTTTTAAAGTGGCGACACGTGACAAGACTGTTGCTATGGTAACCATGTTTACTGTGGTAACGGATCTGAAAATGCTTATTGAATAATACCAGTTATCATGCCAATCAGTTTGAGTTGGTGAACCGCGATAAGAATGGTTGTTATGGCAACGTTTGTTTCCATGGCAACGGATCTCAGTTTAAATGGCAACCGATAGATTTGAAATTTTTTTTAAGAATGTCAAAGAGTGAGGTTGAAGGCATGTTGAATTGATTACAACATTGAAATTAATAAGAGAAATTTTATAGTCAAATGAAATAAGTAGAGTCGTTGGCTACTTTGTCATTTTTGTTTCCTTTTCTAAGGGGGAGAAAGAGAAGGAGTGTCCAAATTTTTCTAAAATTAGAATTAAACGCTAGAAGGGTTTCAAGGAAGGAAAGAGAATGGGAGTCCTTTAAGTCATGAATAATACTTGTCTGGATAGCAAATAAGTATTTTATAGTATATGTGTATTTTTGCTATATATATCTTGTCTTTTGTAAAGTGTAAAGTGTCTCAAAGCTATGGCAACAAAAAAGGTTGTGGTGTCACAGGGCGAGTGTGAAATCACGTGCACTCAATGCACATTAAATGAAAAAGAGAAAAGATCTCGCGCCCCGCGAAGATTAATTAGATGCACCGGTTGTGGACAAAAATGGATCCACTTTGCTTGTTCCAATTTAGATGATACTGCGGAAAATGCAGAAAAGGTGCAAACCGGCGAAATAGAAAAATATTGTGAGGACTGTGAAAAGGACCGAGGCCAAATATCTCCAGCGGAGATATCTGACCTCGACGATGAAGAAAAAAATGAAAATCACAGTGATTCTCGGGATCAGACGGCAAACCCGAAGGAAGGAATGTCATCTGGAGGGTCTGACACGTCTGCATTAATTCGCCAGATGATGGAAATGATGCATGAAAAATTTTCTAACATGGAACAAAATAATACAGAAATGAGGCGTGAGATAAATCAGAAAATAGATCAGAATAGTGAAAACTTAAGGCGTGAGATAAATGAGAAGTTTGATACCTCGAAACGAGAGACCGACGCTCGATTCGAGGTATTAAACAATAAATTTGACCAGATCTGTTTAGACTTTGCTTCTTCGATTAGTAAATTGAAAGAACAAACGTCTACTGAACTGGAGCAGGTTAGATACCGGGCCCAACAGTCTACCGAGCAGCTCAGAGACGAAACAAATGAGAAATTAAACGAAATAGATGTAAGGTTTGAGGGTACAAACAAAAGATTTGGTGACATCGAACGAAAGGTTGAACAGCAGCAGGCTGAAATAAGTAAATTGAATGTTGTAATATCCGACCTATCAATAGAAACTAAACTAGAGTCGGTTGATCAAAGAATTAGTCGAATTCAAACTGAGGTAGACAGTATTAAGGGGAAGATTACTAAACTGGAAATCGTCAAGTCTGACATCTCCTATCCTTTTCCTGATAGCGATTCTTCAGGGAAAAATTTCCCAGAAACGAGTAACGTCCTCCCGGGAAAGAGTCAAGTGTTGCCTGATGCACGGGACACAACCATGTATTGTCCCCCGCATCAGCCAACCTCGAAATCATGGTTGAGTAATTTCGATGTACCGATGCAGTCGAGTGTTGTGACTACAACAGTCACTAGCGTAAATGCTCACTCTACCTTTGGAATGGTACAATCTTACAGCGTGCTGCCAGGAGGGGAAAGGAGATGTGCCGGACCGTCGGTTACTGCCGTGGTGGGTCCTAAGTTCGAACCTTACATGGTCAATACTAACTATAAAACCTCTCTTGGTCATATGGGAGCGTTCAGTTCAGTGACCACTCCGTCGGTGGCAAATCCGGTGACAACCCCAACCGCTCAGGATAACGCGTTGATTCCACTAGATTCTTTTCCTGCCCCGTATAGTATGAGCTCTAAAGTTTCCCTCCGGGATATTGAACGTTTTCCCACTTTCGATGGGAACATTACTAACGGGTTACCTCGAGTTTTCCTGCGGAGACTGCAGCAATATTTAGACATGTATAAACTTACTGATGGGGAACGCCTGCAGATAGTTGAAAAATGTTTGATCGCCGCTTCGGGCGCATGGTTTGCTTCGGTTAAATACCAAATCCGGACGTTTAGTGATTTTTTGATTCTTTTCAAAGAAGAATATTGTAATGAGCACATCGAACGGCTCCAAAAGAGAAACTTACAATCACTCCGGTATGATCGCTCCAAGTATGGGTCCCTCTTGGACTATGCTTGGAAAATTATCGAACTATATTATCAGATAGCTGAACATCCCTCTCAGGCCGAACTGGTAGATATTATTGTTAACGCTCTTCCACCTGATGAGTCCCGGGCCATAGCGTCCCACTTGTGCCAAACGGTGCGAGAAGTCACCTCACGGTTAGCTGCCTTGTGCGGTAAGGAAGTTGGTGGTCCACCAAAACGATACTTCGCCCGACAGGCAAAGATTCTAAAACCGACGAAGACGAAGGTAACGGCAAGTTGCCAGACAGATTTCCTGAGTTATACCCAAGCTGGATCTCGTTATCCTAGTGGGTATGGCTCAGAAAACAACAATAATGGCCGGCGACTATTTAGGAATCGGCCCATGTTCAACAATCGCCGGAGTTATCGTCCCTATGACCGTACCAACATGGAATCAAACCCGGATAGGGGCGATAACGCCAGGAGGAATTTTAACAGGACGTACGGAAGAAGGGAGAACGGTAATAGTCAGAATAATAGTAACAATAATGTAAATCGACCCCAGAATTCAATCCATTCGCAAGTGCGTGGTAACGGTGAGCCTAGAACAATACTAAATGGCAGTGATAGACGGGAAACTGCGGCCTAATGTCATCTAATATGCTAGTCGACGGCTGAAGCCTTACGAATTGTCTCTGTTGATGTCACAGTTAGGACTTCTATCCGTTCTATTGCTATATGAACACTACTGAAAAAAAAAAGTATCGGAACTCACAATTTTCGAAATTTAAAGATTTTCAATTGTACAGAAGATAAACGTAATGAATTACTCGCGCAATACCCCAAGTAGATATAATATACTGTCCTAGTGTGACTGGTAATGTTTGAATGAGATGAATGAGTGTGTTAATTTAACAAGCATCAGTAGTTAGTATTCCCAATTAGCAAAATTTTGTTATTCTAACAAAATTTTTGTTAATGGGCCGGGGAAAACTGTAATGTACCATTACAGTTGAAAGTAATGGCAATTTTTTTTTTACGCACCCTGTACCTAGTAATTTTTTTTCTTTCATTCAATTTCGGTTTAGCTACACAATTTATTTACTCCCTTTACTTCGAATTAAATACAATGAATCGAAAGATTTCATTAATAACCATATTCCCACTGTATAATATATTTATTTACATTTTGATTAAGTGTAAATCCCATTTTCGGATATATAAGTTGAATAGTTACAAGGTTTACCATTCTGACGTCATACCGAAACATAGTTCTGTCATTGGATATAAATTTTCTTAATTTCAGACCAATGTAGAATTTAGTCAGGTACCTAATCTTTCCCTCACCCCCTCTCAGTAGTCCATAGTCACTTTCAGATCCGGTTATATCTGGATTTACCAAATTTCCATTCGCTTTGTAATTTCCGCGGCTAAAGTTTTCGTTCTGATTGGAGGAATTCTCCTACCTCTGGCTTTTTCGGCGCAATGTTATGAGAATAATCAAGAACGACTCTACGAGCACAGCCGTGGAAATCAACTACGCTATACTGGCTGGTAAAGACGTGGATTTCGAGTGTAAAACAGGTAAAATTTAGACTAAATGTCATCGTAAACGTCGTGTGATCAATCAGGAGCCAGGAAACCCATATTTTTGTTGAAAGAACTGCAAAACCAGGGGAAAATATCTGATTCAGGATTTCGGTTTGCAGGAAGCCATGTTTGCTGCCCAGATAGGATAGACAATATAGGAAAGTGATTTTTTTTTATCTTTTCAAATTCAATTAGGGATTAGGGAAATTACGACCTGATTAGTGCATGTTGGTCGTGTATTAAGTAAATGTGATTTATTATTATTTATTTCGTAATTGCATGTATGTAGTAGGTTTGATAGTATTGTAAATAATCATAATGGCAGCTTAAGTTAGCCTAAAAGGGCTCCTATCCCCTTTTCTAAATTGAACCGGTTCTAGCGGGGGAATGGGTTAGTTATTGTTCGTTTTAGGGCCTTTTCCCCTTTCAGGGGAAGGGTCCCTCCATAAACCTCGTTAAGGTGCCCCCCGGGCATCAACTTTTGGTAGTCATTATGTAAACAATTGGTCAGGTCAATTGGACCTAGTGTTTACCTTTCTCATTTTGCCCCTCTAAATTAAATAGAGCCGACGGTATATATCAGAAGGGAGTATTTATTTGGTCAACATGCATGTAACTAAATGGTGCATGTTTGGTTTAGTTAGTTGTTTTATGTATAGTATTAGCAGTGGTGTATGTAGTTAGTAGTCTTGTGTGAGTGTGTGAAATTTCGGTTAGGACAGTGTATAAATATGTGTTAATTTAGTACCATTTTCCTAACAGAAATAAACCAGAGTAAATATTAAATTTCTGATTAATGAGTACAAGTATAGATTTCAGTACACGGTAAATTATGCCTCCACTACAGCGCCACAGCGTCCGGTTTCGGTACTCAATTGTTTGTTGACAATACGACATCGCATAACTTAGTGATCTAGGTTGTTGGATTTTAGTCATTTATTCAAAAATTACTTTCATTGGACATGGTTTTCGGTTCAGATGAGTATACCTTCGTATAAAATAACATGAGATCTTGCTGTGCGAAAAATTTCAGCTTGCTAGGGTCAGTAGAAATTGAAATATCTGCTGAAATAAAGAATACCTATTTTCTTAGTAGAAGTAAAGCCCATATGCTGTTACTGTTTGTTTCAAAATGTAGTATTAAATTCTCTTTTCCCGTGGCTGTAGAAAATTCCATTGTTGCTTTAGTTTTATCAGCAAATAGATTAATCGTTGACAACTTAACTTTCAGTAAATACATGTATGATTTTTGTTTTAAACCTGCGAAGTAAATACAATTTGGGTGTTTCGAGACAAAGAGTACGTGGTTCGATGAATGTGATCGTGTGGTGGTTTGAGCGTGATAGATTGTGATAATTATATATATTTATTACTGTGTAATGTAAATATGTGTATGGCCTGCGTGTAAAATGTATGAAATAGGGTGTCTATAAAATATTACTTCGCGCGAAAATTAGTAGATAATGAATGAATATAATGGTATATTAATAATATGATATAAAATATGAATGAGATGATGACCCCTATATTTAAATGGATAGGCCTAGTGTATGTTATATAGTGAAAATATGAATATGTTTACGAAGAAAAGAAAAGATCTCTCGCGTTTTGACTTCTACACCAGTACATTCATCCAACCGAGTTTGCTACTTGAATGGTAAATTGTAGTTGGGAAATTGTCTTACTTTGCATTTATGTACCTCATGATAATAGCCCCGGAATCTTAAAACTTTCAATAGATAGGGTAGCATCATGTGGGAATTACTTCTAAAGGTTGACAGAAATGATAATTAAGAAAACCAACTGCTATATTCTGTGATCATCGAAAAGTACAGGTTTCGGTCATTTATACCTTTAACATTCATTGCCTCTCAGAGATTTTTTTTTTGTCGCTTACCTTATTTAGTTATTGTGCAGTGTTCATATAACTCAGTTCGGACTATCCGATTAAATCAACTGCTACTAAATTAATATTCATGTCATTAGCGTACCCGGATGTCGACCCCTAGTCCCTTTAAGTATTTTCATTTCTTTTCTTAGTTTAATTAGACGAGGGAAATTAACGACATCCCAGACGGTGGCATGTCTGCGCTGGGTAGCCATCGGTGATGTTTCGGTAATTGAAATCACCGATCCAAAATTCAGTTTATTTATTTAATTTTTTTTTAATTTTGGCGAATTACTAATTAGGGATACCTTAGCTATTACTCTAATTTCATCCCTATTCTGGAATCTTCTAGTTTCCAAGAGGTCGGATGATTTTTTTTTTCTTGAAATTCTAAATTAGCGCCTTCTCTAACCTTCCGGACGATTTCCGGGAACCTGCTGGTTTGGGCCGGATACGGGGATCGGATTTCAATCTTACAACCAAATTCTTGTGGGATTGGGATCTGATGGACACAGAACTTGCATCCTTGGCAGCAGGGCGTTCCTTGAGTCTACGTATTTGAGTAGACCACCCTTTTGGCATGTTAAGAATATTTTGGCTATGGATTTTGTTGAGAGCGAAATTCGATTTCTGTCTTTGTAGCGTTAGTTATTTCCCACTTAAGTCTTTGGCGCCACTATTTCTTCGTCTTCCTTCTTCTCTATCTCTCTCTGTCTTCATTACTTCGAGATTTTTTTTTTTAAATTTCAACCTCCCCCCCCCTGGTTTCTGAAACTCATGAAAATGTACAATATTCCATATCACTTATTTCGATCGTATGTACTAACTGAGACATCGAGGGATGCAATTCATGGAGGTATTGCAGCACATCTCGGGACCATTTTCGCGATATTCAATCCACCACTGGAGAAATTGACGGGAAGGTACACTATGCTTTCGGATTCCTAGAAACATTCGTTATTCATGGATCATACAAATTATATCCATTGACAACTGATTTCTGGTTTTTATTTCTATTGATTGGTCATATAGTGTATATGTATTAGTAGTCTGGGCCCACTAGTTTCCAATAACATTGATTTTTTTTTTATACCTCTATATATGTGCTTACATAGTTTTAAAAGTTACGTGCCTGCTCATTTTGTTGCATTTCCACCTCTTATGTCAACTATTTTTTATATATCTACGCGGATCTTTAGTAAATTGAAAATGATTATTGATTATCGGGTTTATACATATAAATTACAATGTTGCAACCTTATGAGGAAAAAAAAAGTGAATTTTTGATAGTCAGGGTTTTTGTTTTTGTCTTTGAGCCAATAAATATAAATATTTATAAAATATGAATACTTGTCGAATATGAACGGTTATGTAGAATTTAAACGTCGACGAAATATTAAGATAGATATTAAAGTGAAATTTATTGTATTGATTAATATGAATACATATATATATATATATGCGAGTATGTATGTAATGGGCTCGATATTTACCCTGGTCTTGTTAGGTTGCCATAGATTTTTGACACCCGACCTTTACCAACTATTTGTGACATATAGTGTTACCGCGTATATTGTAATAAATTACATTTTGTTGAGTGGTTACTGATGTCTGTAACTATTAAAGTTGAATATAATGTTAAATACCGCATGTAAGTAAAACGAGTAGCAGGTCGTAAGATAAGTAAAATAACCCTAATCCTCATTCAAATTTATTCGCAAGATCAAAGTGAAATTAATAACCTACGAAACAGTGTGCCCCACCAACGAATCTTCTATCAGTAGACTCTGAAACAAATCCTTCCCCTACGATCAGAAATTTAACTATTCAGTGACTAGAATCTTTTGACTACAAGATCTATACTATAAAGAAAATTACTGGTCTTAAATTTAATGAAGAGAAGTTTAGTTGATAACTTAATGTGAATACCGGAATATGGAAATATGTTCTCAATGTCTGTGACTGGATTCAAAATTTTTTAACCTTGATAAACTTTGAAATTTTATATTGAGTGCGTCGAGTGACGAAATGAGAAATATAAATATATATATATGATATGAAGCGACTATTTGTCTATAGCTAAAACAAAAACAATTAAACACTCTCATGGACACAAACCACAGTGCAAAAGAGAGTTGGAAAAAGGAGCTATTATCGATGTGAGAACAAAGACTCATAAAATCGTCGAAATGTCTCCTCTTGGGACAGAGACCTAATAAAATGTTACTAAAGTGTTTTTTTTTTTTTAAGGATGATTAACCAATTATATTTTTTTTTCTTTCTTTCTTTTCCGCAACGATATATATATATTCATTACATTGAATCCTAAATGTATTGATCTTTGAATTTTTTTTTATTTTTGTCTTTCATTTTTTTCTTTTGTCAAATTCTCTTTTATGTAATTCAACTTTTAATATATATATAGGAAGAGAAATGTGTTATTTGGTCTTGATAAAACTAGCGAATTTCTATGCATGTTAATGAAACATTCTTTCCATGTATTAAGTTTTTCCCTGTTATGTCCAACTAATTTTTCTTTTATTGAAATGTAATAAATGTATATAGTAATGTAGTTAGGTTAGTTTAATTTAACTAAATACAACCCAAAGTATACATTGTCCTATATGAATGCGTGTGTGAGTGAAATGTAGGTTTAGTATTAAGTGCATCCATTATTTTGACATATATGTGTGATTTATTATAATTAATGGTAGTTATCAATTAAACTCATTGAATGTTAATACTAACTTAAGTTGGCTCTATGAAGGAAGTAAAAAGGACTGAAGTAGCCTGAACGAATGATCAGCATGGGAGAACTGTGAGAGTCAAAATCTTCTACGAATATGTAATACTCTGATTTTTTTTTCTTTGTGGTCGATTCTAACATGCCATCAACTTCGTCTTTTATTTTTCAAATATTGGATATTAGTCTAGAACTTCTGGAAATATTGAATAAACTGTAAACTTAAACTTTCTCGTCTATCTCAGATCTAGATCGGGATAATTTGGTAGTTGGGGTTAAATGGATCTAGATCGGGGATGTATGGGTTAACATGCGTCTACCCTTAATCACCTGAATACCAAATATTAACCCAATAGCTATTGGAATTCGATAATTATTCACTTTCTTTACCATATGTTTTCAAAATATTCAGTAACAGTTTCCTCTTTATTACCTTCTTACTTTACCTCTTTCCTCTTCTATTTTCCTTTTCCTTTCTTCATCTTCTTCTTCTATTTTTTTTTTTAATAAAACTGAAAAGGGGGTCGTGACTGGGAATCCTAGATGTAATAAACACGGTCATGTACTTAGTTATTTTATTTCATTCTCTTTAGAAGTCCGATAAAAAGTTTTCTCGCTTCAATCGAATCTAGTATGTTCAAAATTAAGAAACGGTGGTTTCTATGTTGGACGACAGCCCCCCCCCTTTTTACAGTTTTACATCTTCAACAAAATTGGCGTAGTTGGTACGTATTAACATTATATAATGTTTTGGTGCTTCTCAAACTTTTCCGCCATGTGAATCATTAAATTTCTTTATCTGTTTCTCTTGTTTATACCGAACGTGTAGACCATTGGTGAAAATTGTCTTATATAAGTCATTTAAAATTTTATTATCGCAACTTCAATATCAGGCGCGGTGTTGGCAACACTGATGAAGTTGAGCACGTGCAGAAGCATGCCCTAGTATTCTGTGCTTGTGTACGTGCGAGTAGCAGTATTCAACTGAAATTGCTGCCATAATACAAAATCCCGTCAAATTTGAAATGAGATCTGTCATACGATTTCTGAACAACAAAGGACACAGGACAGAATGTAGTTCATATCCATCGGGGGTTGTATGACATTTAAGAACTGACATAATGAGCGAAAGTAAAGTGAGACAATGGTGCAGTTTCAAGAAGGGCGTTCAAATGTTCATAACGATGAGCATAGCGAAAGATGTAGTGTTCACTGATCAGACGAACGACCTGGTGGAACGTGTTAACAAGAAAGTGCGATCCAATCGCCGGGCTTACAATAACTGAACTCGCCAAAGAGTTTCCAGAAGTACCTGCGAAAACAGTTCATCGAATTGTGAGCTGATTAGCTGGGTTATCACAACTGTATGGAAGATGGGTGCCAAATATGCTGTCAGACGCTCACAATGAGCAAACAATGACAGCTGCATATGATCTTATGGCCCGCTGTGAGACATGGGGACGAGGACGATCAGATACAGCAGATGTGTGTTATCAAACACTGAATAACCTGAGATGTGCCTTCCAAAATCGGTTGAGAGGAATGCTACGCGTTGAAATTCTTCTGATCCATCATAACACCGCGTACTCTGCTGCTCGTACTGTTGAGACAATTCAAAAATTTCGATGGGAACTTCATTCATCTCCCTTACAGCCCCGACCTTGCCCTCAGTGATTCCCTTTTCTTTCTTCACCTAAAAAAGTGGCTAGTGTAGAAGCATTTCAACAACAGTTAAGTGCTCAAGATATCAGTTCTGGACTGGATGCACAGGCAAGCGGCAGACTTTTACACAAAGCATATATGAAAGCTTGTATCACGCTACCAGAAATGTCTCGAGGTTCGTGATGACCATGTCCAAAAAAAAAAAAAAAAAAAAAGCCAAGAAGAAATATGTACTTGTATGTCAATCAAAATAAACTTCTATCATTTTCTTATTTTGTAAAAAAAAAAAAAAAAAAAAAAACCTTTTTTTGATATGAGCCAAGGTATTATTGATATATTTTAGAACAAAATATCACTATGTTTGCTGTGGTTCAATATGTAACAGAACACTAGAAGCTACTTTGTAACAGCTGCAAACCTACTGATTTTTCACCTATTACAAGTAATGACAGGAAAGTGTACAATTTTTGAAATGCCTTAACTTGTGCTACATGTATTACAGTATTTGTGTCTTTTCATTACCAACATTTAATAAACAATATTATGATTTAATTTTCTGTTACAGATATATGGGTTACGAAAGCACTAGTTCAATGTATGATTCCTTGAAAAGTGACGAATCATTTGGATCTGACGATGAAGATTTGACTCTGTTCAATGCCCAGGAAGACACGACAGAAGCGACAAAATTCACCAACAACGCAATAGAACCTATTTACACTCCAATTGTCCAAGCTAGAAAATCAGACACCAGCACTGCGTTAACATCTAATCGTGCTTTAGATGATGGCCAACCTCGTAAGTCTTTGAACCTTCAAAACAATGGCAGTGATGGATATTCGACTGATAATTTCTTTTTCGGAAACAAAACAATTTATGAGCAGCACAATAATGAACCAGATACTAAAGTACCTAAAGTTGAAAACAATACGTTACATAGAGATTCGGATTATGGCTCAGTTTCTCCACAAATTGGCAGAAATACCTTGACGACCTATCCTAGATCCTTGAATTCAGAAAGAACATTAACAAGCCATTACTCAGCACTCCCATGGGAAGAACATGGAACGCAAGATAATCCAGTTTTTGGATTGAATTCTTTTGGCTCTGAAGAACCCGGAAGAAATAGTTCTCTAAGGATTGAAACATGTCAAGTTTCTTTACCGAGATTGCCGCGAGTTCAAAGAAAAGTTCCTCCATACAGACCTCACTCGTTTCAAAGTGATCATTCGCCGTATCGTTAAACAATTTATTTCTATAAATACTACTGAAAAATAAATTATATCATATTTAATGCTAGTTGATTTCTATTTGTGTAATGCAAACAAATAAAATTTAATTAATCATATATTCTTTATGTTTCTTTTTTATTCACAAAACCAAAAAGTTCCAAAATATCGAATATTTTATTCCTTTATGCCCAATGGTTTAAAAGGAAATTTCAATAATCGCAAAATTTCTCCTTTCCAAACATGTTTTGGAGTGAAGGTTTTGAAACTGCATGCAACTAAACGAGATATTTATTAGTTTGTGTGTGTGTGTGTGTGTGTGTGTGTCAATAAGCCTTTATTCAACAATTTTCTACAGAGTTACAAATTTTAAGTCTGTCTTTTTTAAGGATTGGATATCGAAAAAAATACGTCAATGAACTCACAATCTACATACAGACAAATATTTTCACAAATTTTTAAGTTTATGTAGGTCCAACTTTGAAATAATTTGAAATTTACTCAGTGAAGGATTTAGGTTTGATAGGCCCTAAGCTATTGATAACTAACTAACTCTATGGCCTATGGAACCCGGAGGTTCAATGCCGTGTTCACAAAAGCTCTCCACTGACTTCTATTCTTAGCTAACTGCATCCAGTTTCTACTTTGTATTCCAATCTCTGCGAGATCCATCTTAATATTGTCCTCCCATCTGCGCCTAGGTCTTCCTAATGATCGTTTTCCAATTGGTCTTCCAGTCAAGACTTTGAAAGCGTTTCTACTTTCTTCCATTCTAGCTACATGACCCGCCCACCTAAGCCTCCTAGACTTGACGACCCTAAGAATGTTGGGTAAACCATATAAATTATGTAGTTCCTCGTTATGAAGTTTCCGCCATTCCCCATTCCCGTTCCTCTTGGGTCCGAATATTCGTCTCAGGACCTTGTTCTCAAATACTTTCAGTCTATGTTCTTCCCTCAGAGTAAGCGACCATGTTTCGCAGCCATACAAAACAACAGACATGATTATCGTTTTGCATATTTTAAGCTTCAAATTCCTCGACAGAATTCGCGACGACAAGAGATTTTGAACCGAACAGATTTTGAACAGTAACAGTTGACATTTAATTTCTCCGTGAATATGATTTTCCTCTGTTAATATTGATCTAAGCTACTGATAGGGGCCCTTTATACGTTAAGCTTTCTTTTTCAGCGACAAAATGTCCCCGTTTTTAGGTTTGATTATATGGTATATTCTAATTTATTAACCTTATGGATATCTAAATGGGAACAAGGGCTCATTACAAGCAGGACTGGGAAACGGGGGCTCCATTACAAGCGGAATTGGATAACAAGGGTCTCATTACAAGTGGGACAGAGAAATAGAGCCCTATTACTTGCTTCATAAAAGCCTAGTACATAACAATATAAAACACTATTGTTGTATGTGAGTTTTATCTTATTTGCTTTTTCTTGTTATTTCTAAATTACATTACAATTAGTTTTTTTCTTTTAAATGTTTTGGGCCCCCAAGCGAGTCGGGCCCTAAGATATAGCTTGTTTAGCTTATACGTAAGTCTTGTACTGGATCTGGTCAAGAGTGAGAACACATTACCCGCCTTTTTTCCCCTTAAGCATAGAATTTCACAAAATTCAGTCTAATTTACAATCTTGGGTTTAAGAGAAGCTTTTGTAGAAAAATTTTAAGATCCTAGGCTCAGCAATTTTGGTGATAGAGTAATTCGAGGGGGAAGTGTACATAGCAAGCATGAAAGTGAAGATATATTACACAGAAATGGTAGCATGGCTGATTGACAATTATCTCACCCGGCCCCTCCACCATGTAAAATCATCTCAGTTTATATAGGGTAGAGCAATTATCGTACACGGGAATATGGACTTTCACATCACCTTTTATTATAAAAGATCTTCTTAAATACAGAAATATATTACAATAAGTAGTTCCTCTAATAATTTTAGGTAAGAAAGTGGAAGGAACCCAATGACCAGGCGTCGTAGGGCTTTTGTAGGTGAGGTTCCTCTCTTTGACCGGGCGTCGTGAGAGAGAGAGAGGGGACCTAATGGCCGGGCGCCTTAGGGCTTTAAGTATAGGATCTCTCAATTGACCAAGCGTCGTGAGAGGGTAAGATGAACCCAATGGCCGGGCGCCTTAGGGCTTTAGGTAGTTTGATCAACCTGAATAGATTGATGCTTGTTGAGGCGTGCTCCTGTCTTTTATCCTAAAATGTCGGCTACCTTCGATGATCTCTGTCTTGCCAACTGCTGGCGATTGTGGGCGACTCCTCTTCGGTACTGTCGTCTGGGTTGTATTTGTTTACTGTCAACACGTGTAGTACATACATGGTTATCGCATGATATGAAGACATGCGGAACCTTACAATATGAATACGACAGACCTGCATTCTGAAAATACAAGTATGTTTCATATCGTGTCTGAAGTAACATGCACAGAAAGAAATGAATCATACAAGGATGAAATTGATAAGTACTAAAAAAAAAAAGAAAAAAAAAGTTTTAAAATGAATTTTAATATGTCAACACTGTAATTGGGTATCTGCCGTTGTGTTGATAAATAAATAAATAAATAATTATACATATGGAGTGAAGTAGTAACCAGAAATGTCCTCAACATAATGTAAATAGCAAAATATAGACTGCTATAGATATAATGAGTATACAGCTAACGAAGAACACCTACTTGATGTAAAGGTACATAAGGTATTGTCGTAGAAATGCTTAAGAAGCAAATAGATAATACCAATCCGAGATCATGTTAAAAGTACCGTCTCGGGGCCATTGAGTTGGCTGATCTTTAAAGAAACAGCATAATATTTGAGTTGTCAATAGGTCTTGAACCTAGGTTTCTCCTATAAGAGTGTGGTTTGGAGTAGTGTTTCTTTCAGAAAAAAAAAATGTTCCCTGGAGGTAGTGTTCGGTATGTGTTAGTATTCAGAGGGGCATACATACACACAATATGGAATGATTAACAGGACTATTCACATCACCTCAAAATATGTTAGTCACTTCATCCCAACTCGTTGTCTTTTTTCAAAACATGTTTTGCATCTTTATGTGCGCAATATATTGAAGTATATCTATATACATGTGTTCCTAATAATTGCCTCATGCTGCTGTGGAAGTATTGCGTACAACACGATTATTTCAGGAAAGAATTGCCCTATTTTCTTATTGTTCCATATTACGATAGCAACAAAAGGGTTACAAATCTACTCACCTTCCCTGCTGCTCATGCTCGTTACATTCTAAAGTTCGCTTCTTTCCTTTGTGCACGACGTTCTTCGTCAGCCTCAAACTCAATACTGACACTCAGGGGTTTTGCAAGGTCAGTGCTGATCATGCTTTGTTCCCACATACCATTAACCTTAAGTCTTGGGCTATTTGAGAAAGCGTTACCCCCTGTAGCGAACGCGGCCAAAGTGGCTATTCAGTAATTTTACTTTCACCAGATGTGTAAATCATACTGTGAGCCAGTCAGGGTTTCCAGGTCTTTTTGCTAGGTCCAGGTGTGTAATAGCATAGTTCCAATACTCTGCACAAACCATCTTCCAAGCAGCTGTTTCTTGCTACAATCCCTTCGCCTGGCAACACGTCTTTCCTTTTTTTCCCTTCCTTTTGAAATCTTTTAAACAGCAGGCGGTCTATTGTTCCGACCCGCACCAAATACGCTCGAGCTGACGTTTTCTCAGCGATTTTATTGCTTTCGCGTTTATGATTAGCCATCTACATTTAAATATAATGGTCAGCGTATTCCAAGAGTACGCATAAGCAATAAATACGCTTTGCGATCGCCTCAAATAGCCGGGTACTAACTCTGTTCACTTCATCCCTATGGTCACTTCTCGAATTACTCAGAGTTCTGTGGTTTAGTTTTTCGTAGATTTGGCTTGATTAGGATTTTTAATTTACCTGGGATCAATATTTTAAGAAAATGAAAGCAACAACCTCTTCCCATATGTTTTAAATCATAAATGAAACATGGTTGAGAATAAAAAAAAAAAAAAAAAGATGATGTAGTAGATACAACCAGCAATGTCATTGAAAATATTTAACAACCGGTTTTATAATTACTACAGTAAATTAATATTAATACTACAAGGATGAGTCATATAAGTCTTGCCATATTCTGGTACCAAACATACCCGTATTTATTACAATACAATGAAAGCAGATTATGATTCAAAATAATATAACCTCTCGTGGTGAATTGTTTATAGCCACGTTCTGGCTAGTTCATTGATTCCACGTCCATACCATGTCTTATTCTTAGAGGTAAAGGAACCAGTCACTCCTGTTATCATATCCTTATTCTTGGTAAAACATCATGGGTGGTATTCAGAGAGAATTCGTTAATCGATAGTTAGTTACCGACTAGTTAGTGTCACACTAGCACTTCAGTAAGGAAGATGTACTTTTTGGTATTCAGAGTCTACTTTAAGTACAACTAAAAAAATTGATTTGGGTATGATTAACTAATATATCCCAATTCATCAGGTGAGAAAAATAAATGTGGCAACTACGGAAAAGAGATGTGCGCATGCGTAGTCTGTAAAAATTGTAAATATATTATATACGAAATCCGAAATGTGTCGCACAAGCTAAACCGTGGCTAAAACAGTACCCTCTGCTCTAGATTAATTAATCACATGTAATGAACTCCGTCGATTACTACGTCCTAATCAGAGACTCTGAATACACTTTTGATAACCATCTGTTAGTCAACCCCGTAATATTGCCTTAATCAGACGTCAAAACGACTCTGCATAAGGCCCCATGATTTCAGGAAGTGTGCACCATGAACCGAAACAGATAGTAATTCGAAGTGGCAAGGTCATGAGTCAGGACTATATACCAAGAGTTTCATCAGATCGATGCCAAGAAATTGCTGATTTTTCTTCTTTTTCGAGGCAGGTGTAGTTTTGCGATATCTTGTTGCACGAGAGTACACTTTTAGTTTATCAATGCAGGATATTGTTTTGCTGTGGTAAGCCTTTCAAATGGCTATTTATTACTTGGAAACCAGGTCTGTGAGAAGTAAATGCCAAAGAATGTTTTAATCTTGTTTTTGGAAGTATAATCAACTGTACAAGTTTTTTGAAGGAGTAAGCCTACTTACTTTGTCCACATGTCATGCTGAAACCAGTAACATCTTAAATGAGGTTCATTTCACTCACAGTTTCGATAGTGATGAATGACTACTAAAACTAAGATTTTTTTTTTTTAAAAAAAGCACACCAGTTAATATTTAAAAAATATACTGGTTTTGGTAATATGGAAATCCACAAATAATACGATTACGCAAAGTCCCATTCTGCATACAAGAATGTTGTGTAGTCAAATAAGGAAGTTTTTTATTAAAGTTTTTTGCAGTTCAGATGTCAAATTTATCAGTTTTATGCAGTTCAGATATCAGAGCTGTACTTAAAAAAAAATACAAAACAAAAGGAACTCATTTGACTACTGCATTAAATTTTAAATTGAACAGCCAAGTTTTCTATATTAACATTTTTGTGCTAACTGAGTATCACACCTAAATTTTTAACCATTCACCACTATTTTATCTTATGATTGCAACACATTTAATAGTTCTGGGTCCCTGCTCTATTTAAAACTAGCCTGCCGTGCTGCAATAATCTTGTAGCTGTCATTTAAGAAAATGTTGTAACCCGATCTTTCTATGTAGACCTACTGTTTACACATTACAACTTCCTGAAAGCAAGAAAGGTATCTCCACTCATGTAGCACTGCACTCTAGTGGACAAATAGTTAACCTTCTTATTAAAAACGTCTATTTTGGCGCACTCCCCCTTCCTGTTCAAAACAATCCGTTGTTTCGGGAGCGGCGAAACTGTTTTTTCCTTTATGTCAGCGGGAGGGCGATAGCAGGTAGTAAGCAAGACGGCCGAGAAAGTTGCACATGGTTTAACTCCTTGCAAGATGGAAAAAAATGTTGTATGTCCCTTTCAAGACTATGTTTACAAGGAGAAATATAGTAGGGTTTCAAGTTTATTTTAATGACAGCTACAAGATTCTTACAGCATGACAACCTAGCTTAAGAGGGGGCAAATTCTCCTTAAATTTAAAACGTGAAGATGATTAGCAAAAGCAATTCTAAAGCTAACAGTGGAAAGTGCAAAATGCGAAATTTTAACAGGAAAGGTAATCTAATTAAGCACTTGTTGATTGTCCGTGTGAGAATGATCTAAAGATGAATATATGGTTTGTTTTACACCCACTTCTTAAGTTTGATACTCTTGGACTAGCGAAGAAAATTAATAAATTTAAAGTAAATCAATGTAACATTAAACTTAAATATCTTCATATAGGCCTACTTCCTCCTCAACAAGAATACCAATTAGAGTACGCATTCTCATGCTGTGTATATGAATATAAATATAAACTGCAAGCAGCTAATATGATCAACCAACAATTCTATTTAATAAGCTAAATTCTCTGTGTTCGCTTTTTCCTTACAAGAAAATATGAATCCAACATCGGTCTCCTGCTTGCTTGTGTCACACTATTGTTTCTCCGAACACAAGCACTCCTCCGTCTAATAGCACTTACCGTATTTTACGAAATGTAAGACGCACTTCTTTCTTCGAAAAATTGCTCCCCAAATTCATGTGTGTCTTATACTCGAAATTAATATAAAAATGTCCAGTGTTTGATTTAAAATTCCCACCAGTCTTAAAAATGGCCATATATTTGATGCCGCGGGAAACATATCTCTATCTGGCAACATTGGATTCAACTGGCAGCAGCAGTGCACGGATACCACGAACATGATTTGCGGACATTTACAAGCTTGCTAACACTGTCTCCCTCCCGCCCTGCCATCTGATAATAAAAATGGTAAAAATGTTACGGTATTTTTTAAATGCTTAAAAATTAAGGTACGTCTCACAGTCCGTAGCTTTTTATAGTGCGTAAAATACGGTAAGCATTACACTAGACATGGGATAGGGCTTCTGTGGGTAGATAACACCTTCTCAGCACAAAGAAGAAAGATGGCAGTAGAAGAAAAGAAGAAAGCTTGTGTTACAGTTTGTGGGTTATTACTTCCACTCCCCATAGGAATTATGGCAGAGCACTTCACTCCAACAGCAGTGGTACAAACCCTAATAGCAGAGACAACTTGCAAAACCACTTGCTGTAAGCTTGTATTGTTAGTCGGCAAGCTTGCATTCAGCTTGATTGCAAAAGTATGCAAGCATGCCGCAAGCTGGATTCCAGTAACGAAGTTACATGGGAGCAACCTTGCATTCAGTGTTCCATTCAAGCTTGACGCAAGTGTTTTACGCTGGCGGCAATTCAATAGCCAATGAACGGCTAGTGATGCTATGACGCTCTGCGAAGGATCTAAAATATCGCTTGCAAGTACAACAAAAGGCAGATTGTATGAAAGTACACGTTGAAAGAGCAAACGTAGAAAACCAAAAGCCAAGCACATGCCAACTGGCCAAAAGTTTACTTGTTACTTGGTGAAAATCATTGTCTATATATATGATTAGATTTCAATATTGTTTTGAACAGAATTTTAGACAGTACGCTTTATTTGTACTGTCAATTTTAGCGAATAAATCGTATTGTCAGTTAAACAGGTGCATTTTCAAACTTCTATTTCTTCTTTGGAGTTAGGACAGTTTTCGTGATATCCAGCACTTGGTTTCTGATACCAGATTCTTGGCTCTTGAGCCGGACACTCAATTATCAGTTCTGGATACTAGTACCTGATTCTCGTTGGATTCGAAAGAGAGTATTTTTGGAATCGTGTAACGCGGACCCGAACATTTCTGGCCATCTCTCCAATGCACCCTTTCCATTTGCTGAAATGATACTACAGAATGTTGATAATCTGTATCTCAATATATGCTCAAAATGGTCGCAACACTACTTCAACATTTTCCTTGAAAACATTTCAGTAACCATTGTTACCACAAGTTAAAAGTAAATTAAAAATTGGTACATACTAGTTTTACTGGATATCTTCATATTTCATAGACTGCTTCTAAACTTGGTTTAAGTGTTATAAGTAATAACGAAAATTTTATCGTTATATTCGAAAACACGGACTTACTTACCTACTTACTTTACAATCGTTACTTCACACAAAATTTCATTTCTCTAGACCGGCGCAGCTTATCGTTCTTTTGAAAGGCACACGATTGAATTGAGCTTATTAACTAAATATAATAGTTCATTACTATACTAACCGCAACAACCTGTGAAGCTTGGACGCTACACGAATTATAGAACGCCAACCATCCTGAGTGAGATATTCCGCATTCATACCAGACAAATGTTAGGTTAGTACCTAACATACAAGTCTCAGGCCTCTTTCTTCCTTCCCTTTCCTCGGATAGTTTGATCGCCGAGGGACGTCATCTCTCATACGTAACGGGCTAACATGACCATAGATACTGAAAGTCCAGAAATCTAATTCCTTATCCTAATGAATCGTATCCAAATTCGATACGATTCGCGGAACTGTTCCGAAGGCGCACTTGAAAAGAAGTGAAATAGTGGAAGTGCACCAACAACGTTGTCAAACTTAAGAGGACATGGCGAAGGAACGAGCAAAAACTCACTTAAAGTAGTATAACAAGAATACTAACAGCCATTATTTGAATTAAACAGTGACAAAAACAATAGCAAAAAGATAATATAATCACCACAACAATAATAACAAAAGGAAAGTGTGGCAACCCGACAACACTGCATTCTCAGGACATTTTATCTATACAGCGTGAAACACAACACTGGTAAAATTTCATGGCTGGGTTTTGACTAGGGATGGGCAAAACCGGTTTGTATTCAAAAAACGGAAACCAGTTTCTAGAAAACCGAAATTCGAAAAACCGACATTTCAGTTTTCTCCAAAACTGGTTTGGTTTTTTCCATCGAAACCGGTTTCGGATTTCTCCAAAAACTGAAAACCGAAAAACCAGTTTTTGTGCCCACCCCTAGTTTTGACCAGTGTTCGTAGGAAAGTTTCCCTCGACTGACACAAAATTTTTCCTTTTCTTATCAAATTTTACCTAGTTCAGATGAGTGTCCAACTCCTATCACAAAAATTATGCGATAAAATTAACTTAAATATATTATTTAAGTAATGTAGCTCTTATTTTATTTATTTGCTTTATTTTTGCTTTATTTGTTTTAACTTTTCCTTTATTTTTTCACAAAACAACACAGAAATTCACCCAACTAGTAATGGATACAACTTATGCTACTTTGAACATACAAAAATTATTGCTATTGTTTTATTTCTGAAGAAAAAAAAAGAAACTTTAAGCATTTATATTGATCAATCAGTCAATGGGAGAATTTCCCTTAATTTTCACATTTTCTCGAAAACTTCCCTTTTTCCCTTTTTGCTACATTTATCTACGAAATTTCCCTTGATTAGGAAAATTTTCCTTAAACTACGAACACTGGAAAATGAAATAAATTTTTTGAGTTTTACGTCCCACGGTTATGCCGGTTAGGCTAAAGGAAACGGTGATGATGAGAGATGAATGAAATGGTGGAATGAAGAAAGTGGGAGGAAACGGGAGAACCCCGAGAGAACCCATGCGCACGCTGTTTGTCCATCACAAAGTTCACTTGGCAGGAGTACGAACACTGGTTTTAACTCGCGATTACTATAGCAGTGTTGGCATGTTATGGGAAAACTTTGATTTTTGAGAGAAAGGGAAACATTAAGAAAAAAGTCTGGGAAATTTTAGAAGCGAAGAAACAATATTAAAAACACTGAAATAGGTAACAACATGAAACAAGTAGCAATGTTATTTGCTTATTTGAGGAAAACTGCAAACACATTTAGTAATACTTGGTAAGTGTTACATGTGCACGATATAATATCCTCCACTCACGTGAACTGCTTAGGAAACTCTTCTATCAGTGTCATGGGCACGAGATGATCGAAGTGCATTATCACTATTTAAAATGAAATGTTGCAATAACGGATGATATTAATGGTAAGTAAAGTATATTTTATTGCCTGAATGTGAAACATTACTTGTGTAACTCAGGAGTTTATGACATTCGAAAGAAATTGGTCCCATATTCGATTTCCGGTGGAAGACCACAAACATTTAAGTTTACAATCATTCACTTCCATTATTTGTCTCTTATACATAAAGGGCATAATCCGTCCAATGTTAAATTAAAGAATTTCATTTATTTTTTCTTTCGAAACAGCTGTTTGGAATATGCAACGTTTTCGTGAAAGAAATGGTAAAAATTTAATTTTATTTGTATTTCGTTTCTGTAAGATATGGGAGAAATCATAGTTATGTGGGAAGCTAAGTTTCCTTGTTGGGAAACTTGAGAACAGCGAATTCTCCATGGGACAGACTGTTCCCTCCATTTTGTGCCACTCTAAGAAAGATTTAAATTATTATAAAACCTGCATTTTCAAGGGAAAAAAATTATTCACTGTGTTACTAGAAGCAAGATTCATGTCGTTTCAATGCTTCTTTCGGCCGTTGAAACATAGCAGTGACTCCTCTGAATGCCAATTCACTAGAACACCAGGTGCTCCATTTCCTATCGGTTTAAGTCAGCACAAGACAAAAATTCGCAATATATATACCAGACCAGTGTTTGTGGTGGACAACATTGTGTTGATAGTTTTTCACTTTTCTTGTTTCAACAGTAAAAAGAAGCTATCTGCTTACCCGGGGCTGCCGTATTCCTAGTTGGCCTTGACTTACCACGACCTCAATAAAGTTTTACAATTTGAGGATCAGTATACGCCAAGGGCGGGAGGAGATGGTACGACTGGTATGATTGAAGAAGTGTTGCCAGTGTACGACTAGTCATGAATTCATGTGGCATACTAATCTTGAATCCATGAATGATGTGCTGAAAAGAACATTTTCCAGTGTACGACTGGTCATGAATCCAAGAATCCATGCTTCGAAACGTGCCAGTTGTTCTGCCTGCTCCGGAAACTTCTTACGAAAAACAGAAGCAGTATTGCCAACAAATGCCTTCAAATATAGGTAAATAAGGTTCAGAATCTGCAGTAGCTAAAAATGGCAAAACACTTCGAAACTTATAAATAAATTTATAGCTAATAGAACATAACAATAAAGTAAGCAAAATATTTAATAGTTTTATTGTATACGTAAAATATTATACTGTAGTATTCTTCCTTGTGTTCAGTTATAAAATACTTCCACCCTTATCTCCATTTAAAATATTTACAGTACGCTTTGCTAGATTCATTGACGAGGTGCTGCTACATATCCCTTGAATTTCTTTCTTCGTCCCCGGTTTCTGTGGTAATGTCGGTTATATACAATCAAAATTCTCATTCATAAATTAATTGTACGTTCAAATGAGCGATGGAAAAGTATAAAATCCAGAATCTCGATTTATCTGAGACCATGCTACTGACTGAAAGTGGTAAATATAATGAAATGAAGAGAAATCTTTCTGTTCAACATTCCACGATTATACTTTTTAATCTAAGGGAGACGATTATTGAAGCAGGTGAATGATGGTTTAAGAATTGAGTTAAGTTGATTTTGAGTTTAACGTCCTTTTCAGCAGCGAGGTTATATTAGACGGGACCTACTGATTAATGTGGAATTGGAACCACATGAGCTCCCGCCGGGAATCGAACCCGGCTCTCCTACGTCGGTGGAAGAATTGATGGAGCGAAAAGTGGACGGACAGGGGAGTACCCTGAGAAAACCTACGGACATAATGTTGTTCATCACAAATTTACGTGGCCGGGCACCGAATCGGGGACCCCACGCACCAAAGATAAGCGCTCTACCACTAAGCCACCCTGTTCCACCACCATAAATAAGATACGTATAGCAGATTTCAATGTGGAAATATAAGTACTATTAAAAGCGCAAATGATCAGCAACGAGCAAGTGATTTTATTCATAATTTTATAGTTATTAGCTAAACTACGTTTTTATTGGCTAAACGCCATGAGAAAATGGTTAGATTTAGCCATAGAGTTGCTAAATTTGCAACACTGACTGAAAGAAGCAGACTGTGACGTCACAGACCATCGTAATGGGAAATAAGGTAGACCTCTGTCTGAAATTACTTCTACATAATAATTTATAATGCTAGAAAAAAATCTGGCTTAAGATTCCTACCAACGTGATGTTCGTACTCTTCATTAAGATTGTTAAAAAACATAAGGAAATGGTTGAAGTTTTAATGCGTATTCTGCTACTATTGACGTAAGAAGAAGAAGCTAATATAACGAGAAGAAATCTATTGAACTGTCAAATAATAACAACATTAACTAAATGATTGAAGGGCTACTGTAAATCCTGGGATAGCATTGTTTAACAGATAAAAGGATCTTTTTTTTTTTTTTTTTTTTTTTGAGAATATTAATGATAACATAACTTTATTTTTGCTTGAACGTAAGCGTTAGTTCAACCATTCTGAATAAATATCTACTTCCCTCTCATCATGTAAGTAATGTAAGTAAATATATCAGTGACAACAAGAATTGGAAAAGTAATTCAAACGTACATAATTGATTTTCTTCAGTTACTGAGAATCATATTTTACTTCAATTAATTTTATTTATGGTTGAAGCAAAGACATGTTACATTTGATAAACTCTTTACATTCTTATGAAAACTGCTTTATCTTTTAAATTATGGTAGTTTTTATCTTAAAAAGAGCACTTAAAAAATAGAGAAGATAATGAATTGAGAGTAATAAAACAACTTTTTAAGAAGAAACAAGGTAATTTAACGAAGCAGAGTTATTAAGATTAAATGTGGCTAATTGAAATATAGGCAGGTATCTTGCATTGATCATCGACTTTACATTATAACTCAGCTGAACCTGAGCTCTGTACATAGCTCATTCGCATATGAGCATGAATCTCCTTGTCATTCCTCAAAATATCTGTTCATGTCTCTTTACAGACACAAGTGAAAAACGTCTTGATAAAGATCGGCAAGGGGTATCATAAAGGGGAGATTTTTTTTCCAATATCTCGCACCGTTTGCAAGATTTGAGCCTACTTGCGGTTGAAGTTCCTAATTCATCAAGGTGACCAGAACTTTTACTTTCAAAAACGGGACGCATACGAATCGGCGACGGGAAGGGGGGGGGGGGAATTCCACATTACATTTTGGGACTCAGCAGTTGTTTTCAATTTACAAAATATACAAGTAAGAATGATAACACAGCGTTTCTAACTTAAGTACTACCCAACAATACTTTTAACTACTTCAACACTCAGAATTCCCACTCAATTCCCACTTGAACCACAGAACATTCAATTCTCATTTGAATATTCAGAAGTTCTAGGCACGGCTGAACCTTCCCAATGAGTGTTGGTACGGAAGAGTGTAGAATTAGCATTGACCATTTATATTTTGAATAATAATTACGGGACACCTGGGTCATGTTTGCTTAAAAAAGGGACATTTAGGCGTCCCGTTTGAGAATCAGAAAAGAAAACGGGACAACGGTTAAAAATGAGGGACTGTCTTGGCTAAAACGGGATGATTGGTCACCTTGTAATTCATGTGTAACCAGTGTTTTCTTTCTTCTTGCATGCTGTATGTAATAAGCAAATACATTACACACACAATTAATTATTTTTTTAAAATGTTATTGTTTTTGTTGCATATTGTAGTAAAACTTTTCATAATACGAAATTTTACAAATATTCTGTGTCCACAATATTTTTAGTCTAAGCTTAACAACACAATAGGTAAATATAGCAAATCCTAAAACTTTTACACTGGTGAAAGCAGCAAAACAAAATGAAAAACAAATGGAAAATATTTGAATGAACATAAAATGGTAACATTAAATAAAACACAATGGAATGAATATATTCTTACAGTAGGAATACTTCTTCTAGTTCTCTGCCTTTGGGTATGGTACCTTGTATTGAGGCGACATTCCTTCTTAGAACTGCCATACTTATTCTTTGTATGAGGAAGGTGCTTGCTTTGTCATCGTTAGATAAATGCCTGATCCGTCTGCCTATTTCTTTTATGCAGTTAATACCTTCTCTGCCTCATGCACTACTGGATTCAATAGCGATACTTACAAAGTGATATTTCTCCGCAAGATTACTGTATTTTCTCTTTTTTCCGTTTCATTTTGGCTGGTTATATTTCCCGCCTGAATCGAAGAATAGGGGAGATTGGAAGGAGCGAACGTATCTGAACATGTAAAGTCCCAAATTAGTGCTTTACCTCTCTTCCACGGTAACAGAGTCATCCTATCTGGTCTTTTTCCATCTGTTCTGCTACACCCAATGGATTCTCTTATTGCAGGTAAGCCGGCTGAGAATAGTGCTCTCATTATAATGTCATTAACATTTGAGTGGCGAGAATGTCTACCTGCGCATTTGGAACATGAAAGGCCATGTAAACCTTTTTTATTTACTTCGCTCTTACATGCTTGACATTTGTGATCTTCACATATATCTGCCCCTAGACGTAACGCAATGGCTATTCGGAAGCATTCATTACTTACAAGGGAATGAAGGGAGAATTGATATCGAGTTGGAACGTTGTGCATACATCAATCGAAAGCACTAATGATGCTGATTAAGAATCTGTAATAAAAAGTTTCCACATAAATGTATTGAAGGAGTTATGTCGATTTGTCACTTTTCACAGTTTTCGCACTTTTTCACGTTATTTCAATTCCAATCGCTACCAAACTAATACAAACGACTAATTCAAGCACTAGAAATCGTTTGGAAGTGTTTTCGTTACTCATATTTGAGGAAACATAACGAATATGAGTAACGAATATGAGCATAACAGAATCAAATGTATTAGTTGACATAAGATGTGCAGTAATGATATTTCAGCACATACTCAGGGTTATCAACAAGAAAATGGTTCAAGCAAAAAATGTCTTTGCACCAAGAGCAACAGATTCTGGCAAGTTTCTCACAATGCTTACAGTTGGCTACACCAAACCTGAAACCAAATTTGCTTGGCGAATCAAAAGCAGGATATTCACCAGTCTTATAACCAGCTTTAATAAATACATATTGATACAACCCAATGTACCTTGGTGAACTCATCTGATTGGGTAGAATCGAAGCAAATATAATGCGCTGGTCTCGTTGAAATATTTTATACCCGTCAAGTTCGAGTTTCACATAGTGTTAAAGTTTTTTCAAATAATGTTTCCAAACAACAAACCCATAAAAGTCTAACGGCTGACAGAATAGCGTGCAGTTTTTTGGGATATTCTCAACCTTCACCATTGCGCCATTTGGCAAACACGCGTCAATTCGCGTGTGGTCTGTAAACAGACCCCAATGGTCAAGTAGAACGATATTTTCTTCGTTCGGTGAAATCGCTGCAGACAGCAAGTCTTTAACATACTTGTCGCGGCCGTCACATGTCATGATGCCACTTTTCGATGCATCAGGCACTAGATTTTCGGATTTCATTGTTTTTTACACCCTTGGTCCAAATTTTCCGCTAGAATCTCGGAGTGTTACCATCATTTTGTCATGAACAACTCCGCTCATCGCAATTATTGGCAACATAGTGAAAGAGTGGGTTGTAGCACTTGTTGACTGCACAACTTTTTCAACTCTATCTTGTCCTTTGAACGCCAGAGTGCGATTTCCTGTCATTTCATATTGAACACCACTCTGATCGGCGTTCAAAACGTTTGCGGCAGCGATGCGTTTTTCATTGATTGTGTTGATGATGCGGGTCGCAAATTTGTCTGATTCCGTTTTCAAAAGCTCCTGATCTTCGAAGCAGGACTTCGTCACGCGACTCGTGATTCGGCGGCAGGTAATTCCACGGGCTTTTTTAAACTGCTGTACCCACCAAGACGAAGCCTCGAACGAATGAGCGAAATCAAGTTTGGCTGCATTTTTCATCGCCCAGATTCGTATGTCGTCGTCGTGAATTGGATGCCCAGCCGCAGCAGTTGCGTTGAAATAGGCAAACGTGTCTCCACTTATTTGCTTCAGCTTCAATTCTCTATTGCCACCAGATGCGAATTGCCTTTTCCACGCACGAATGACAAGCCAGTCTGGTGCCCAAGAGTGTTTCTTACGGATGGCAGTGATTTTTCTAAATTTGCCTCGCGGGGTCCATGCACAGTCAAGAACCATCCTCATCTCGTCGTCTGCATATTTCCGAGTGAATTTTTCGGACAACCTGCTGATGTCGATGGTTCATAATCAGGGTCTTCATCCAAAATCGAACAGCTCCTTCGTGATGTATGTAAATGTGCCACTGGTGTATCACCGTCAATCATGCGAAAGTCTGTCAAAACCAAACTTTCTGAAATGGCATTGCCTTTTTCACACCCTTTAATAATCATGTCGCTAATGGCGAATGCGAAGTCAATTTCACTTGACATTTGTTCAGCAGACTTGATCCGATTCCGCTGGATACAGTCGCTGACTTGTTTAGTTACAATTGCCAAGACGTTGGCAATATTCATTTGCGGCATTTTGCACCTTGACGTAACAAATGAACAACATTTGAGTACACATCAAAACAACCACCTTGTTACCTCGGCGAGAGCACACTGACAACTGTTCGCGTGTGTTTACAGTCCGAAGCTAGGCATGGGAGAATCGAAGTTATTGCGCACTTTACCGCATAGATGGCAGTACCACACAGGGACTTTATTATGCGTGCAATATGGCTTATGATGCTTTCTCACTATGCATTTCACATAGATGATTAGCTTTGGAAGGTAGCAAGCTCTGTGAGTTGAGTTCATCGTTTTGTTTTCACCTACTTAACTAATTTCAAAACAACAAAATCTCGCAAAATGTGAAAAGTGACAAATCGACATAACTCCTTCAATACATTTATGTGGAAACTTTTTATTACAGATTCTTAATCAGCATCATTAGTGCTTTCGATTGGTGTATGCACAACGTTCCAACTCGATATCAATTCTCCCTTCATTCCCTTGTTAGGTGAAGGCCGAGAGTGGGCGAAGGTAGGACTTTGAGCCAAGCACCTGCTTCTAACAAGGTTCATGACACAGTTGTCCCGCCAAACCTAGTGGACATTTTGGGACCAAACCTAGTGGACATTGTAGACCTTGACTCCCGATATGAGGAATGGGTTGGCATTCGCCAGACTAAAGCCTGGTTTAGCAGTAACCGCCGTTGGAACGTCGCCAAGCAGTCCGCCAAGGCCGACCGGCATGCCTGTGGCTACAGAGAACCTGACCGTAGAGTTAGTTTGTGAAGGCGTTGTTTTGTGCTGTTTCGCGCTGGTTCTTGCTGTTTCTTTGCAAGTGTGTGTTTTAACGCTGTTGTAGTCATATGGCAACGGCTGGAAAGAGAGTTTTGTGTTACATTAGCAGTGCGTTTGGACTGATTCTGTGGACTCTGCATCCTGTGAGTGTGGATCAAGAGTGACTGATTATAGTGGACTCTCCTTTAAGCGTAATAAGTTTGACAGATAGACTTGTGCGGGATCCCGAATAAGCGACATGGCTACCCGAGTGACGAATAAAATCAATCCTGCGAACATTATTCACCTCCTCCAGGAGCGCCTGCGCACACGGGAATTTGCGCAGACACGACCGAATCAACAGGAAATCGAACTGGCTAATATTATTTGGGACACGGTCTTGGCTGCAAATTGCAGTGATGTTTATGATGTCGAAGTCATGGAAACATTGGACATTGGATCTGTTGGGCGTGACAGTGATGAGAATTTCCAAATTGTGGTTGACGATTCGCATACCGCAGCAACTTCTGTCGATTCTCCATACAAATCAAGCCCTAGAAAGCGACGTAGAGCATCTGGTGAAGGTCCTACTGTCAAGCAAAAGTTCAAAGCCATTTCCTTGAGGACGAACGATTTTCACCAAGACAAGAAAACTTGGAAAACTGTCAAATACGTTATGTCAAAATGCTCGTTCCTTGGCAGTAATGAAGACACAGCTCGGAAATCACTAAACCGTTGGCTCGAAGCACATCAAAGAGGAGGTAGTCGGGAGGATAAGCTGCGAGATGTCTACGAGCATGTTTATGACAAGTTCATTAAAGCCAGAGACAATCGCGAAATCATCCATGACACTCGAATCAAGTACTGGGCAAATGCAAGAGCGAAAGAACTCGGTGGTATTCCGAATTTCAAAGCAAGCGACCGCTGGATTCAAAGATTCAAGCGTACCTACGACTTGACATCACGTAAAATCACGAAAATCATCACACGTTCAAAGTTGGTCAAAGAATCTAAACGAACCGAGGAATTGGAAGCATTCCGAGTGCGGGTCAATGGCAAGATCGAGCGGTACGGTGTCGATAGCGTTTTCAACATGGATCAGTCTGGTTTTCAACTGGAAATGCACACAGGGCGTACTTTGGCAATCAAAGGTTCACGGCACATCGAAGTTGGTGTCCAAAACGTTGATTCTACAAAGCACAGTTACACAATTCAACCGATTCTGTGTGCTAACGGAACTTTACATCCAATGTTATTGATCGTACTCAAGGAAACATCTGGCAAAATTCCTGCTAATCCAAGACCACCCCTCGCAACATTTGCAAATCTTTACGTTGTCGCCTCAAAGTCCGGGAAAATGACCAAGGAGCTCCTGGAAAAGTGGTGCAAAGATGTTTACCCCAACGCAGCACCCCGAGATCGAGTGTCGTGTCTGATCATCGATTCGTGGAAGCCATACGCGGACATTGATAGCATGTTTCCGACTGGAATGACTGTTGACATCCAACAAGTTCCCGAAGGATGTACGGACGAAGGACAGCCGCTTGATGTTCGCCACTTCCGTCAACGTAAAGTTTTCCAACGATACATCGAGGACCACATCTTGTGCGACGAGCCTGACATTGATTTGAAACAGCGGAATCAAATAATGAAACGGCAATCTTTAATACATCATCAACTGTGCTCTCCTAGATTTCGTGAAATGAATCGATCGGCTTGGACAAAGGCTGGCTTCGACGTCGGCGATGCTGGGGCATTCATCATTCCCAAAAAGTTCTGCTTCGATCAAATTACAGGTGAATGTTTCACTTGTGATGTAGCTACTTTTATTGTATGTGCTTGGTGTAAAAAGAACTTGTGTTTCAGACATTTTTATTATGATCATCATTACCATGACAATCTTGAAGATTATGTCGAGTAGAATTACTGGATGAAATCCTGTACGCATTTTCTTTGCAACCGAAAATAAATGGTTTATGTTAAGCCCAGAGAAACCAAAATGGTCGTGTTGGTTAGATATAGTGTACTACATCCTATGACACCTACATTGTTAACTTGCGCCTTCTAGAGGTCGAGAAGGAAGGGTTAGAACTTTTCCCATTTATTCTTGCTCCACCTGAACCGGAAGTCGGACGGGGTCAAATTGGGGGTTACATTACTGTACTCATAGAGTATTATTTGCGGATATATAGAAATGAACCCTAACAACCCTGGGGAGGTCAGAATCGAACAGTTCTACAAAAGTTCCAACGACGTTTACTCCTAAACCAGGCTTTAGTCTGGCGAATGCCAACCCATTCCGCGCATCGGGAGTCAAGGTCTACAATGTCCACTAGGTTTGGTCCCAAAAGGGGCGGGACAACTGTGTCATGAACCTTGTAAGGAAGAAGTAGAGACTAGTCTGGCTTTGTCTTCTAAGTTGTCTTCCGACTGGAGTAAAAAGGAGAGGTGTGATTTAATGATAGGCATATCCTATATGATTTGTTTTGATCTGGAGTTGATTTCGGGTAATTCTAAGCCTACAAATATTGACCAAGTTGTAGAGCAATCCTCAATCTTAGTAATTCCGTGAGAAATTATATAGTGTTGGAGAAGCGATTCGATTAGGCATTTGGAACCATAGAATGATGCCAAGAAGGCGGGAATAACCATATTTAAGGCTCGTCGGATGCTTAATCCTCCAAAACTGATCGGAAGAGAAGCCTGTAGCCATGCATTATGAGGATGAAAACACTTAATGATGAATTCCAATCCAGATTTGATGGAGTTATCGTAACGTTCAAGTAGATATTCTTTTTTCCAAGATGGGGATCATCGTAGAAAATATAGCAACCTTGGCATGGTAAAAGTTCTTAATAAATAGAAAGCTGAGTGTGCCGACATTAATGACAATCGTTCGAAATAATTCTCCAGCTTGTCAATTTCTGAATAATTAATTAAATTTGTCAGAGATATATGTTGATCATTGGGCAAAACACTCCAAACAATAAAGATTCATCTTAGACTGGAGAAATGTGATTGTGAGAAATCATTGTCATTCGACCATGTAACAAACGCCGGACAGATTAGCTTGTGTGATTTTGGAATGTCTAACTCGTTTGATATGACGTTTTACTTTTTTTTTTTAAAAAAAATCAATACTTCTAGTGTAGCAATAAAAAAAGAAATAACGGCCTTTAAAAAAACATTCAATTAGAACTGAACAACCTACACAAAATTTGCAATCGCTCAGTGAAAATGGCATCTTTCTAGAGCCTATGGTTCCCGAGAACTCATTCTCGAAAGGATTGGCCGTAAACATATAAACTTTTTTGACCAGAAATATATAAATCTAACATTTTAATATATAGATAATCACAACAGAAATGGATTTGGTAGTTAACGGTGGGTGAGCTTAATTCTGTTTCTTCCGGTGTCAACAAAAAAAGTGCGAAGTTACGAACGTTATACAGTATTCCAAACAATATGACTGATTGTAAAGGAACTGTAGAATAATGTGTTTAACTTACATTTTCGTGTAGACACGTTCTTCACATTCCTTATTAAATATGCTATCTGTCGCCAGGTCCTGGAACTAATAGCAGTTTTTGTTCTTAGGAATGGGTCTGAAACTGTATCTTCAATTTACTTTTGTAAACTCCTTTTGTAAACTCAATTTAAATGCCAGATCAAACTTATCTAATAAGTGCTTACTGCAACAATTTGTAGCACAAATTGCTGCCGATTTTCTTCTATTTCAAGAAGTTACAAGGCTCCGAGTTTTCCTCTTTGCCGACTTAATCAAGGTGAACACAAACAAGGAACTTTCATTTTTGTATAAGAAAGATATACAAGCTCACGATGTAATCTGTTTACCTCACTGGCGGATTAAACCAAACGTCTTGGGGGGGGGGCTCTTTGTTGTGGAGTGAAATATGTTCCCATAAATTACCCCCCCCCCAAATAAAGAAAGGTAAAGCGGATTCAGGAAAAGAGGGTAAAAGATATAATTGCTACGGAATTTTCACCACAATGCCCCCTCTCCCAAAACGATATTCTGTCTACAGGCCTGGTCGTGGCTATGCTTTACTAAATATTTTGCTAGAAAAATATCAGGTTAAACATTTCTTAGAACGCTCATAATGTTTTTGTATTTTAGTAAAATGAATTAGACAAAAGGACAAAAGAACTTACGACAAGTTACAACGCAAAACGTGCTTTTTGGTGAATACTATCCAAGTTGTGTCTGTCGATATAATATTGTCGCGATCTACGACAATGTTCCTGTGACATTCAAAAGTGCTAGTCCTTCTACTTTCTCCATTCCATAATTTCATTCATTGCTCATCAGCACAGTCTTCTTTAGCCTAGCCCGCATAACCATGGGACGTAAAACTCAAAAATTTCATTTTCATTTTTTCCATTCAGCCGTTTTTCGCCAAAACGAGATCGCAACCACGTTTTCAGTCGGTGCAATGTGGATGGCACTAGCCGTATCGTATGCACAGCAGTTTTCGAATAGTCACGCGAAGATCTTCGTCACTGGTGGCCAAGGCTTCCAACGCAGTCCGTGATAGAGTTTCACCTTCCTCTTTAATTCTCTTCCATTTAGAAGTACAGATTGCAAATTCAGAACTAAGGAGAGAAAACAGCATTTTTTCTTCAGTTCCCATAGTTTTGTAAAGTCCGATAGTTTTAGAACGCGGTGGTGTTGCTCAGAGTTTTGTCAGTTGCACGTGTTGGCAATATAATGTTGAGTCCGTATACGTTTAAAACTTCCGGCGCAAGACGCATTCTGAGGTCTTCTACGACCGACTCTATCAACGGAATGTAGACAATTCTTCAGTAGTAAGATGTCGTGTCATCTGCCCTGAAGTGAGTACGATGTGTTTGTCTTTGGGTGAGATGAGGAGTTCGAATCTGCACGTCGACACTGGCAGCCATTCTGGATATTGCTTCGAAAATTTCCTTGAATTCTTCTTTGCTGTTTGAACGCTTCTTGTTTAATGCTGTGATAGTGTCCTGAATGACATCTGACGCTGCGTTCATGTCTAAATTTGTCTTCTGCAAAAGTCGATTTAGGATAGAGTTATCGTGAGAACATCCTGAAGACAAGTAATAGTTACGATAAACTCGCTGTCGTGCATGGCAGAAGAAAGTGCCCGTGCTTTGGCTGTATCTAACTTGGATCACTTGGAACACACTGTAGAACCTCACTAATTTTCTTGAAATTTCAAGGGAAATTGTAAAACCATGTAGTTCCGTTCAACCCATCTCGTTTCACAAAATGTCTCCAATTGGCCACCAAGCGTAAGCTTAAGGACAGAATTACGTTTTGACGATGCGGTGGAAAACACAATGATCTCTTTCATTGTTTCCAGACATTTCCTCACGCACTATACTGACGATGACCTGAAGATGGACAAGTTGAGGCTGTGATTGCAATATGAACAGTACAGCGCGTTTGAAGCCTCTTTCTGGATCTCCTGCACTGCCACGCGACTTTGAGAGGTCATGACGGCGCAACCATCTGTACCAGTACCAACGCAGTTTTTCGGGTCGAGTGAGAAGTCTCGTAGCAAAGATAGAGCATTTTTTTTTTCAATTTTCCCTCCAGTCAGTGAGAGTTCGGGCGGTTCTGTGTCTTCAGATTCCGAGCTCGAACCAATATCCTCACGTTTCAGCTCTGCTGATCGAGGATCAATGAAACTGAAGCAGCCTTATCTTATTTCACCCATGTGTTCGTACCCTAGAATCAAAGACAGCTGAGATGCGAAACGTCCGTAGTTTCATCAAACATAATAGAATAAAACTGACCCTCCTGCACTCGATTGACAATATTATAGACGTGATTTCTCATCCACAACCCACAATGAGGGCATTTTGTGTGATTTTATTGGCAAAAATTGCTCTTTTCGATGCTTTCTTCCAGTGATTCTTTAAGATATCGTTACCACAAGTCATTCTAAATTTGCCCAATTCTCGAAAATTGCCCTCTTTGAACTTAGTTTCTACACCGTCACCATTTGAGGCCCAATTATCCGCACAAACATCTTCCCTGTGGCCTTGAAAAGCAATGCCTTGCCTTCCAAGGAATATCACGTTCTACAACATTAATTTCAGTTTGTCGCGATTTAGGATTGCTTGTCTTCTTGACGAGTTGATTTGATTCTCGACTGATTTCACTGGTTTCCAGTAGTTTTTCAGAAACGTTTTTCCGACCTCAACAGCGTTAATGTACTATTATGCCTTGTTGTGAGCTTCTAAAATACCGTAGAAAGTAGCGAATTTCTTCAAAGGTTTAGTCAAAAGAGTTTGGAGAGGCATGTTTATTCGATAGCCCCCAACCAAACCCGTTGCAAAAAATGAGCAATATTTACAAAAAAAAAAAAAAAAAAGCAAGAAAGAAAGAAAGAAAGAAAAAGACCCCTCTCATGGGAAAGAACTAGCCATGGATAGTTTTCCTGATGTTATGACCTCAAGTAAAATCGTCCTTCTTCCTGAAATTTATCTGATATTATGACTCGAGTTATCGTTAGCGTAAACGCGGCATGCTGGACAGACACAATTTTTAAATATAATTTAAAGAATTAACCCTCTTTTGAAATAACGCAAGAATGATCCCAAACTTTCGTTCGTGTGGCGGTAAGCTACAAGCAACAGTGTGTGTAATTTTAATAATTTGGAGGGCTCTTGGGGGGGGTTTACCGCCCATGGTTTACCTTCCGGTAGCGCAATTCATTGCTGCTCGGATGAGTCCACGATTATCAAAATTTATTCACCATCCGGGACGCAAAACCGCTTATCCTGGGAACAGCTTTATAATGAAGACGTACTGAAGTTGTTACCCACATTCCCTGACAAACTTATCATGGCAGGAGACTAGAATGCGGTGGAATCCCCATTAGACACGTCAGGTCAAAAATATACCGTGTAAGGCAATGCAAAATCTTTTCTCACAGCTTCACATTTGTGATGATGTGTGATTAGTATGTCATGCAGACCGCCAAATGAAGTATCGCTCCGAGCAAGTATAGTTACGCTTAGATAGATTCTATATATCAAAAGTTTCCTGGCAAAATATTACTGGTGCGATCATACGCATCCGCTCTTTTTCTGATCAGTCACGTATTTAACTTACCTGCAAGTTTCCACAAGCTCTGAGTCGTTCTGTTGGACGGTCATATTGCAAACTGACACCTACCCAGATAGCACAGAAAAATTTTTAAAAATGTTTAAAAATTTGCAAAGGCAAACTAAAAAGTTTGAAAAAAAATTGCCTTTTCAAATGAGAAAATTTGCCGAAAGTTCAATGCAAATAACGAAGTTGACGCTGGCTGAGTTTGCAGCAAAGTTGCCTCAGAAAATGAAAACATCTGCCAATACAAACGAAATGTTTGCGACTGCACAGCAAGAAAGTTTGCCAGGACTTTGTTGCAAAGATTTTGTGTAAATTTTCTTTGACAAAATTTCCGAAAATGAGCTGATGAATTTGCTGAAAACATTAAAAGGTTTGCAGCAACATTGCAGAAAGTGTTTTCACGATCGCAAGACCATGTTTGTTGCAAATTTATAAAGTGAAACCTAACTTTATGAAACATCAAAATTTTTATAATGTGGATCCGTCTTTTCTTAGTGGCAAGCATTACACATCTTTAGCTACTTGCCAAAGATAAACTTACGAACGATAAACGCACAGACAAAGGATATCGCAATTTATCTACTAACTCAACGATCATATCGCTGTACTTACTCTCACACATATTCACAAAATAACATCAGGCTGCCTGGGTCAATAAAAACATCTGATAAGAGACCAGTGAGTTTATTCTGGAGTCCTCTGATGTATTGGTTTTTCTCGATTCTCACTTCCCGCTTGCTTTGTCACAGTTGATGTAGCGCAGTGAATTCTGGGCACCATGCGCGCGCACTCGGTAATATCATCACATATTTGCTTTCAGCAAGTTTTTCGAAACAAGTTTTTTTTTTTACAGAGTTGCAAACTGTTTGCGACGGCAAACTTTCAACGCTATATTTTAAAAAATGATGCAAATTAATTGCAGTGGTGAATTTATTTTTACAAATCAGCGAAAATTTGCAGATCATATTGAAAGCTTTTAATAAATATTTAAAAATTTTACCTTCGCAAACTTTCAGATTGTTTGCTCCACTAAACGAAGCAAAAATTTGCCGCAAGTATTCGTGCTATCTGGGTATACTTTTGAACCATCCTGATATTAAAAGAATGTTCTTTCATAAGTGGCAGTATTGGACTACCAAACAACGCTACTACCACAGTTTTAATAAGTGGTGGGTAGTTACGCTAAACGTTCATTTTTTTCAATGGTAAACTCATGAAACAAAGACGACGTTCTCCATACCCAGGAATATTACTGCAACATACCACATCACATGTGATCCCAACCGAGTACGGTGAGGAATTTTACTCTCATGCACCACATCAAAGCAAAATTTCATGGAACATCAACTTTTTTCTAAGTTTACATCTGCATCTATCTTGGTGAAAAAATGAAAAGAGCAATTTTTATCATTATATATGTAACACTGTTCAACATTTTTCACTTTTTAGTTTTTATAGAAACGAAGGTAGCAGTTCTTTATTTATTTTTGGCCACAGGACGCGAAAATCGCATTAAAATTCTCTTCTGGCTCAGATTTCTGAATATTTTAGAGTTTTATATCTTGCATATAACGCTATGGGACATTATAAGTACATGATTTGAAATTATTGTTTTACACGGTATAAAGTGTCGTTCTTGATAAGTATTTGCTGAATATTCGATTTTGCAACGTTGTATGTTATCAACAGCTAGTGCAAGCGTCTCATGAGTCACGTGAGGCAATGATTGCAAGTTGCAATTAGCTCCAGTTAACGTCTCTAATCGTATTCGTGGTGTGCTTCAAGCAGTAGTTTGGCAGACTATTTGTGTTACTTGTGAACTAGCAGTTTGAAAGTAGTGAATGAGGACCTTGTCGCTGTTGTACATATTGTTTTCATTGCGAAGTGTCAGTGTTTCAAGAAAAGTGCAGCAATGTCCCGCGTTAGTAAAAATTCGGTGGACAATGTATGCTACATATGTGCGGACGTGATTTGTGGTTCCAGGAAGCGGCCATTGACTGTTTCAGTGCAAAGAGCATATTTACTATACTTTGGGTGTCGTGTTGGAGACCAGGATAAATCATGAACTCCTCACGTTTGTTGTACGAGTTGTTAATCTACTCTCAATGCCTGGATGCATACGAAGAACGTTTCGATATGCTTTGCTGTGCTCGCCATTTGGCGTGAACCAACAAACCATAGTACAGACTGCTACTTTTGCATGCTACCCTGCTTGAAGGAAGGTATAAATACGAAGAAAAAGAGGAAGATCGAATACCCAGTGATACCATCTGTCATTCGTCCAGTGGCCCATGAAGAAGGATTGCCTGTTCCCGATCCCCCGGCTACCATTCCGACGGAAAGTGATACAGAGAATGAAAGTGAAGGTGAACCTGCTTCACATACGTGACACTGATCCTTCATTTGAGCCGAAAACTAACTATCCTGAACCACACCGACTCACACAAGCGGAGCTTCATGACCTGATTAGAGATTTGGAATTGCCAAAGAATAAAGCTGTGCTCTTAGCATGTAGGTTGCAGCAGTGGAACCTTCTGGAGGATACAGTTAGGGTATCAACTCTACGCAATCGTCAAAAAGATCTTGCAAAATATTTCTGCTACACCGATGAGTTAGTATTTTCCTATGATGTTCCAGGTTTGATGCAGAAACTGAACATTCTGTACAAAGTCGAAGATTGGAGACTGTTTATAGACGCTTCCAAAACAAGCCATAAGGCTGTGCTCCTGTACAGCAGTAAAGATATATTAGCATCAATCCCTGTTGCTTATGTACTCCTAGGTATAGAAAGTTATCCCATGTTGGAACGCGTTCTGGATCTTATAAAATATCGTGAACACAAGTGGTTAGTTTGTGGTGATTTTAAGATGATCGTAATTTTGCTTGGTCTACAGGGTGGCTATACAAAGTACAGTTGTTGCATATGTGAGTGGGATAGTGTCAAAAGGGATGGCCGCGACGAATAGCTTTGTTGCCAGGCAAAAAAAAAAAAAAAAAAAATCAAATATACCTCTCGTGAACCCACAAAGCATTGTGGTGCCACCTTTGCACATGAAACTTGGGCTCATGAAGGCATTTGTGAAGGCCATGAACAGGAATAAACGTGCACTGGCATGCTTGTGCCAGAAGTTTCCGTGTCTAAGTACAGAAAAGATTAAGCAGGGAGTTTTTATTGGTCCGCAAATACGCAAGCTATTGCAAGACGAGGTGTTTGAATCTATTCTCAATGCTGATGAGCTCCATGCGTGGCATTGTTTCAGCAATCTTTGTACCAGATTCTTGGGCAACCATCGAACCGAAAATTACAAAGAATTAGTAGAAGAATTGCTATCTGCCTACGAGAAACTTGGGTGCAATATGTCACTCAAAATACACTTCCTCCATTCCCACCTTGATGACTTTCCATTGAATTGTGGATCTTTCAGTGACGAGCAAGGAGAGCGATTCACCACGACATTTCTGCGATGGAACAAAATGAAAATAAAATGAAATGAAAATAATGTTCAGCGATAAAATTACAAAGGAAAGTGGTCCGTTTCAATGTTAGCGGATTTCTGATGGATGATTCGAAGAGATGCTCCAGATGTTTCTCACAAGAAACAAGGAAAGATACAGCGTGTTTAAAACAGATACTTTAGATAACTTTTACCAATACAATTCTTGTCCTGTAGCGCTATATGCAAAATGTTAAGAGTACTATTACACTGATAGTGTGCCAGGAGAACGTTATATTTTTGATATTCATATTCAGTTTCCAAACCTTTATTATAGATAGCTATTTTTATTTCCGTAATTATGTTAATGTTTGTTACTTTTACCTTTACCGTTTCATTATCATAGCGTGATATGCAAAATGTAAATTGTGCAATTAGTACTAAATCTGAATTGGGAACACGTAGTTATTGTGTTTATCGTGTTCAGCGCCCAAAAAATGATAAGAGAAGGACATTTCTATTTACGTAATCATTTCAAAGTTTGGTGACTTTTATCTTTACAAATTTATTATAATAGCATTATATGCAAAAGGTAAATTATGCAATTACCAGTAAATCTGAGTTAGGAGCATATTATCATTGTCATTTTATTGTTCAGCGTCCAAGAAATTATAAAGAGTTGTTATTTCTACGTAACAACGTTATTTTATTTCAGTGTTTTGTGACTTTTACCTTTACAATTTCATTATAGAGTTATATATAACATGTAAATTGTGTAATTACAAGTAAATATTAGGTATGAGCACATTTTCATTGTCAGTTTCGTGTTCAGCGCCCCAAAAATCAACAAAGGATGACTATTTACATTTCTGTAAAAAATTCACTGTTGCACACTCGAAATATATACTTTGTCTTGATGTCGGTGAACACCAAACCCTAAACAATTTTGATATTAAAAAATAACTTGTTCGCTTTTATCTGTAAATGTATGAGATACCCTTGGACATGTTGACCAACATACAAGATTTTATAAATTTTCCTTTATCGCATGCACCACCTCCCTCATGTACTCATATGCCGCACACCCAAAAAGCATTTTACGGCGAACATTTTTCTTCTCCCCGTACACTCATGTCCTAAATTATTGTCGCATGTTTATAAATATGTTGTAGAAATATAATTTGATAACGGATTCGCCCGGTATTTCTTATAACATTAGTGTGTGTGTAATCGACGAAGACTTGTATGTGGCAAATTTCATGTCAAAAGAGCAGTAAATAAGAACAATAAAACGAAAATAAAATTTTCGTGTCCATTTATCAACATTTTGTTTTACTCACTCTAATTTTCGTATTTATAATTCTTTTCCTATGAAATTTACCACAAATATACATTTCAAGATTATACACATAGTATCAATATTAAAAATATTCTGCAAAATCATTATCAAATTATATTTTTACAAGAAGATAGTTATAGATATACGACAATCATTTTGGACATGAGTGTACATCACTGGTTCCCGCCAACACTGTCATGTGGCTTCTTAGTACAACTCTGTACTACCTGCTTCATACTAGAAAACATTGGACAGCAATCGAAAATTTTGAATATTTGTAACGTTCCCAATGGAAACTTACGCGTTATGTGGAGGAAAACAAATATTTAGCAAATATGCTATTTGACTAATACTGCTTTTTTGCTATTGATTTTTCTTACTAGATAGTGTAGTATTACAACTACAATGCTTTGACTCTTCATTGTTCTATTGTATAATTCTCATGTATGTACTACCTTAACATATACACGATTCTTATGTAGTAATGAAACCAGGACTTTCTGTTATCAGAACATCATGAACGATAAAAAAGAGTGGTAAAGTGTTTGCCTTTGGTGTATGAGGTTCTTAGTTCGATCACAGTATGCTTCGGTGTGGAAAAACATCGAGTGCGTGAGCTTTCTAGGGGTTTTCGTGTTTCCTCTCACTTTATTCTTTCCACCATTTCATTCATTTCTTATCATAAACGTCTGATTTAACCAAGCCGGCGTAACCGATTTACGTAAAATTTAATTTCATTTCACTTTTTAATTTCAGAAAAAAATTATCCATTATTATAGGCAACGAACTACATACTTTTTTTAATACCGTAAAAATTCATCTTTATCGAGTTTCTCGAAAACTACGCATGAAAATTGACCCTGAAGCATCTCACTTTATTCAGTGTATTTTGTTGAAAGATGAGACAGACATTGTCAAATATCGATTGATATGTCTCGCCATCTTTGAACAAGATTTTCTAAACAAGAATCTAAGTTTCAGAGGTGATTATAATAATTCAGTTCTACATTTCATTCACCAACGTCCCCATTAAACTCAATATTAATCATACTGAATGTTCTCGTCTTGCTACAGTCACAATGAAGAGTTTGGTAAAGGTGGCATAAGTCAGTTACAGTCTCATCCTAATAGGTGGCGTGGTAATCGTATACTATCAGTTTCTTTTACAATTGTTTTTCTTTTTTCTCGCGAAAATTACTGGTAAAAATTTAAATTTAACTTACATTAGTTTGTTTGGTTAAGTGAGATTTATCAAGTGGTACACGTCTATATTCTGGACTTTGTGTTATGCTCATATGCTGGGAATAATTTTCATCTTCATAAACCATAAGGGTGTTATAAACTCACTTAATACGTTCTTATGTTCAGTTTTATTTCACAGTCTCATTTTAGCGCAAGTACATAGACAGCAAATGCTTCTGTACTTGTACGTACAAAAATTCTTATCAATTGTGTGATAGTTGATGAGAGTGAACGCCGATTTTTCCCCTATGCCAGCGAAAAGCCAGCAACCTTTAGAAGGATGCGCCTTCTGTGCGGTAGGAGATTATGTAGATAATTCATTTGAGCTCAGTTATCATTTGATGGACTATGAGATGTTCGTAAAGTAGGAGCAAGATTTTTTTTTATTATTTTCATTTAGTCATTATTTTATTCAGGTTCTATTTTATTTTATCATTGTTTGAAAAAAAAGAAAAAAATGGGAGAAGTAAATGAAAAGAGAAACATGAAGTGCACTGTCACAACACAATACATACGTAATAGTGTAACAAATGAATATTATCTTGTCTCCAACTCTGGACGTGATGAAGACAAACAGGTGCCCTGTTAAGACATGAGGTTCTTCTTGTGCAGAGAATGAAGGTGCTATGTAATGAGGAACGACGGATGATGAAAAAGCTGCCACTGCGTCTAAATCCGCATGATCAGTAGGTAGGGTATAGCAGTAAAGTGCAAAGAGTAGCGACAAAAGTGTATCCAGTAATTTGCGAAGTGGATTGAACGGGATGTCTGCTTGCATTGTGGTGAGGAGCAAGGGATGCCGGGACTCGAATCTGTTAGTTATATACTTCGTCCGTAAAGCTTCAAGATGAAACATAAGATATGGAAAAGGCATAATTTCGTAAAGATCTTGAGTAGGACTAGTAAGTTTTATTCTGTAGGCTATTCGTATGGCATGTCGTTCTAATATTTTCAGTTTTTCATAATGACGCTGGAGTGCGGCTATGCATGCAGTGAAACCGTACGTCAGGACTGGTCGTAAGAATACTTTGTAGATGTTAAGAACGGTATTAGCTCGTGGTCCTCAAGTAGTACCCGTGAGGCGTTTGAGGAGCTTAATCCTGTTATATGCTTTCTGTAATACATTCTGAAGGCGAGGGCGCCAAGTGAGGTGCTGGTCAAAAATAATTCCTAGATATGTCACATGTTTAGCTGGATGAACCCGCATGTTATCTACTTGGATATTCAGTAGTGAAGGATTTCGATGTATTTTTGATTTGCGTTTCGGCGGGAGAAAGACTATTGCTTGTGTTTTATCTGGGTTGAGTTTCAGACGCCATTTCGTACACCAGGTGAGAAAAGTTTGGATTGCTGCATTAATTTCAGTACTTATACGATGGATAGTTCGGCCTAATGTAAGAAATGCAGTATCGTCTGCATACTCAAAAATATGTGTTTGGCGGCAATGGTGGCATATCTGCTACATATAGAAGATAAAGCAAAAGTGATAAGGCAGACCCTTGTGGTACTCCAGAGAGAATAAATATCGGGTGTGAGAGAGTGTTATTAAGAGCGACATAGGAAATACGGTTGTGAAGAAAATTATAAATAAAGCTGATTTATGATATGGGAAGTGTCACACGGATAAGTTTATATATGAGAGCTGCATGCCATACCTTATCGAATGCCTTTTCCAGGTTGAAGAGCACTAGACAAGATGGAAATTGTGTATTAAACTGAATAGTAATAGTATTAGACAGACGAAGTAACTGATCATTGATACTGAAACCGGGGCGTAAACCAGCCTGATATAGAGGGATTATATTACATTCTGTTAGATAAGAATGAAGGCGTCGGACAAGGATTCTTTCAAGAACTTTGCAATACAGAGAAGTAAGTTGTATAGGCCGGTAAGAAGAAACAGTATTTGGTGGTTTGTGTGGTTTTAGGAACATCAGTGTTTTGGAAGTCTTCCACTCACAAAGAAAAAAGCCTGTCTGAAGGATGAATGTATAAATGAGAGCAAGAAGGTAAAGCAACTGATAAGGCGCTTCTTTAATATGTCGATAAGTAATCCCATCGAAACCAGGTGCAGTATTTTTCTTGTTCATGACAATTCGAGTGATATCCGTTACTGTATTTTTTTAGTAAGAGCAGTCTTGTGCAAGAGAGTGTGATAGATGTCAGGTTGAAGGCGAAAGGTGTCGAAATTAAATTTCTCAACCGGATGAAGACGCTGAGAGTATGCAAGTGGTAATGGAGTAAAGATTCCCTGGAAATATTTTGCAAAAGCGTCGGCTTTGTCCTTGTCACCTTGTAGTAGGGAATCTTTATCTATTAAGGGATATGAAGTACGAGTGGATTGTCCTGTGAGCTGATGGAAGCGCTTCCAGTATTGTGTTGGATGAGTTGTTTCGGCTAAGAAATTACAGGTTTTATCCAGTTGCGTAATTTATAAGCTTTAAAGTAATTGGAGACGGTGCGTTGAAGTTGACAGTGATGACGAATAGCTTCTTCGCTTCTGGTATGGATATATTTATTGTAAAGGGCTCTGGAACGTCGTATGAGAGGTAAGTATTGCGGAGGTAACGGAGGACGGCATGGAGAAGTAAGCTTGGTAGTAGGGATGTGTTTACCCCCGGCAATTTTGAATTGTTGTGTTGATAGTATTTAGTGTAGTATAACGTGCTTCTTCGGTTTCCGGTCTAGGAGTTTCCGCCAACGCAGTAGCTATATCAGTTCTATAAGCGACCCAGTTTGCTTTATCGAAACGCAGGATACGTCGAGCAGTATGACTGGATAGGGTTTGAGAAGACTTTAAACACGTGATTGTTAACTTAATTGGTAAATGATCGCTACCCAGATTCCCCAGAACTGTAACATTACAGTGATTATGAAGGGAGGCGGAGGCAATCACAATCTCTGGAGTGATTTGTGAGATGGGTCGTATGTGCGTAGGAAGTTGATGAATGATGCCTGTCGTGTTTGTGTCAATGAAGTTAATGAATTGTTGTTTCTCTCGCTCTGACCAACTATGAATGTTAATATCTGCCATAACGATATAATTACGAAAGTTATTGGACATATATTGAAAGAAGTTGAATGGGATATGGTGACCTGGACTTATATAGATGGTTGCAAGACTCACATACAGTTGGCGAAAATAGGTCTTATAAGGTATTCCGCAAGACGAAATGTGATAAAATGTTGTAGATAACAGGATAGCCAATAGCTACGCTGCGATTTTCACGTTGTGCTGGAACAGTGTTATCGTGACGTACAAGTTGATACTGTGGTATTTTACAGCTTTGCTTGGATGTAAGATATGTTTCATTCAATAGAAATGCGTTAGCTTGTGCGTTGGTAGCGGTCGGATATTAAGAAATATAAATACAAGTTCCATGATCACTTTATGCTTAGACTGGTGTTTCGAGTGGGGCAGCATGGAAATAGACAGATTGTCCGGAATACGTAGCATTGAGGTTAATGTGAAAAACATTTCGCGCAGCATATTGGATTTGTTGAAGAACATGTAGCCTGTATGTTTTGAAGAGCGATGGTTATGAAGGGGAGTAGCTGAGCCACAGTTACAGTTTGTTGCGTTTGTGTAGAAGGCATTTGAGTTTGCTGTGTTGTATGAAGCCGAACTGGAACAACTAGACTTGGTTTTGTGGTGTCAGGTGCTGGGCGTGATTTACATTTAGAGCTGTATGTCGGGTGACTCTCAGGACAGGCAGAACAAAGACATGGCATTTTCAAATTTATACACTGATTAGTAGCATGGGGACCGGAGCAATAACCACATTTCGAGGCTCTCTTACAATTAGCTGTAGTATGGTCGTTATATTTTTGACATCTCTCACACCGAATCTGTAAAGGTTGTGCAGTTCGAGAAGATTCAACACGGTGGCATTTCTTAAAGATGTATGCGCCGTTGGAAAGCAGAGTTTGAATCGCATCTTGCGAATTCGTTAGGACTCTCACCATGTAGGTCGGGCCTTGGTTATTGCGAATACGCATGCATTTATGGATGCCAATGCATCCTAGCTTTAGTTCTTCCTCTACTTTGTCGTCTTCAATGATAGGTTCGACACCACGGATAACTACAGACAAGACGGGTGCTTTCCTAGGCGGCGGAGGTTGTTTAGCAGTTGGTGGTTGTAGCTTTTCAAGTTTGGCTTGCTTATCAAAAATCTCGCAAGATAATTTATTGCGAATGATAGTTGCAAATCGAGGACAGTAGATCGAATAATAATGTCATTCCGGGTTTTGATAATTTCCGATACAGCTTTCCTTCGAAGATATTTAGTGATCTGCTGGAGCAGAAGTTTTGGATTTTCGAATTTAGTATCGTAATTTGCTAGTTTGAATGGATACCACTTCGGTTTCAGAGTCGACTCAAGTGTTGGGAAGTCCTGATCGTTATCGATAGTGACGTCATCGGCGTCTCGATCGCTGTGATGGCGTTTAGTTGGTGTATCTGGTTGTACAACGTTATCGCACACAAGTGGTGATCGACAACGCGAGCGTACCGAAAACGATTCGGTGTTGCATGAAGAATCAGATGCAGTAGAATTTCTTCTGCGAGCTTTGCGTTTTTCACTAGCGGGTGAATCGGGAACCTGAGCAGCTAACCCTGGGTGGAGTCCCGTTGCCATGATTGAAATGGTCTATTGCCCTTGATGCTTTTTAGCTATGAAAGATTAAGCACAAAAGGTATTCGTTAGGCGGTAGAGATGCCAAGATCGTCCACTGATTTTCGGTAGCTCTGCCTCCGAAGAGGAGAGAATCAAATAAATCGAAAAGCGAAAGAAATAGCAAGGTCATAAACTCAGGATCAATTACGTCTGTTTACCTCCGTGGAGGCTTATAACCAGTTAGACGGTTGTTTTCTTGAACCTCAAAGAGGCAAGTAATCCAACCGTATATGAGAAGATCGCGATTTCAGTTTACCAATGGGGATGGAAGATCAAGTGACTCGCTTATTTTTCTCCACCAGATACGGATATCCTATTTTTTAACCTGGTTAGAGCTCCAGGTGGCCAGTTCGTGAACGCCACGGTCACGATTACTTTTCAGGTTTTGATTCGAGTATCGGGCTGTGGCTCTTGACTCGATGAGATTTTGTTTTTAAAAATTTATGGGTTGGGATGATTGATGGGTTGTTTTGATTACATTATTTGTTCTGTACCACTGATGTAGGAGCCAGTAACTCTCGCTGGCCAGGTAATATCAATGTTTTAATTAGTTTGGTCACGGATAGGGATTCGATGAACATTGGGATGCAAGGGGGCTGTGCCTCACCTAAACTCCCAAGCTAAAGAACCACTACTTGAGAGTCTTTTCGCAACTGCTTATTCAGTATATTCGCAGGTAACCTCTATATCTAGAGGCCTTCTCCTCGATCCACAACCTGAGGACGCGCCATGCCGTTGTGACAGGAACCCACATTACACGGAAAAAGATCTCATATGAGACCAAAGCAAGCCGTGAGAAAAATTAGGTCAACTGAATAATATTAAATCGTGTTCTATGTGACCTATAATTTTGAACGCACTTTCAGATTACTTTGTTAGTTTAGAAAGACAATTGAAGGGTTTGGTGCAAGAAGGAGGCAGCTCCACTTTTTCCAGTATGTAGCAAAATAAAACAAAACGTTTTAAAACTTCAGTTATTACGCAAACTCGAAGTATAGGCAGCTCCATCTGCCGCATTTCTTTGGAACTAGCGGATGGAGCTGCCTCATTCTTGTGCCAAACGAAGCGCCGTTTTTTTGTATGTGATAGGGTGTGCAACTCAATAGCGGCAAAAAGTGGAGCTGCCTCCGTCTTGCACCAAACCCTTCAATTGTAAATTAATTAACGTATATTATGAAGGAAATAAGAATTAAATAATTGGGGTTGAAATAACGTCAGATGTGTGTTTGTGAGGGAAACTACTCTAAAACAATGTCAGATAACCCTATTTCTATTAAACATTTTGGACCTGAATGCAATATGTAGGTCTTCAAAATGGCCGCCATGATGGTACTATACAGTAGTAGACACGCTAATACCTCCATTACCCCAATCAAATATATGGTGTTACTCTCTTCAGCCGTTCCAAATGTAAAAGGTGCCTTTGCCTTACATTACACGCTGTAAATGCATGCTAAATCCGAGGAGATTGGCGCACCATTTAATATTATTTAATCAACCTAATTTTTGTCATGGCTTACTTTGGCCTAGTGTGCGACCATCTTAGGAGGTGACACTCAAAACACTCGGAAGTAATATATATTATAAGTCCACTTTTAATCATTTTGGACGTATTCCTTTTTAAGATATCTGAAGCTCCTTTCTGAGCATAAAATACTCAATGTCCAGATATTGTCTTAGTATAAGGTTAAAAAAGTATAGTGTTATTTTTTCCACGTACTTAAACTAAGCGTTCAAATTTCGTCTCTTTTTATCACAATTTTAGCGTGTGATTTGATTTCCTTGTGCCCTGAATGTTCCATATTTAGATACTCTTATACATATCGCGGCCGAATCCAATATTGGTTTCTACGCCAATCGCAAGAAGAAGTTGTTTCATGTTATTTGCATCAGTCAAGTTCATTGGACCTCGTTAATTCCAATCCGGCTACCAAGCTTGATTTCTTTCCTTTCAGACAACTTCTTTGTCAAAGCTTAGGAAACCTCGTTTGTAAAATGAATAGCCAAATGAAAGATAATGATAATAATAACGCTATAAACAACAAACACAAAGGGAATAATAACGAGTTAACAATGACAATATGCAGACAAAGTTAACGAAATATTCCGAAAATCTCCTATAACCATATATTCATGAGATTGTTCCTAAGTCCTCTCGCTTGTCTAGTGGAACAATCTCATGGTGCATGTAGTTCTGAGATGGTGCATGTAGTTCTAGGAAGACAATATCCATCATGTGCATGTAGTTCTGGATTCGATTCCCGATAGAAAAGAATTGAACGAACTAGGGTTTTGTCGAGTTCCGTTAAGATATTTTCAATGTAATGCTAGTTGAGAATTCATTTATTTATTTTTGCGAATAGGTGTGGGCAAGTACCTGTAGATTATGAAAACTTCAGATATTATTGTGATTCTAATAAGCTGCACACAATGTTGATAACCCAAATAAATGCATTCCGGATTATTATTACTTACCTGACGGAGATCCAGTCTTATCTTATTCATTTTAACCTCTCCTACAGGCTCCTCAATTGAACTCTATTAACCATATATTTCCTATGCAGACAGCCTTTCTGGCCCATCTTAAATATGCGCATAAAAGCAATGAAAATACTATATAATATAATATATTTTCACTGAGAAAGATCAGAAATATTGTGGTTACAAAATGTTGTAGTTATCTTCTTTGACACCACAGAAGTAGACCAAAAACTTACACCGAAGAGTTTCTTGATCACTAAAACAAATCTCTCCATAATTTTTATCTTTTAACATTTATTTAATAATGTATTATTAACGCATTAGTCACTATTACGTGTCTAAATACTTTTTTCTCTTCTGTATAATATTAAGATATATGGCAACATCAGGTTAATATCAATTTATATAGTACATATTGGCAACAATTACAGTGTTACTAATGATTATGACCTGCTTGACTGCACATTCTACAGGAACCTATAATTAAAAAAAAAAAAAAAAAAAAAAAAAAAAAAAAAAAGAGAGAGAGAGAGAAAGGAATTAGTAAGCATTTATAGTTTCTGAAACTTCATTTACTTATATACACCTATTACTGAAGAGATACATGCTTAAAAAAGCACTGTACCTTTAATTAACAGAATAGTTTTTATCAGGCCCGTATCCACGGCGGGCAAGAGGGGGCCGCCCTCCCTAAATTTGTATTGTCCCCCATAAAAGTTGCTTGCAAATGAACTATAATATGGTTGGATCGGCCCCCCTAACTTCTGCCTCTTCCCCTCAATTTTCGGGCAGGCTACGGGCCTGATTTTTATTTCGATTTAAGAAGGAATTTACAAGTTTCGTTTTTCCCAACCTCCGTTAAGCCATTAGGAGAGAAGCATGTATAATAATGGAACACAAAGTAGTCATATCTGTTCACTGGTGATTGCACATCCTCAATACCAATATCAATACTCAGGTGTTTAATTATTGTGGAGTAGTGATCGCAAAACAGTATCGACTATTCAATCATTTTGAAGAAGTGAGCGTGAAACCGTACCGAGTCTTGAATCATTGTTTAGCAGTGAACATGTAACCATATCGAGTACAATCTAAGCGCCCGCCAAATGTGAAATACATTATGTAATTCAATTTCTCCAGGCGGAAGGGTATAATACAGCCGCTATTTATCGTCGAATGATTAAAGATTATAACGGAAACTTAATAAGTGATTGCTGTGTATACAAGTGCTACAGGGAGTTTAAAGAAAGACGCCGACCGACATGACTAGAGAAGCCAAGAGTGGGTATGTGTGGTGAAAAACGACCTTGATGAACGCATAAATCATGTGGTTTGCGAAAGAGGTAAAATATGATTTTTAAACTGACTGATCTTGGAATTACAGGGAAATCAGAAGCCGGCTGGATAAATTGAATTACATCATGTAGTTCATACTTGGCTTGCGCTTCGATTGTACTCGATACGGTTTCACGCTCACTACTCCAAAATGATTGAACGTTAGAGGCTGTGTTTTGGTATGGACGATATGCGATCTCCAATGAACAGATTTCGTCAACTCAAGTCTTTCTCCTCTTTGGCTTAAGGAAGGCTGAAGGAAAATCAACCTAGTAGATAGTTAACAACATTGAATACTTGCAATATCTTTCTTTCTTAGTCTATTGATTTATATCGGCAATTATGTCTCTATTTCCTTTGAAATGAGCTGGGATTTAAATGGTTGGGTGTAACTGATGTGTTCTGCAAATATATTTACTTCATATCCCTCACTTCGAGACAATTAAATTTTGTTATATGTATTTTTTTCAATATTTAAACTTCCTGCGCCTACGCAACGCATCATTCTACGAGGGCAAGTCAAAAATTATCTACACTTTTGTCATAACTTTTCTTACATTGCGCACTTTGTCTTCTGTCCTCACATATTTTATTGTTATACTGTTGTGCTAATGCTGTGAAAGAGTTATCTTAATTCCTCCATTATTCTCCCTTCTGTTGAAGATATATCATGACTGTTCCATTAGAAGTTTGCACCAAAGAGGAACAACGAGCAGTGATCCCATTCCTCTGGTTGGAGGGTGTCAAAAGGTCAGAAATTCATCGCAGTCTATCATCTCAATATGGGAGAAGTGCACTATCACATAAAACTGTATTTTTGTTGATCGAGAAGTTTAAAAGTGGTCGAACAAGTGTAACGCAAGAAGAGGGAGCAGGGCGGCCATCAACCTCCACTAAAGATGACAACATTCAGCATGCTCTAGAGATGGTTATGGCTCTCATACATCAGTTATGGCTCTGCTCATCAAATCATCCACGACGAGCTCGGTTTTCATAAAGTCTGTGCACGGTCGGTACCAAGAAAGCTTACCGCAAAACACAAGCTCACTCGTGTTAGGGTCTGTCAACGCTTACTCACTCGCTTCAACAACGAAGGTAATGCATTTTTAAGCATAATAGTCACCGGCGATGAAACATGGGTTCATCACTATGAGCAAGAATCAAAGCGCCAGATTATGCAGTCGAAACACCCTGGATCTTCAAAACTGAGCCATCCGCAGGAAAGGTTATGTTAACTGTGTTTTGGGTCTCATAGGGGCTCATAAAGGCAGAGTTCATGGAAAAGGGAAAGACGATCAACAGTGCGAGTTATAGTGAAATGTTGGAAAAGAACCTGAAGCCGGCAATTCGCAACAAACGCCAAAGTTTGTTGTTGAAGAAAGTTTTGTTGTTGCATGAAAATGCACGGCTCATCACACTGTTGAAACCATCAACAAGCTGAAATTTGAGTTATTGGAACACCCTCCCTACAGCCCAGACCTAGCTCCATCTGACTTTCACTTGTTTGGGCCATTCAAGGATGCTTTGTGTGGTCGTCAATTTGCCTCAGATTTAGACGTGCAAAATGCGGTGCAAAAGTGGCTTCACGACGAACCGAAAACATTTTATTTGGAAGGAATACGTAAGCTCGTTGACCGTTGGGCCAAGTGCATTGATAAGGAGGGAGATTACGTAGAAAAATGATGTGCATAGTATAAACCTAGCTTCATGTAAATAAACTGTAGAATGAAAAGTGTAGATAATTTTTGACTTGCCCTCGTACTACGAGCATGATTTTTTCCCCACTTCCTCACTATATACATATGTGTTTATAGACACGTGTAAGGACGGGAGACCTAATTTATTACCTTCTCGCTCGCAAGGGTCACTTGAGAATCAAGTGTAATGGGATGTGATCTACGGACCCAGCCATCTTTATTCATTTTGCAAAACAGTTGTCTAACAGTGGAAAGACAAGCAGATTTCTGAATTTTTAAGTTGGGAGTTCATCACGTACATGATTAATAACATCGGCCATTCGTTCGGACGTCGCTAGCTGACACCTATATGTTGATACCAATGAATTCGGTTTATTTCCTACTTATTGTTTTGCTATCTATAAGGAAAATGCTTGTACTTGTGAACAGTGGCGGCTTCAAGGGGAACTATAAGGGCTATAGACCCCTCCTTGACGCTCAGATATACACTGGATAAAATGGGCTTTAATCCTGCTTTACACTGGATACAACGGCAAAATATGGTTCAGCCCCTCCCTTGATCATATCCTGGATCCGCCCCTGCTTGCGAACACTGGTGCAAATCCCGGGGGGATGAGGGGGACATGTCCTCTCTAATCTTGGAACTGGGGGAATGTTCCCCCCAATAATCCGATGTGAAATGTGTTTTTTGGAGAGAAATGTGATGATTTGTTTCCGATTACCAGAAAGGAAAGTGAGATGAAATTGATGTCCTCCAGAATAAGCCTCAAATCTGTCGGCCTCCCAATGTTGAAGATAACTCTGCTCACCTGATCCTCCACAACATTGTTTTTCAATTTCATAAATATTCTGAACATCGCTAAAAATAAATAAATAAATAAATAAATAAATAAATAAATAAATGGTAACGGTCTTACCCGTCCCCCTTAATGTTGATGACAGATTTGCGCCGTTGCTTTAGAAACTTTTGTAATAAAACTGTAGTAACAGTTTCACGAACCATTTACACTTGTCCTCAGCTTACGCTTTGCTTCGTCAAGTCTCACAGGTGTCGTCATTGCTTATTTATGATGAGATCAGGCGCTTTCTCAATGAATTTGTATCTTATTGCCCCTTATTGTCATAAGTCATCACCCAGACATTGTCTACTACGTTCGTTTACCTGCCATTCATCTCAGTGATGAGGAAATATTGCTTATTGAAAGTAAGTAAGTACTTTTACTTTCATGTGTTTGTCTCGCTGAATATTGGAATGCGTCATTCAGCAACGCTAGCTGCTTAGTTTCGAAGTATGGTTTCTTTTCTTGTTGGATCAGGTGTATGAAGAAATAAGGACTTCGTCAATTTGGAGTAATTGACCACTTCTAGGTATACAAGTAGGCGTTCGCTTCCATCTTTACCCTCATGACATCAAAAGGACAGTCGTATCAAAAGCAATTGAGAAAGCACAATCTTGGACATTCTGGAATCAGTCATTTCTTCGTTTTTTTTTTCTATCTAGTCATTTCGCCTTTAATCATTTGGTGACTTTTCGTCATTCGATGCCATGGTCGATTGATGATTAAATCTTTTCCAATGGAACTTTCGGAGACGCCCCACTCTTCTAGATCTCAGGGCTTCTAGGACAACGAACATCGTCACCAACTAGAGAGGAAGAAACACAGAACAGCGTCTACTATGGTGAAACTGTTCTGAAATTAAGTTGTTTTCCCAATCTCTACCGTCTTAGCTTTACCAAAAAGTGATTCCTACCAATAGCAATTATTTGAAACACGTTTTTCATTTAAATTATAATTCTCCTAGTTATCCCGCACTTGTGCTGTATCTCTCGACACTCCCGTGTGTATTGGGGCCACGGTGGCTCAGTGGTAGAGCGTTCACCTCTGGTGCTTGGGGTCCCGGGTTCGATCCCAGCCCCCGCCAAGTGAACTTTGTGGTGGACAAACACCGTGTGCGTGGGTTTCCTCGGGGTTCTTCCGTTTCCTCCCACTTTCTTCATTCCACCATTTCATTCATTACTCATCATCACCGTCTCCTTTAGCCTCACCGGCATAACCGTGGGACGTAAAACTCAAAGATTTCATTTCACTCCCGTGTGTATTTTAATTCTTTACATGGTGTTCGGCTTCAGTTTTGAACTTCAGTGGTCCCTCTGCGCACTAGTACGCCCTTTTACTTGTATACGTTCCAACTCATAAATTAACTCACAAACTATGAAAAGTATCAGATAACTGTAAGAGATCGCGAGAAACTGTCATTGATACGGATCCAGGATTCGAAGAACAGTGTGAAACAAAAAAAAAAAAAATACTTGTTTGGGATATTCGTATTCAAAATCTTTATTCTGATTAACAGGTTCACTGCCAAGGTGATTTGAGGGTACTGATCCCAGGAGGCCATAAATTTCCTCTTACCTTTGTCTCTATTTTGGATGCTTATATCACATTTTTGTTGCGATATTTTGGGAGCCGAGCACCATATGTGATGCTAATTGTCTTTCACAGTAATTTCTGACAATGAGCATCATATATGATGCTCAAGAACCTGGATAGGTTAGTAAATTGTGATATGAAACGTGAGCATCATATATGGTGCTCATGGCCCCACAGAGAAATAAGGTGAGCACCACATATGATGCTCATGGCAGTTTAAAGTAGTGTAGCATACAGGTTTCTGATGGAACATCTGATTCAAAGTTATTTGATAGATTTAGATTTGTTCCAGCATATTTGTGTTTACTCTGGTGAATTACGAACATTATTGTGTTCCCTAATAGCTTTAGAATAATAACGCATTCCAGTGTTCCCACAATCACTTTATGCATACCGTATGTTAAGGGTTGTTTTTTTTTTATCGTTATTCAAGTTCAGAATCGAAAAAAATATAGTGAAAATAATTCAGTTCTTCTATGTTTAAAAGTATTTTGATTAAACTGATTCAATTCTTGGTCCTTTTTTCTTTTGTCCGTGGCGGAAGATGACGAACATCCTACTCACACTCGTTCGGCTACTTTTAATCTTCTGTACCTACTACATACGTTTCTATTGCATGATGGAGCACTGTTCCTGTTTTGTGTTAAAAGTCTCCGATGAATTTCTGTCCTCTGCTACCATTTCAGATCAAAAACAAAATCGAATCACTAACAATTGCTCTTCCTTGATTTATACAACTTCCCGAGCGGTTATGGTCTCTCTACAACGGAAGAGAGGAAAACGGACTAATTAAGATCAAATTCTCACAGAATTACTGTAACAGTACAACCACACAACATGCGAGAGCAGATGGCAGTGCGCACAATATAGTTATGGAGAAAATATGGATAATTTTTGGCTTACTCTATACAACATTTAAAGTTATCTTTTACTGCTCTAGTTATATGGGGAAGCGAAAGTGAATAGATCTGATACACAACTCTCGGTTTCAATACAGAAATAAGGCCAGAGTTGAAATCTATTTTTCGTGCTGCTGAATTCATATCTCAAAACCGTTTATGACTATCTCTTACTATTTTGCTGTGATTCCTGTCGACAGATAGATAGGCAGCAGTGGTTGGTAAATAGAATACTATCTAAAATGCCCAAGTTTATGTCTACTTTATCGAGAAGTAAAATTAAAATAATCCAGAAACACATAATAATGAAATGATACTTACATTTTGGTTTCCCGCATTTGCATTTAAAAACAATTGGAGGCAAAGTATCGGAAGGTTTGCTTCGTAGCCTTTTGGAAGTTGCAGGGAAGTTGCCAAGAGATTTCTGTACTTTGGAAATTCCAGGGGGAACTGAATCTGAGAAGCCGCTAGGAGCTTCTTCCTCTTCTTGTGGTTTCTGTTGATCAGCCATGGTATAATGAGAGTCATCAGAGGAGGTAGTAGCTGGCTCGTGGAGTCTTTTAAGTCTTGTTTGCAAATTTTTAAACTCCGAATCAGCGGATTCTTCACTAGGGGAAACTAATGCTGGTGATTCTGATTCAACATTTGTAGGTTCCAAAATTCGAAGTGGAATATCTACTCTGGTAAATGTCACAGGTTGAGGAAGAATGTTTGAGGTATGGCTGCTGCGAGAACGTATTTCGCTTGGATATTCTTGCTGAATGTCGGACGAATGTGTTTCGTTTGGACGTTTCAGGTGACTATCGAACGAAAGTGTTTCGCTTGGACGTTTCGAGTGGTTACCAGACGAACGTGAAGTTTCTGACACAACTACTGAAGGAGCTTTGACTCCGCTGCTGTCTTCTTGATCCTGTCCCTTATCATCTGTGTTTATACCAAACGAACGAGTTTGATAGGATCTGACTTCCATCGGTTCATCACGTCGTCCTTGAAAAATGTTGTAAAGAATATGAACAGATCTTCCTCTATTGCTTGAAAATTCGTCATCACAAGGACAATAGTTGTAACGGCTTGTGGTTTGCACAGCGGCAGAGCTTCTAGGAGTAGGTATATCCCCTGAACTTGAAGGTATCATTCCAGGGATCACTGTATCATGAGGAAAATAAGTAACGCCGCCAGAAGAACTGTGTGATTGTGGTCGACTTCTTTCTTCATTTTCTGAATGGCCTGCTCTAGCCAAAGATTCAAATGCTAATTTCCGTGGCATCTCGTTTTCTTTAAAACTGTCTCTCACTTTATCGCCATATGTTTGAGTTGCATGTTCCGTTTTCCCAACGAGAGTTGCTGATGTTTCCACACTGCAATAAACCAAAGAAGAGAAACAGATAAGGCAAAAACAATTTAGTTGGCAAGTGTCACTTACAATTCACGATTCAATTGTAAGGGTAAAAACATGCCAAAGATACCTTGGGGTCGAGGTTAAGGTCGCAGTCGCTGCCTCCATGACGGGACAAACACATGGATTCAAATCAGTAAGTGCATGCAGGCTACATCGCGACCTAAAGATCGACCGCCATGGTGAATCAGTGTTAATGATGATACATCGATGTTCAGTGGAAGCATCGCTGTGGCTCGTGTTTTCATTGCTTCTCCCAGAAGTGCTGCATGGCATAAAATCTTAATTTGTTCAGAATTTTGTCTGCAGAAGATTGTATGTGTCTATGTTCGAGAGGTTTTCCTCGACTGATAAATTTGATTATTAAAGACATATTAATATAAAAGTGAGGAATGTTCCAGCAATACGGGTACGAGGCACAAACAACATCATAATAGGCACGTTTTAAATAGAGATTAAAAAAACAGCAACTCAAATGGGAATATCAGATAACATATTCATGTTTATTTGAGAAAAGCTAGTCGCTGTTATGGGGAGGGGACTTTCGATCGAAGTTCCGGAATTTCTAAAGAAAAAAGAAGTTAGTGTAAATCATACGTATGCTTAAAATCTTCAAGTTCCCCCTGCCAGTTCCAAGAATAATAAAAAAGAGTTTCCTTACTGATTCGTTACTGATATAAGGGAAATAAATAGCTGTGAAGAGAGGCACTTGTCATAGGGAGACAATATCGAATGGAATTGCAGTGAAAAAAACTTCACTTGGTCAAGTTAATACTCCCTCCACACCGAAACCTGAAGACATATCTGTTTTTGATTTTACTGAAAAGTGATTTTCTTTCCCGAATGCTGAAAGTGGGCACTTCTTCACGGAAAATTAAAGGAAGAAAATCTTTGATCTGTTGATAGGGATAGATAAGAGATGAGGCTCAAATATTTTTGCGAAACACGAAACGAGACTTTGGCATTTCTGACGTCTCTCTCACGTCCATTCCTATTTATAAAGTGTTTGGACGTTTCAATTTTGAATTATGATTTCGCAGTGATTTTTATACATCAACGGAATAATCTCACACACGTCACAGCAATGTTTCTCCTCAAACTGAGAACTTACAGCGAGGATACGACCTCTTCGCTATGTACGCCCTTCATCCATCACGATCTAAACATTGGGGCAGCGACCGCGACGTAAACCTCGACCTCGATCGCGAGGTATCTTCGGCTTGTCTTTACCCTAAGACTAAAAGAAAGAAAATGATCTAAGTCATAACTAGTAGACAAAAAATGTTTGTCCAATTTCTAATTTCTCTAAATGCAATTTTAATAGGTTAAATGATTCCCGGTCCGATTCTCGGATATGTTTTTCACTGATTATATGGTATTGATTTACAATTGAGAAACTACCTAAATCAGCAGATATGGTTCTCGGGTGTAACCTATAAGGGCTTAATAAGGATGGTGGAGCTGGCCTTGATTAATTACCACTTAGTCCAACACAGAGTAAACGGAAGTTCCACGATTAATACCAGGCTGTTTTACAACCGAGAATAAAATAAATGAAATAAAATCTTTAAATTTTACTTTCCACGCTTATGCCGGCTAGGCTAAAGGAGATGGCGATGATGAGAAATGAATAAAATGGCGTAATGAAGAAAGTGGGGGAATGGGAGAGCCCTGAGAAGACGGTACACGGTGTTTGCTCCCCAGGAAGTTCACTTGGCGCGAACTGCGGTCGAGCCAAGGAGTCCATAAACCAGAAATGAACATTCGACCGCTGAGCCACCCCGGCTCCTCCAACCGAGAATGGAATGCCCATGTTAAAATAGATGATTAACCAATCAAGATGTTTGAAATTATTCCCGGATACCTCCAAAATGAATGCTATGTCATTATTTCGATGTATTTCATATACTCTAACAAAGATTGAAAGAAAAGTAGCGGTCAGAAAGCTCGGAAAGTATGTCATGAAGAGTGTGTTATCTTGTATTTAAACATTCAATACAATGCTCTTCTTTTGATAGAGGAATGAATTCCTACCACGCAAGACCTGAGTATCTGACGTTACTTGTCAATCAATACAGTATTTGATTAATTTGATATTTGTTTAACATTAATATGTATAATAAGATATACAAGTTTTAAGAACGGATGCAACAGTTTTTAAATGGCTTTGACTCGAAAACAAAATTTTTGCAGACTTTTTCTTTTCCTTTCTTTCTTTTCAGTGCAGAGTAATCGCTTTAACATTCTGACCCTGCTGATCAGTGACATTTTCAATATAATATGATTGCATTTTAACTGGTTTACATTATACGAGTAGTTGCACATGGAAAGACTATACCTTACGGATTACTCTCTGAAGTCCATCAGAATGGTTGAACATACTTGGTCGTGTGGTCTACTTCCTTCGAGGTCAAGAACTGGTAATTGGCCTATTTTAAAACTTGGTGCCTAAAATTGAAGGCAAACGGAGAGAGGGAGCCAAGCCACAAAAACTAAATTCCGAGAAATCGAAGGGTAAAGTGTAGGACAAATAACTGCAAATTATCCCCTGTAAAGGTGGTTCCTTTATTTCTGCATACCACGCTACAGATATCTGTACAAATTTTAACCTGTATTACATGATGTAAAGTGTGTTGTATTAAGAGGAATAAACCAACATTACTAATGTAAAGGAAATATTTTGCAGTGATGATATCTGACAGTTTGGTTAATACTCACTAAATACAATAGGTTAGGTTAGATTTCTAATCTAACCTAACCAAATTAGGTAAGGTTAGAATAGATTATATTTCTAACCTAACCTAACTTAACCTAATTTGTTATTACTTACCCGCAAGTAATGTGCTTTACACCTCTAACCAGTATTATATGATAGTTCATCAAACTCCCTCTCTCCCAATCCTCATGTAACTGCTGGTTGAATGACGTGAATCGTTACATCACGACAAGCATTACATTATATAAATATTGTCAGTGTTATGATCTGATTCAGAGTTCAGTAGAATGGGTGCTATACGGGTGGAATAAATTGCATCATCTTTATATCACGGTACTTCAGATCGTTGATCTTCCTACCATCAGGATACAGCACATGCAAGCTATCCAACAGAGACCATAGATCGTCCGTAGCGGACACAACACATTTGCGTCCTGTGCCAGGGTGTTTCTGGAACACACGACTTTTCTTCCATATTTCAACAAATGAGTAATACACTTAACCGAGATGATCCCAGATTCAAGTCGCCGATACTCTCACAGCCGTCACTTTTCGCATTTTCACCTTACTGCCAGTTTCATGCACTATATCTGTGAATAACACTTTGGAAATGGACTTTACATCTTTCATATCAGATAACATCATGCGTATTACATGAAATGAATCCTGCACACTGGCTCTTCCAACAAGATCGTACAACTTTTCAGGCATGTATATATGACCTGTTTTCCTGATTTTTTCTCGGTAACTCCAAAATCAGCATCAGACGGCAGAAAGGTGTGGCCTGAAACCAGGTCTTAGTGACGTCTTTTTTCAAACTTGTGTGAGTGAACCAGAATGTAATACAACAAGAAAATGGAAATGTTCTTGTTTTGTCCAAAGCAGGAGTCCGAAAAGAAAGTTTTTTTTCTTGTGTACAACTGGCCCGGGATCAGAAGAAATTCCAGCAAGTAGAATCCGATTTCAGGTTAATCACGGGATGCTACTGTTTATGGCTACATTCACATGCAGGCGTTCTTCATATTGCACTGCTGTCCACTGTTTCCTTCCTTTTTAGCAACATTTTGTTCCCATTGTTCCGCATTTAATATAGGTTTACAACCTTTTGTTGCCATTGTGTTTGGTAGCGTGCTACCAGGCTACGCCATCTTTGTTTACGAGCAGACGTGTCTTCTGATTGGTCGTTCTATATGGACTATGGTTTGACCCCTTCTATAGGACACGAATTATTGTGCCTCAAACCGTCACATATTTTCATTCCTATTTTTGAATGCACAGGGAACAAGTCACACACAAACTTAGACGATGATGACAAATGAATGAAATGGTGGAATGAAGAAGGTGGAAGGAAACAGGAGAACTCAGAGGAAACCCACGCACATGGTGTTTGTCCACCACAAATTTCACTTGTCAGAATGCACTAGTCCAAACATGAGGAACAATAAGGATTGTGATAATCAACTCTTCCAACTTCTGCAGACGCATTCCGTCCTCAACTGCTGTCAAAGCTTACTATTTGAATATTTTGGAGCCCACCTTTAAGCCCGTTGGGAGCAAGGATGTTATGAAATAGAGGATCTGCCCATACAACAAAATCGTGAAGCCATGTGTCACAGCTTCGCCACACCTACTCTGCCCACTCCGCGCCACTAAGATCGCACTGTTTCGAGCCAATAATCATGGCGGAAACGAGAGTAGCCAATCAGACGTGCCGGCTCAGACGATGCTGGAGTGTTTTTCGGCTTCATTGAGTTCATATGATGAAGATACGTATGGGCAGATCCTCTATTTTATAACATCCTTGGTTGGGAGCATCTGCAAATGTCCTGTGCACTCATGCACACTTGCGAAAACGCAGTTTTGGATGACGTATGTGTGACTTCTTTGGACAGTCAAAATGGAAAGGCACTCCACGATTCATCGTGTTTGAAATAATCCATGTTACTTTCAATTATTTTCACGTTTCTAGACGTTCCTTGCTCAGAAATTATGCAGTTTTCCCTCACAGGTCCCTATGAATTGTTTTCTTTTCTGATATGAGAATATTTCTCTTACAGTTTGTCGATGTAGTTCATTAACACCCTATATCGGGTGTTCTAAAAATGACACCCACGGCCAACAGAGTGCTGTTCTTAAGGTCAAAATAAAGCGAAAATGCTATATAATGTTATACCCTCTGGTGTCTCCTTTTAGCCGCTACAGGCAATTAAAAGTTTCACTACATGGCAACGCCGCATATTAAATTGGAACCACAGGCATTACCGTTGAATCTATCAAGCACTTACATCGATTGTTACGCAAACAAGTGATACCAGTGTCAACGTTTATCGACTTTAACTACCATTTGGAAGGCATGGATTAAATATTTGAAGGATTGGAAGATCTATTCTATGTTTTTTATCTGCGACGTTGCCACATAGTGTAATTCGTGACTCTAGACGAGGACCCGATGGTACACATTCATGTAGTATATTTTTCGCTTTATTTTGACTTGTAGAATCTCGTTCTGTACTCTGTGGGTGCCACTTTTAGAACACCCGATATGTACATTAACATTATTTAAGTTAAATCTGAATCATCTATTCAAATGCTAAGTTTATATGTTTGTGGACGTTTATATGTTATAGACATTCATATGTTCGTGGCCTAGTCTTTTAACAACGATATGTCGGAAACCACAAGACCTAGAAAGATGCAATTTTCATTGATCGATTGCAAATTTTGTGTAGATTGTTACGTTCTAATCGATCATTTTTAAAAGATCGTTATTTCTTTATTACACTTTTAGGCGTACACTGGAAGCATTGAAATTTTAAGAAGTAAACCATCATATCCTATGAATTATACATTCCAACACAACATAGTTGTATATAGGGGTTGTATATCTCTCAGCGTTCGTTTCATGACCAAATGATAATGAAAAACGAATGATAACAATTTCTGTAGTCTAAGATGAATTTTTACTCTTTGAAGTGTTTTGCCCAATGAACACCATACAGGGTTTTCATAAACTATGGACGGATTTAATTCGCTTATAATTTACATAAAAATGCTCATATTGAAATCAAATAAAGTGCAAACGGTAGCGGAAGGATTAAATTTTTACCTGTAATCTGCACCAGCTCAGTTCATTCACCGCCACACCTCCAACTGGGCGCCATTTACGTCCACACATTCGCGTATGCGGCTCTGGAATCCACTCACAGCGTTCAACCGTGTTTGATCCGAAGTGCCAGCCACAGACGCCCTGATTTTGTCTTTTAAGTTCTCCAAATCACTTGGCTTCTTTTCATAAACTTCCGTTTTCACATGACTCCAAAGCCAGAAGTCGCAGGGGGTAAGGTCGGGTGATCTTGGCGGCCAAGCGGTCGGGCGACCGCGGCCAATCCATCGGTTAGGGAATTTCTCGTCAAGGAACTGTTGCAGGCGATGTTGGCGGCCTCCCACTTCGAGGACGGTCCAGGACGCTTCCTGTCTCCAAGAACTTAGCATGCCACTTTCGGATTGCACTCTCAGTCGGTGCCGGCTTTTTGAACTCTTTGGTGAACTTTCGACACACCAGAATTGGTGATTTTAGCTCTGCGTACCACAGAACACATTGCGCTTTCTCTTTCACCGACGCCATCTTTGATACGGTAAAAAAGTAGTCTTCTCAGAGGAGTTTTTCATTTATTTATTTCTTTAAAAGACACAAACACCAATACAGCTTACAACTTACTTTTAACAGTCAACATTGAAACAACAATGGATGGAATTTGGTAAGAAACTGACCCTTGCCCTCCCTCACCCTCTCTCAACGTGTTCAGAGTTGCCGCTTATCTAACAGTGTTGCCAACTAAAAATTTAATCCTTCCGCTACCGTTTGCACTCTATTTCATTTCATTATGAGCATTTTTATGAAAATTATAAGCAAATTAAATCCGTCAAGACTTTATGAAAACCCTGTATATCACTGACATTATAATTAATTGTGTGTGTAATGTATTTGGTTATTACATGCTCAATACAAGAAGAAGAAAAAATACTGATTATACATGAATTAGAAAATGCAATAGGAAGTAGATTCCCGGTGGGGGCACTCGGCCGGAAAAGTGTAAAACGCTTTTTCAGGCCAGCCAACCTGAGTGAGGATTTCCTGGGTTTTTCTCATTCATACCAGGCAAATGTCGGAGTGGTACCTAACTTTAAAGTCCCAGACCGCTTTCTTCCTTCCGCAATCCTTTTTTCCTTCTCTTTTCTCGGATAGTGTGATCGCCGAGGGACGTTATCCCTCAAAGGTGACGGGCTAAATGGCTATAGATGCCGAAAGCCCAGAAATCGAAATCCTAAATCCTAATCCAATGGGAAGTAGGTTCAAATCTTGCAAATGGTGCGAGATATTGAAAAATCTTCCCTTTATGATACCCCTTCTCGATTTATATCAAGACGTTCTTCACTTTTGTCTATAAGGAGACATGTACAGTACAGATGTTGTGAGAAATGACAGGGAGATTTATGCTCATATGTGAAGGTTGAGCTGTGTAGAGAGGGCTGGTATAGCTAGCTAAATGTTAAAATTTTGTATCACAAAATTTAATTTTCACGAAGTAATGGCATTCTACATAGATATGAAGCAGAAATTAGTAAAATCAAACCATAAAATTTCCCCTTACTGCCAAAAAAAAAAAAAAAAATGTTCCACATAAATGAATGGGTTTTAAAACAAATATGGCGCAAGTATTCCACACTCTTAACTAACTCTTAAGTGAAAACTGTTTACCCCACTATACGTACGTTCTGCATCTGTCTATAAATAAATTTTATATTTGTATTCTTACGTATTTCTCTCACCTTCTCGAGATCATTTTCACTGGAGCAACATAACTCCTGCAGCCACTACAGTCACACTAAAAGAAAGAAAATGCAAATGCAATATTTTACTAACCGAAGCCCAGAGAAGTGAGAAAAAAATATAATAAGGTCTGCCTAAGATTTATATAAGATATAATAAGATTTAAGAATATAATAAGATTTTGCGACAGATGCGTATGTTATGTTATGACAGATTACTCAAATATAATGCTCTGATTATCACAAAACCAATAGCTGTCTTGTTCTAGCACCTATAGATTTTACACAACGGACGCATTTATATATATACACTGCGTAGCTAGTGTTGAGTTACAGCAATGGTTCTCAACCTTTTTCGACTGACGACACATTTTACAGGACGTCGAGGACATCGCGACAAATTTGTTTGATATTTTTATTATAAATAATAATAATAATAATAATAATAATAATAATAATAATAATAATAATAATAATAATAATAATAATAATAATAATAATAATAATAATATAGCGAAACTTATTGGTTTTATGACTTTATGTAGCACTGAGCTGGAGGCGTTGATTGGTGCAGTCTGTGTCGTTTTTAACTTATTATTATTATTATTATTATTATTATTATTATTATTATTATTATTATTATTATTATATTCTTCATGATTTTTAAATTCTAAAATTTTGCGACACACCTTAGGGTACTGCGCGACACACCAGTGTGTCGTGACACATCGGTTGAGAACCACTGTGTTAGAGGTACTGAAGAATGGAATTTTAAATACCAGAATTTTCAAACTTTGCTTTTCCCTCTAAAGTATTCCTTTATGACTGTAAGTGTGTTCTAGATTAGAGCCAGGTAATAGTGCGAATTCTTCGATCCACTCATCTCGAGGGATTGAAAGCTATTGTATCACTTGCCGTAACGTGTCAAAGACAGTAAATAGTAAATGTTGCAAGTGCCAACTTGAGCTGTTCATGACTTCATCAACAACAAGAGACCGCGATGGTTCAGTTGTAGAGCGCTCACCTCTGGTGCGTGAGGTTCACTAGGCTCGCGCCAAGTGGGCTTAGTAGTGAACAAACACTATGTGCGGGAGTTTTGCCTGGGTTCTCCCGTTTCCCACCATTTCCTTCGTTCCCTCATTTTATTCATTTTCATCATCACCGTCTCCCTTTAGCCTCGGTGTTAAACTAAAACAGAAATGTGACAAACAACATGCCAAGCTTGAGTGGTAGTATATTGAATGACAGTTGTATTCCTATTAATTGACTCTTAGCTTTTATTTCCATTATATATCATGTTTGTTATAGTAAAGCAATTTGACAAAGCGTTGAATAAAATTTCTACTTGATTTCAATATCTAGTTGAAACATATCTCTTATTATCCAATGTCAAGATTGAGGTAAGCCTTTTGATAACTCTCAGATTCACAAGCTCATAATAGATGCGTTTAGAAACACCATGAACAACATTGAACTTCAGGGACTTATCGATGTCGCCCACAACATTCGGGCAATGTCAAAAATGACCGATAAGAACAGGGTTTTAAGGAAACGCCCCTAAAGAAATGTATGCACAGGAATGTCCATGAGTTGGAACTTTCTTCTCTCTCATTCTTGCCTTGATTACATTCAATAAAACTTAGATGTTCTCATCAAAGAACAAAGGTAGAGGTTCTACCAAGACATTAAAGGGATAAAAACGAGTTATTAGGGTGGATAGGATGTGTCCATATGATGGCAGATTACTGTTGGTGTCTAGTGCTAGATAACCCACTTGAAGACTACAAATGCAAGTATACAGAGTACACGCTTGTAACTAAACGACGGAACAGGTATTTTGTATTTGTAAAGTTTTACGTAACTTGAAGCTTCTTTCAGAGTTTTATACTTATTTTATTATATTTTGTTGAAGGTAGCCTGCATTAACCATTACTCACTATGTTATTATAATTTATACTGACTATTACAAACCATTAGGACATTAAACATTTCATCACAACATTGTAAGAAATCCTTACATGATACGGAATAACGGTTGGTAGAATTAAAATCACAACACTAAATCACAATACCGGGACGCTCAGTTATCCAAAACACTTTTTAAAAATATATATATACATTAAATTCTTAAGTGACATTTTGTAATTTCGACCGGTTCAATGTTTCATCAGCTTCTATTCCTGTGGCACTAACCGGCTGACGATATCAGTTTTCTCTTTCGTGTCTTTGTGATTTAAGTGTTCATTACGATTTTTATTCATGAATATATATGGTCAAGAATGGGTTTCAACTGGAGCCAAACCAAGCTCAGCTGACACATGGTTCGTAATAGCTTAGAGCGATGTGATAAGCAGTGTCTGGCCGTTTTGAGCTCTGGCACTGGAACAAATTCAAATATGGCATCGGGGTTTCCTTATTCGGAAACTAGCGTGTCTACCCGTTCTCCCTATACCCACATTGCCCGAGGGGCTCTTCGGTCACCAGAGATGCGCGCCCCCACAAGTAGACAATTGGTACTCGTCCGGTACTCGGTACTCGTCACTTCTTGTGAGCATCCTGCTGGATCTCTGGAGTTTCATTGGTAGTGTGCAGCATGGATTTACGCAACAGATGCAGAAGATGAGGATAGACCAAAGGATCACCAGAAGTGACAACAACACTGTCGGGACCGTCGATCGGTTTTTCGACTCTTGTTCGAACTCACCTCACTTTATGACATTCAAACCAGCATACTCGTGACCTACAGAGAATACCGGTTCTCTAAATACCCATAACGAAACCTGGTAACCACTGGTCAAGAAAGTAGGGAGTCCACAATGCATGGCTGGAGATGCCCTTTAAAGTGCTTTCCTCCTACCATTTTCGGAATGAAGGTGTTCCATACATCATCTTACTGGATATCTTGGAGGTTATTTACTCCCATCATGTTTTTACTACTACTACTACTACTACTACTACTACTACTATTATTATTATTATTATTATTATTATTATTATTATTATTATTATTATTATTATAAACTTTTGCAGATATTTTGGCCTTACTTATTAACTTTTCTTTCAGCGTACGCCCCTAAGCCCAAGCCTAGTGGTAAATTTGGCCCTGTCCACATCTGATATAGCCTCGCTGCTGAACTGGACTGTAAACTCAACTCAATTCTCGACGGGAGCTCATGTGGTTCGGATTCCACGTTAATGAGTAGGTCCACGTCTCATACAGCATCGCTGCTGACACAGACGCTAAACTCAGATTGAACTCAATTTAAAACACATTAAGAATAATTGCATTATAAACGTTGATAGTTGAGCCTGAAAAAAATACAGGACAGTTGAAATCTTAGTTTAAAGTGGAATCTGAGTCAATGTAATACGTTCGAATTTCATATGCTCTTCTACCGGGAATCGATCCCGCGATGCTGTGTATGTGCGCGCTAGCCATTAGACCAACGCACAGGACAAACAGAAGCCAAACTTAACTGAAATTCAATAAATTATGCGGAAGTTATTGCGGATCAGTTAAACAAAATAACTAATGCATGTTACGAGCAATGGTAATAGTTTTCTTACTCTAAAGTCAATGTTCCTAGTTTTGCATTCCGTAGGAAGAACTTGATGAGGAAGATCCCTTTGGATATCGGATCCAGCAGATGAAAGTCGTTCCTCAGTCCTTAATGTGATCTCTGGCAATTTACTGTCATCTTCTCCAGAAGCTTCAGAGTTGGTGCGACTCTAAAATTATTTTTTTTACAAGCAGAGATAAAATTCAATTAATTATTAGTGTAATGCTGAATAGTAAATTCATACAATTGATTCCAGAATACCATTATGAATAAAATATACGAGTCATTGCACTAAATTTTCTCATTCTAACTTCTTAAATTGAAATAGATTGCTGTAGTCATATACAGAAAACTTTTATTTACAAAATATGAACACAATTATAGTATGGGACGTTTTTTAGGAAACTTTGTATTGTAAAAAAAAAAGCAGGAGCAGATTTTTTTAAAAAAGATAAATGATTTATAGGATATTCCAGGTTTGTTAATGGAACATTTACGTATGAAATACTACCAGAAGTTTATACTCTTTGCACACAAGCACACACACACACACACACACACACACACACACACACATATATATATATATATATATATATATATATATATATATATATATATATATATATATACAGATGGTGATCAGAAAAATGGAAACACCTGAACGAAATTGCAACTTACCAGATTAATATGGTGTCGGGCCACCTTTCGCCTTCAGAACAGCCTTGATGCCACGTGGAATGGAGGCATAGAGGTCGTGAATTGTAGCAAGTGGAATTTTACACCATTCCTCGTGCAGGGCATCGGCCAGTTTTTGAGAGAGGATGGAGGTGGAAATCGTCGCCGGAGTCGTGTTTCCAAGACGGACCACAGATGTTCAATTATGTTGAGATCTGGGGATTGAGCGGGCCAGGGGAGGTGTTGAACTTCATCCCGATGTTCCTCAAACCACGCTGCAACAACGCCAGCTCTGTGAATGGGTGCATTATCATCCTGGAAGATGGCGTCATTGTCCGGGAACAACATCCGGACCATGGGATGCAAGTGGTCTCCTAAAATTGCGACATAATAGTTGGCAGTGATTCGTCCGCTAAGTGTGACCACAGGACCCAATGAAAACCATGATATTGCGGCCCACAGCATCACCGAGCAGCCGCCATGTTTCACAGTTGGGCGGAGACACTGCAGATCATAAGCTTCTTTGAGCGTTCTCCACACATAAACACGGCCGTAGTTGAGAATAGGGTGAAGGGTGACTCATCCGACCATATCACACGTTTCCAGTCCTCAACGGTCCAAGTTGCCTTGTCGCGGCACCATTTGCGGCGTGCGAAAGCGTTATGGTCCCTGATGAGCGGTTTGGCCCGTGCAACATGACCCCGTAAGTTCATGTCATGTAATTCGCGGCGGACTGTAATTGTCGAAACAGGGTGGAGGAGGTGTTGATTGAGTTCCTCCGTCACTTGCTCCGCAGTGGCACGACGGTTCTGCGTGACAATGCGCTTTAATACCCGGCGTGACCTGTCACTCATGATTTTCTTCCGCCCACTGTTCCGCTTCCCCGATGTGGTTTTCCCGTGTGTTGTGTAGGCCGTCATCACCTTCGACACGGTCCCACGCGACGCATCTACCACAGTAGCCACTGCCGTCACACTCACTCCACATAACCGCGCACCAACAATTTGCCCTCTTTGGAAATCTGAGAGGTGTCCCATTTTACACTACCTCCGTCTGCTGCAGCCACTGGACACTGCTGTTCCACTGCGCCTGACATAGTATGGAGACCGACCTAACACACCACCACCAGCGGTCCGGCGCTGCGGGCGCCACGACAACACTGCCAACCCATACATCTGACGTGTTGCCAACTACAGGTGTTTCCATTTTTCTGATCACCATCTGCATATATATAAACATACTGAACAACGAAACGAAAAAAAAATATCATTTCCTACTACTTTTACATATCTCGGTGAACGCCCCCTTAGACTCTCCTGGTTCGAAATTAAAAAAAAAAAAAGCTTGGTCTTGGTCTGGGGCCTGGACCAAGATACCCGTGACGCAAATTTGGTAACTCTAGGTTCACTCGCCCGGTCCCAGGCCGCACACAGACACACAAACAAACTCTTTAGTTTATAGATATATGATAACGCAAGCAACAATATCTGTTAACGTCAGGCTGGTAAATGATAGCGCAGCCAGCATTACGTATTAACATCAGGCAGGCAAATGATAGCCCAGGCAGCAGCATCTCTTAAGAGTCTTCATCCCGGCGAATTTAAAATACCGCTTATTTTACAGTAATTATGTGATATCTTCAAATAGAAAAAGATAATCGAAATGTGGAACAAGAGCGCCCTAGACAATATTATTTTACATGAGAAACCGTTATCACGACTCACTTATCTGCTTTCGATTTAGAGCCATTTTGAAAATCAGCATTTATTTTCGCGTTTCTAAACAGCTGAAAACGGAAAGCCGCTAGGTGACTTGTGATAACGGTACCTCACGCAAAATAATATTGTCTAGGGCGCTCTTGTTCCACATTTCGATTATCTTTTATCTATTCGAAGATATCACATAATTACTGTAAAATTAGCGGTATTTTAATTTCGCCGGGATAAAGACTCTTAACGTCAGGCAGACAAATGATAGAGTGGGCAGCACCATCTGTTAACGTGACTGTTTATTATTAAGAATTAGCGTAACGCATTCAGACGTTGACCGCTTATAAATAAGATTATTTACTTTTAATAACTTACAATTAACTTCTTCGGAGTAACTGATGTTGTAACCTCACGTAGTTGCATACTCAGTGATGCAAAATATACAACAATGAAAGCGTTGATTACCCATAGAATAAAGCCACGCATACCCATAGCCAACATAAATGCTGAGACGGCCTCGTGCATGGACTTTGAATAGGTTTCATATCTATGCAAGCTGATAGCCGATTGCTAAAAGTGAGGGAAAGAAAGAAATTAAAAAAGAGATAATTAAAAATATTATAAATAATTAACCTAAAATTCAAAGATTTTCTAACGTTTGCCTAAGGCTGTGTATTTTCAATTAGAACTTAACCTCTTCACGGATATTTCATCAAATGATGCCACATATTAATTGGGAAAATAATCCGAATTTTCTCACGAAGAAGAGTGCGAACTGAAAGTAAGTAAAAATAATATTCTGAATCACTTGTTTTTACTTACCTTGAATTCGCACTCTTCTTAATGAAATAAGAATTCGGATTATTTTCCCAATGATATGTGACATCATTTGATACCATATCTGCGAAGAGGTTAACGTATTGCTGAGCAAAACAATATATTCACATAAAAAACTACATACATGTTATAGTTCCGCCTACTAACACTTTGGCTTCATCAGACACTATATCTTCTATAGTGTCTGATGAAGCCAAAGTGTTAGTTGGCGAAACTGTAACACGTATGTAGTTTTTTTATGTGAATATATTATTTTGCTCAACAAATAGTTTGTTTGTGTTTAAGTATATACAAAGCAAAGCTTCTACTTATGGAAAATATTAACGTATCGGTGCGATTATAGTAGGACTCGTGAAGAATGGGTTTTACAGAAATAGTAGAACTGCCTTGCATCATGCGTGAGGCATCGGAAGAATTCGACACGATTTGTGAGCTGACTTCCAAACGAAAAGACACTCTGAGAAAACGTGGAACAACAGAAGTACACCAACAATGTTTCCAAACTTAGAAGATGTCAAACAAGCGACAACGAATGCAACACTTAAAAAAACTATAATAGGAACACTAATATAATTATTCAAATTAAACAGTAACTATAATAAGAGTGAAAATATAAAACAACAAGCGACAAAGAATGCAACACTTTAAAAAATATAATAGAACACCAATATAATTACTCAAATTATACGGATAACAATAATAACAGTGAAAATATATAGCAATAAGCGACAAAGAATGCAGCACTTAAAATATATAATAGAACACTGATATAATTATTCAAATTAAACAGTAACAATAATAACAGTGAAAATATAAAACAACAAGCGACAAAGAATGCAACACTTTAAAAAATATAATAGAACACCAATATAATTACTCAAATTATACGGATAACAATAATAACAGTGAAAATATATAGCAATAAGCGACAAAGAATGCAGCACTTAAAATATATAATAGAACACTGATATAATTATTCAAATTAAACAGTAACAATAATAACAGTAAAAATATAAAGCAACAAGCGACAAACAATGCAACACTTAAAAAATATAATAGAACACAAATATAATTATTCAAATTATACGGATAACAATAATAACAGTGAAAATATATAGCAATAAGCGACAAAGAATGCAGCTTAAAAATATATAATAGAACACTAATATAATTATTCAAATTAAACTTTAACAATAATAAGAGTGAAAATATAAAACAACAAGCGACAAAGAATGCAACACTTAAAAAATATAATTATTCATACTAATATAATTATTCAAATTAAACGGTAAGAATAATAACAGTGAAAATATAAAGCAACAAGCGAGAAAGAATGCAACACTTAGAAAACTATAATAGGAACACTAATATAATTATTCAAATTAAACAGTAACAATAATAACAGTGAAAATACAAAAACAGCGACAAAGAATACAACACTTAAAAAATATAATTGAACACTAATATAATTATTCAAATTAAATGGTAACAATAATAACAGTGAAAATATAAAGCAAGAAGCGACAAAGAATGCAACACTTTAAAAAATATAATAGGAACACTAATATAATTATTCAAATTAAACAGTAACAATAATAACAGTGAAAATACAAAAACAGCGACAAAGAATGCAACACTTAAAAAAATATAATAGACACTAATATAATTATTCAAATTAAACGGTAACAATAATAACAGTGAAAATATAAAGCAACAAACGACAAACAATGCAACACTTAAAAAATATAATTATTCATACTAATATAATTATTCAAATTAAACGGATAACAATAATAACAGTGAAAATATATAGCAATAAGCGACAAAAAATGCAGCTTAAAAATATATAATAGAACACTAATATAATTATTCAAATTAAACTTTAACAATAATAAGAGTGAAAATATAAAGCAACAAGCGACAAACAATGCAACACTTAAAAAATATAATAGAACACTAATATAATTATTCAAATTAAACGGTAACAACAATAACAGTGAAAATATAAAGCAACAAACGAGAAAGAATGTAACACTTAGAAAACTATAATAGGAACACTGATATAATTATTCAAATTAAACAGTAACAATAATAATAGTGAAAATACAAGACAAGCGACAAAGAATGCAACACTTAAAAAATATAATTATTCATACTAATATAATTATTCAAATTAAACGTTAATAATAATAAGAGTGAAAATATAAAACAACAAGCGACAAAGAATGCAACACTTTAAAAAATATAATAGAACACTAATATAATTATTCACATTAAACGGTAAGAATAATAACAGTGAAAATAGAAAGCAACAAGCGACAAAGAATGCAACACTTAAAAAATATAACAGAATACTAATATAATTATTCAAATTAAACGTTAATAATAATAAGAGTGAAAATATAAAGCAACAAGCGACAAAAAATATAACACAAAAAATTTAATAGAACATTAATATAATTATTAAATTAAACGGTAAGAATTATAAGAGTGAAAATATAAAGCAACAAGCGACAAATAATGCAACACGTAAAAAAATATAATTGAACACTAATATAATTATTCAAATTATACGGTAAGAATAATAACAGTGAAAATATAAAGCAACAAGCGACAAAGAATGCAACACTTTTAAAAATATAATAGAACACTAATATAATTATTCAAATTATACGGTAAGAATAATAATAGTGAAAAGATAAAGCAACAAGCGACAAAGAATGCAACACTTTAAAAAATATAATAGAACACTAATATAATTATTCAAATTAAACGTTAACAATAATAAGAGTGAAAATATAAAGCAACAAACGACACGGAATGCAACACTTAAAAATATATAATAGAATACAAATATAATTATTCAAATTAAACTTTAACAATAATAAGAGTGAAAATATAAAGCAACAAGCGACAAAGAATGCAACACTAAAAAGTATAATAAAACACTAATATAATTATTCAAATTAAACGGTAACAATAACAACAGTGAGAATATAAATAAAAAAAAATAAACAAGACGAAACTTAGCGGCTATCTAACAGCACTGTACCATCAGGAGATGTTCTCTATATAGCGTGAAAGAGGATACTGATAAAATTTCATGGAAAGGGATTGGCGACCGGGACATACCTTCGCATTCTGTTGGGTGCTGAAATTGGTGGATCTAGGCCAAGCTTAACGGCTCCATGCGATTACTATAGAAGTCCGATTTTATGGCTAATGTATGAGGCGGTATCAAAAAGTTTCGAGACTAGTTCGGTTTACAAGGAAATTATTTATCTACCTTTACACACCATCACATTTAAAATAGTCACTTTGTACAGCAATTCAGCGTTTCTTCCACTGCTGGAATATGTCCTGGAAATCTTCTTTTCGAAGTGTGTCAAGCACCTTCTGCGACTCGCGCTGGATTTCCCCAATGGTGTCGAAACGGCTATCCGTGAGCTGGACCTTCAGTTTCAGGAAGGTAGTGAAGTCCACAGGAGCCAAACTTGGCGAGTTGGGTGGGTGCAGAAGAGCGATAATCTTGTTTCTAGTGAAAAACTCATGTATGAGGAAAGCACTGTAACAGGATCCATTCTTGTCGTGGAACATACAGATTTCGTGCTTTTGCCGAATGTTCTTGCTGCCAGTAGAACTCAATATTGACGGTCTGGTTCCTGGGAGCGAGTTTGTTATGTGAAATGCCGTAAATGTCGAAAAAGACGATGAGCGTGTACTTTGTTCAGCTGAGGACTTGCTTCGCCTTGTAAGGTTGTGGAGATGATGGGCTCTTCACTGTAAAGACTTTTCCTTTGTCCCAGAGTTGTACCCATGCACCCAAGTTTTGTCACAGGTAACAATCCTGGACATGGACTAATGATCCAAGGCACGCTGACTGAGTTCTTGGCAGATTTCGCCGCGGTGTTCCTTCTGCTCCTGAATCAGCAGCTTAAGGGCGAACTTGGCAGGAACAAGACGTATGTTCAAATCACGCGGGAGGATTTGCCTACAATGTTCCTTATGACACACCGACAATGGTAGCAATATTGTGTGTTTTTCTCCGACGATCCTGATACACAAATTACCGAATGGTTTCGACATTTTCAGCTGTTGTATTTGTTGTACGTCGTTCTGATATCTCGTGGTCTTCCAATAAAAAACAACAATAACGATGCTCTTCCGCTCTTGAAGATCGAGTGCAACTCAAAACACGTTGAACAACTCTGCAGCATTGCCGAATCAGATCAAGCGTCTGTGTGGCAGATTTGTCCAGTTTCACAAAGAGTCCAGTCTGATGAAATCGCAGACGTGGTGATGCACATGGTCAGAATATTACCAGCTGCACAGCTCCCGATGTACACAGGACATTGTAACTTGGAACACTGATTTACAAAGGTCACTGGTCCTTGGTCCTGTGCATGCAGCCTTGCGCTGCCATCTGTTAGCGTGTTACAAATCTAGTCTCGAAACTTCTTGATACTACCTTGTAAATCCACCCTTTATAACGCAACCAATAGATGGACCAAGATCATGCGTATGACATTACAAACTCCGTTGGACAATAAGCTCGGCGGAAAAGCTGAAAGTTTACGTGATCAATCATGTGCTGAGTACAACTGCGTCTTTTGCTTCGAAACTTAGAAACTACCTTTCGAATTGACGTTAGCTCTGTGGAAATTTTAAATTCAATCAACTCACAGACAAGAGTCGACTAGCATGAGATGAACAAGTTGTGGTGCGCACAGACAAGAAAACAAGTACTAAAAATAATGTAAACCTAGATCAGTACTGCAAAAAATAAAATAGAATTACTACTATCTTCAGTTGCAGAAAGAAACGAGAAGCAAATCAATATGCAGTAGGCTTATTTTTCGATCTGATCTTTCCGCACCTAATTGAATGTGCAAATGCTAATCACGTAGCTACGAGGGAGTTCATCAACGTTTCGAGAGTAGTTTTGGCTAGAACTTGTGTCATGCTAGATCGATAATGCACCGATGTATAACCAACGTTTTCACGAAAAACTTGGAACGGAGGAAAGAATTTATGGAATATTTAGTATCTCTCGTAATTGATTAGAGCAAAGCTATCGTAAATGCCTTAAGTTTGAATTAAGGGTTAAAGTGTTCCATTTGAAAATACCAAGAAGAATTCTCGGTCTATTCTAGTAAATTACGAGGAATGAACAGTTCTGCTTGCTTTATTACTATATTCTGTTACCTAGTAATTTAGCCAAAAGTTTAAAAGAGTTTAGCCATTTTTAGTCATACTCTGCATTTTAACTATTTTCTAAAGACACCTATTGGCAACACGAGCCATATTGCCTCAATTTTATGACGCAGGAAATAAATTAATTCATGTGTACGTCGTACTTGCGCAGTTAACAGAAAATCAGTGACAGGAATCTGAAACAGTGTTAAATGTAACCGAATTTCTAGCCTAGAAATTTATTTCTAAAATTGACCATTAAGTGCTCCCGAGTCCCTGGCCTTAAATCCATTTTGTAACTTCATTATTAAATGTTTCCGAGTTCCTGGTCTAGATATACATTTCGAAAGTTAACCACTAATTGTTTCTGAGGTCCTGATCTAGAAATATACCACTAATCTTGACCATTAAGTGTTTGCGAGCTTCTGTTCTCGAAATCTACACTGAAATTGACTATCAAGTTCATTTTTCTCTCATGACTTAGAACCATAGGACATTTTCCTGTTTCCAAAATTTTAAAAAAAATCTTGAGACACATATACTGTATATTGTTGTTGCGAATATTACCGGAACACCTCAAAAATCCTACAGCAAAATGAGTCCCAAATGACTTTTCGGTAGTTACACGGTCTTCTAAGAAAGTACATTTCAGTTTTTGTGTTTTGTCTTTATTAGTGCAGTAAATGAAGCTCAAATTTTAGTGAAGAAAGGAACAAATTCGTAACAAATTGAAAATTGGTCTACAGTTGTTGGGAATGCTGTTGTAAGCAACATACTAAAATTCCCCTGAAGTCACATTTGACCTTCGCCGCTATATTGGAAAATGGCCGCTGGAAGTGATATTTATAGAACAGAACGGTGGGTGTGCTCAACATGCCATGTGATTGTAATTTTCTTCTATGTGTCAGCTTTCTCTTTTCCTGGTTATTAAAGAATATGTAATGTGAAATGTCGCAAAGCTTGTTTTTTTTACTTTATCCTTCAAGTCGAAACTTCACACAGCACATTTCACACATAACATATCCTAAATCTATTCACAACTTCAAAACCGTTGCAGAGTTTGGATAAATAACTTTACAGTTGGGTTTCACTTCGAACGAGGACGTTGTCTAATATGTCACACGACCATGTTGCCATTTAAAGTAAACAAGTTCATTCCAAGATGGCGGACGACAAACTTAAACACGTCATAATGTTTCGCCTCTCCCACCAACATTGATCGCAATTGACTTCGGATCTACTGCATTTACAGTTTCTCAAATATTTAGCTCGGTCCAGATTTTGTATTTCACTTTAAAAAAAATATAATATTTCAATTACTTAGGACATTTGGACATTTTTTAATATGGCGAACGAAGAAGTAATGGGATTTTAGTATGTCATTTAAATAATCTTTAGCAACACCTATGTCAAATTTTAACTTGTTAATAATTACTTCCTAAGTTCAATAAAATTTTAAATCAGTTTGACGGTAGTTTTCGGAATTTTACAATTTAGAACTAAATATTTCTAAAAGTTTTTGTTTTATGAAAAATTGTTTCTCTATAAACAATGTTGTTTATCTATGTTCTATAAAACGACACTAAGTTTATCTCTTTATGTTCAACCATAGTGAAGATATTGCTATTTTTATCGGGTATTGTTCATTTGACATTTCCAGCGGCCATTTTCCCATATGGCGGCGAAGGTCACGTGGGATTTCAGGGGACTTTTAGTATGTTGTTTAGAACAGCATTCCCAACATTTGCACCGATTTTCAGCTTGTTACTAATTTGTTCCTTACTTTTTGGTAATTTGACTACACTGTTATGGAACATCATGGTTACAAAGAACTGGGTTATGAATCCAACTAAATTGGTGGGTGAATAGCTCATTACGCAAGATCAGCTTTTACAGTATGGCCCTTTACCCATCCTCTATCTCATCTACGAGAACACTTGATCATAAGATCATCTATCAAAGTCTGTCGCCTCACAAGGAGACTACGTACTTGGAAAAATAACAACAACCTGTACTGTGCAGGACAAGGATGTTATAAGATAGAGGATTGCCCATTTGTATCTTCATCCTATTAACTCAATAAAGCCTAAAAACAACCGAGCATCTATCAGAGCACCGAGTCTGATTGGCTACTCTTGTTTCCGCCATAATCTGATTGGCTACTTTCGTTTCCGATATGAATGCTGGCTCAAAACATTGCGATCTTATTGGGCGGAGCGGGCAGAGTGGGTGTGGCGAAACTGTGATGTATGGCTTCAAGATTTTGTTGTATAGGAGGATCCTCTATTTTATTACATCCTTTGTGCAGGCAAGCAAACATTTCTTTCTTCTTCTTTTTTTACCCAATTACAGTAATTAAATTCGTACGTGAGAGAGAACTTACCTTAACGTCATGAAAATCGGAGCTATATACAAAACCAGTTATTAAGTCTGTTAAACAAATACAACCCGTGACTAAGATCCAAACCCAGATTATAATCCAGAAAACGCCTCTCAGGTTAAAGTTCCAAAATTCTGTTACCAAAGAACATAGCATGGTTAATGATGCCACTATAAGATCAAGTATTACTAAGAAATAAACTGTCACATTCACAGATGTATAATAGTTTGTTTCATACATAATTTTTACTATTATAATAATTTAAATAATCTACACTACTATATATCTGATCATTGAAGTCTCCAGGGAACTTTTTACTGTTTACCATCTTCGAAACGTTTAGTAGCAACTTAAAATTTTATATACATAAGTATCCTCAAAAAAACAATGAATAAGATGAATATTTGTAAAGTTTCTCCTCTAAGTAAGTGAAAAGAGGAAAGTTCGTCCTCTAAATAGGAAAAAATTTCTAAACTTTCGCTTGCTCTTCGAAATTTTTGGGCATTAAAAAATGAAGATTTGCATAACCCTAAACTGTGGACAGGACGAAATGTTACAATATTCGACCTGTAATAGAGGAAGGCAGACTTGAGGCTTTCTCCACCCTTTACAAAATGTCCGAAATCTTTGGGCATAGGAATGTATGCAAACACTTACAGAATTCACGGTAGCGATCAGACGAAGAATCTTAGAAAAAGACAACCTTGTAATTTAATCCCATATTAATTTTTCTCCCCGATAAACCCCATTTTTTAAAAAAATAATCATATGCTGGACCGTATTCACATCGAGCTTGCATTATCAGAGGGTTTTAGATTGCAAGCAATATTAAGCACAGTGAAGTCGTTGCAAGAAAGAGAAAACTTGTAAGCAGATTAATTGATATTGTTTGTCATATGAGTGTGCAAGAACTTCCATTTAAAGGTCACAGAGGGGGTTCAGAGCCTGTCAATTAAATAAATTATTTAGACCTTTGGAGCAGTGTTCGTAGTTTGAGGGAAATTTCTCTAATCTAGGAAACTTTTGTAGGTAAATTTTGCAAAAATACAAAAAGGGAAGTTTTCTGTAAAACGTTGAAAATCCAGAGAAATTCTCATTTTGACTGATTAACCAATATAAATGCTTAGTTTTCTACTTTGTTTTTCAGAAATAAACCAATACAATGACAATAGTTTGTGTGTGGTATAAAGTAGCATAATCTGGAGGACTAGCTCAGGAGAGTAATGCTCCCGGAAGTAGGAACGAAAAACACAGTTCTGATTGGTTGGAGTTATCCATTTCTTGCAACGTTGCATTCAAATAGCAGAAATCAAACGATTATTGTTGTCGGTCTTCATGGCCGAGTGGTATGTGCTCGTGCTTTCGAGCAGTTCAGATCGCAAAGCCTGCTGGGAGCATACTTCATACGATTTTCACACATTGGTAGTGTGGTGAACTTAGTGGCATCTTTTTCTTGCCTATTTAGGCTCGTACGTTTACTATTTGTGGTGATTCCAATTTCTGTGTCTAGAGAATTTGAGCGTCATGTCTTATAAGAAAGAATTACAATACAAATTCATGTTTGATAAGCGTTATCGAAGTTCTCGACCTAATTCCAGTCAAGTGTACCAATGGCTGTTGGAGAAGTTTCCTCGCCTGTTTGACCAGATTTGTGCTCTTCAACTTCATGAAGAAACTTTTAGTATTTATATTAAGTTTAAATCAATCAAAGATTATGACCAGTTTGCCTCGACAGTGCCTGAGACTGTGACCTTTAATCACATGGACGGTAACGTAAGTACAGTAAGAATTTTGCCCGCAGAAGACCCTGTGAAATTGGTGAGAGTTTATGATTTTCCATTGGAAGCTCCAGTGCAATTATTGGAAGAACATTTTCGTGCCTATGGATTGGTAAGGCGAGTAGAACGACAGTATTGGGCGGCACCGTTTCCTACAGGCATTGACAGTGGTGTACGGGTCATACATATTGAGCTAACTAAGCATATTCCCTCTAGATTGATTGTCCAAGGTTACAAAGTGAATGTTTCATATGAAGGTCAGCCGATTACTTGTTTTTTTTGCCAGAGCACGTCGCATACCGTGTCTAATTGTCATTTGAAGAAGAAAAATAGTACTATGGGGGGAAACCGACCCCGCCGCCAGTGGTTATGACTGAATTGGGGAAGGTATGGCGATCAAATCCGCTTCCGGCTTCTTCCGATCATGTAAGTGACGAACCAAGTTTATCTAAGACTGGGTTTGCAAAGGATAACAGTGTTCCCGATGAGTCTCAGTTTCCTGCTTTACCAACGAGTTCCGTCGCGCCTTTACCATTACCAACCATGTCGTCAGTATTGGAGGAGAAAAAAAGCTTGGTGTCTGAGCAACAGCCCTCCGAGTCGTCTCTGGTCTCTACGATACATTCGGAGAATCTCAAGAATGTAGATGTGCCCATGTGTCCAAGTGAACCCCCCCCCTCGCAGGGTCTTGATCCTCTTAGTAATTCCGTTATCTCACCCAGTGCTACGATGATTGCCGTTGATCCGGCTTCCCAACAAAAACGCCGAAGGGTATCTAGATCGACTACAAAAAAGAAAGAACATACAGCTGTTGTTGGTGTTTCTCAAGGTGCAATACAGTCCAAGTCACGTGATCACAGCCTCAAAAGCCGTGCAACGTCCGATTCCGAGATATAGCGTGCCTGCATTGTGTGTTTGTTTTTTCTTTTTTGCGCCTTCAGTTCACGAGTGTTTTTTTAGTTGCATTGAGTTGTGTGTTTAGCAAGAAGAAGCTTTCTTTTTCCAGTTTTTATGTGCTATACATTTCTTGTCTACTGCAGTGTCTTTCTATGGGCGTTACAAGTAAGTTTTTGTTTGTATTGCTGTTAGTGTTTTTGTGTGGAAGTATGGCGCAGATCAATGCTTTTACTTTAATTACTCTCAACATTAATAGAATTAGTTCTGCACAGAACTTAGTGTTATTACAACAATTTATTGAACGGAATCGTGCAGACGTTTATTGTTTAACTGAAGTAACTTTTCATACATTTGACTTTCTCTCTGACTATAATACTATAGTGAATTCCGAAAAAAACACTGGTGTCGCGATGTTAGTACGAAAGGGTCTACATTATGATAGGGTTATGCTATCTCCGGATGGGAGAGCCATCCGTTGCTATATTAACGGTATATGTATTATTTGTTTATATGCCCCTAGTGGTTTTCTTAAAACACGAGAGAGGGAAGATTTTTTTTCCAGTGTCATTCCATCGTTAATACCTCCCGGTCTTACTTATTGTTTATTTGCCGGCGATTATAATGCGGTGATCGACGCACGTGATTCGCTCACACCATCACCTCCCTGTCATGCCTTAGTTGAGTTGGTGAGAGTTCTTCAGCTCCATGATGCTCTTCTAGCATCTCACTCTAAGCATGCAATGACGTACACCTGTACTACGACACGAAGTCGCTTGGATAGGATTTACGTCGATGCTCGCTTAAGTAAGGCTGTCCTCGCTGTCCACACAAGGCCTGTATCGTTCACAAATCATGCAGCTGTCTTAGTTCATTTTAAGCTGCCTTTTTTTCTTCCGGCGGGAAGGGGACGTTCCTTCTGGAAAATCAACAACGAAGTGCTGTTAAGAGAAGACACTGTTGAAGAGTTTACCGAGCGTTTTAAGTACTGGCGTAAAATGCAACGTTATTTTCCAACGGAGGTTGCGTGGTGGACTACTTATTGTAAACCCAAATTCCGTAGTTTCTTTCAATGGAGAGGGAAATTGTCCCAACAGCACGATCGTCAGCTATATGAGTTTTATTATAGGGCACTATGTGACCTCTGGGCTGCACAGCCTTCCCTACTTAATCTGGCTTGTATTAACGATATTAAACGTAGAATGCGTCAAATCGATACTCGAGTATCGTTGCAGGCGTATTTTTCAGACGATCTATATCATTGTTTTCCGGAAGAATCGTCTTCCTTGTATCATGTGGATCGCCTTTTTCGACAGCGACGAGCTACATGTATTGAATCGTTAGTATTGGCCAACGGCGATACCATTTCTGACCCTTTACAGATTTTACAAGAATTTACGCAACACTTTATAGCCTTCACGAGCGCATCGCATTCGGATTTTCTTTTTGCTCCTGAGTTTCTATCAGCCCTTCCCCAGAGGCTGCCTGCAGAAGCTTGTCAGGCTCTATTGCGCCCAATTACGGCTGACGACATCTTGGCGGTTCTCAATAAGTCTAAGGGACGTAGTTCTCCCGGCATAGATGGCTTGAGTGTATCTTTTTACCGTCATTACTGGCCTATTCTTCGTGGTACCCTTGTGACACTTTTTAATTCCTGGTTGTCTAATGTGCCCTTTCATTCTAATACTGCGGTTGTCGCTCTTATACCCAAATCGTCCAAGGCGAAGGTTGTGGCTGATTACCGCCCTATCTCTTTATTGCCAGTTGATTTGAAATTATTTACTAAAGTTCTTACAGCCCGATTACGACCTATCATACAGAAACTTATCAGTCCGTATCAAGCAGCCCTGCACGAATCGAATAACATTCAATTTACCCTTCGTACTCTTCGAGACCTCTTTGCATACTTTCAGTCTCGCGGTGTCCCAGCCGGAGCGTTAGCAGTAGACCTAGAGAAGGCTTATGATAGTGTCGATCACAATTTCCTTCGTCTAACCCTCGACGCTTGGGGTTTTCCCGCAGCTTTCTGTCAAGTAATTTCGAATTTATACACCACCGCCACGTTTCGTCTCCAAATTAATGGACATCTATCTGACCTCATTCCCTTAAAACGAGGTTTGCGCCAGGGCTGTAGTTTAAGCTCTATTTTGTTTTCTTTAGTTATAGACCCTCTTCTCCATCGTTTGGCGCTAGTGTCTGCCCCAGGCCCTACCCTCTTTACTTGTCAAAACATCTATTGTTTCGCTGATGATCTGACTATCACAGGGGTCGACGCAGTTGCTCTTCAGGGTGTCTTTCCGGTTCTCAAACGATTCTCGCGTTGCTCTGGCCTTCAGTTTAATGCAAAGAAAACTCAAGTGTTACAATTTCACGGCTTTCAGTTACCCTCTCCTACCCCAGGTACGCAGCCTATACCGCATGTGACATCCTTAACAATTTTAGGGATTCCTTTCACGTCCCTTCCCACTCCCCATTATGAAGAAGTTTGGCAACCTCTCCTTACGCAAATTCGGGGGTTGTTCTTCACCCTCCGCTTTCGTCGACTTCATTTATGGCATCGCATTCAATTTATCAATATCTACGTGGCAACTAAATTGTGGTATAGGGCTCGGGTATTTCCCCTCCCTGAGATTTACGCCAAAAGATTCGAATCTCTGTTCCTTTGGCACATATGGCGGGGTCACTATTTTCGCATCCCCAGAACTGCCATTTATCTCTCACGTTCCCGCGGTGGTCTCGGTTTAGTTCATATCCATCTCAAATGTCAAACTCTCTTCATGGCAGATTCCTACGTTGGTCTGTCATCCGTCGATTCTATTACGAACCATTGGTTTAGTTGTTTTTGGCCGGAGTACGCTCACCCTGTCAATCCCCCTTTTATTCAATTTGCCGATCAGTGTCCGAAATATGTTTTGATCTTTATTCGATATTGGATTTATGCCGGGGTGCCTTTGGTCCCTCAGCAGCACAATGCTCGCTCATTATATTCTGTGCTCTTCACATTGTCCTCTCAGCCGACTCAGTTACGAGTAGTACAACAGTTTCCACATATAGAGTGGCAGCAAGTTTGGGCTAACATTTGGAACCCAATCTTACCTTCCTATATGCAAGTGTTATGGTTTCAAGTAGTCCATCAACTTACCCCAACACGTGCGCGGCTTTATGCTATACAACGAGCACCTGATGCTTTGTGTACTATATGTCGTTCTGAGGACACTTTGGCTCATCGGTTTACAACATGTGAGGGAGCGCTAGTGATATGGAACGCCTTGCAAGTGATGGTGGGTCGTATCACTCGTCGTCCGAGTGCACAGTTTCACATTAATCATTTGCTTCTGCCGGACTTTCATTTTTTTCCCCCCACTAAGCATCGTACAGTGCTTTTCCTGCTAGCCAGCACTTTACTATATTTCCAGCGGCATATCACGTTACTGGATGCACGCACTTACTTTGATTTTCTTCAACGTACACGCCGGAAATGTTATTCTCCGCAGCAGGAAAGGATTTCTTTTAGTAGGTTTTTAGAAGTGCTTTTGTCATGAACTAACGTTCCTCTCTCGTTTTTTTTAATTATTAGTATTCTTATTATTCTTATTCTTATTATTATTATTGTTTAAATATGCATTTATTTATTTCTAGTTCTCTGCCTTTATAGTTGTAGACCCAGATTTGGTGATTTTTGTATTTATGTCTAGTGCTTTTCTTGTTTAGACTCAGCTAGTTGAGTCCATTTTGTATTTTTCAAGAAGGTAATAATAAAACTAGTGGTCTACCGCTATATGCTAGTAACGAAAATCTCTTTTGGCATGAGTTCAAACCCGGCCCGAGGAGTTATTTTTTTTACATTTTTATAACACTTTTTAAATTTAAAATAATATGAAAATAATACTCAAAAATGTGATTTACTTACTTTTGTACAAATAAGTAGTAGTAGTAGTAGTAGGAATGGGTTAGAAGCCCCGCAGGGCTCGTTTTGTTCCCCTTGCACTCCATGATATAGCCATCGTTTTGTTCCCCTTGTACTCCATGATATAAATTTTGTGACCAACTTAAAACAGCTGGCTAGGACAGCGCGTAAAACAGCTGGCTAGAGTAGCGCGCGAAAAAACGTACTTCCGGGAGCATTACTCTCCCGAGCGGGTCGTTAATCTGGACCCATTGTTGGTTGGGTATATTTGTGCGCATTTTTTAAAGTTAAAAAAAAAAATAGAAGCAAAAGGCAAATGAATAAAAATAAATGTGTTTGGCACTTCCTTTGATATAGCTAAATTAATCTTATAGCATAACTTCTGTCATAGAAACTGGACACTCAGCAAACTAGGGAAAATGTAATAAGAAAAGTGAAAATTTTTGGTCAGTGGAGGGAAATTTTCTTAAAGAAACCTACGAACACTGCTTTGGACTTCATAGCAGTTGAGGAATCATTCGTGAGGGATTACTTAGAGTCTGAAAGCGTGTTCAAGAGGACTTCTAGTGATATTCAGAATGATTACAATCTAATCATTCAGAATGATTTAAATACGATGTATTAAACCCATATTTTAGTGGAAATCCGGCTTATGCTGACATTACATTAACCAAGAAAAGGATATTATCATTCTAAAATTCTTCGATATTGTTAGGAAAAAATAGGGCTAATTCAAAGAGTAACCGAAGAAAAGATCTTTCCACAACAGGTAAGTCTGACAAAGAACTCCTTGAGTGCGAGGTCGCAAGTGCAATCTCTAATAAGACTCAGTTTGAAGTATAGTATGAACAATGATGACAGGAAAAATATTAGCTGCTAATGACTCACCGGGTGCAGCAGAACGGTGACAGAAAATACGTGATCGAGAGGCGCAGAGGTCAATCTTCTATGGGATGTATGTATTACACTTCACGGTTAACGGTTTGTAACTCCCAAGAAGTTCACCTTCGATCTTGCTGATGCGAACGTTTCTGATCACTGTGGCACCTCATTTCTCATTCGGTATTCATGGTGCAAGTTAATGGTTTATTTTGAAAATTTCGTGAATGTCGGCGAAGTCCATTTTGTGAAGTGTAATACATACATCACATAGAAGGTTGATCTCTGCACCTCTCGGACACATATTTTCTGTCGCCCTCCTGATGAAACCGGTGAGTCATTAGCAGATAATATTTTTACTGTCATCATTGTTCACACTACACTTTCAACTGAGCCTTACTAGAGCTTGCACTTCCAACCTCGCACTCAAGGGGTTCCTTGTGGGCAAGTGTTAATCCAGAAAGTATAGGGATCAAGTTCTTAGACGTTTCCCTCGCCCCCACCTACACAGCCTTCGAGGCACGGCAAACCTAACTGTCCTCTCATGTGACCTCCTTGACCCATGATTAGAGAATCCTGTTGTACTGCACACTCAGTACAGGTGACAAGTAATGTTGAAAGTATGCCCTTGTGCAACATACGTAGTATAGGTGAAAACCAGTTTTGTAGCGGTCACCTGCACTTATATTGTAAAACTGTAAGGCTAGGTGTGAGAAATGTATACACGTGTCACTAAAATAGCTAATGCTCGAAGTATATAATAGTTTTACCGCAAAAAATAATCGTAGATTTCTATAATTTTCTATTTGATGACAGCTCGTAAAACTGCACATCAGTTTCTGGGCACAAACAGTTGTTTATGTTCAAAATATTATTGATTTAGTAAATATTTCTTACCTTTGAATGCAGTTAACGAGGCAATAATCCAGGCAAAATTAAGGGTAAGGTTGGTGAATACTATCATAAGCGTATCCTGCGGACTTATCTTATGAGGATAACTGTCAAACTTCTCAGCTGAGCATGCTGCATCTGTTAAATACAACTAAAATTAGTCATCCATGTAAGTGTTCCAAACCCCAATAGAAGGAAAACGTATGTCTGCATCTTTGGTCGGAAACATTTAATTAGAATGATGGGGTTAATATACTATAATTAATGGATTTCGTCGTAGGCTGGCTACACTGAATATAACAACCGAGAAACTTTGCATACGTGTTCAGGATCTCAATAGGGTGGAAAGCTTTTCTACGACTTTGGTCGGAAACATCTAATTACAAAGATAGTACAATTTAAGATAACCACCCTACAACCAATTCCACTGATTACCTTAAATTGGCCCCGTACTTTTTCCTTGTATTGAAATCCTGAACATATATGCAAAGTTTCTCAATTCATTCCCAGAACACCCAATATATATATATATATATATATATATATATATATATATATATATATCTTGTCAGTCAACTGTTCCTTAGTTTTGTTGGTACGTTTAACCACAGTTTCACGTTTATGAGTAGAGCCTGCATATTTTAAAAATGCATATGGCCATTTGGAAATACATATTTTAAACGTATTTGCAGTCAGGGTCGTATCCAGGATTTTCTGAGGAGAGTGCACCAAGACAATAAAAAAAAAGTCTCATTGAAACTCTTCAAAGTGACATGTGACAATGTTCTTTACACCTGACAACGCTGATACATAGAACGGACGGGGGTATTTTAAAGACGGTAGCAAGTGATATGCAGGAAAGATTGTTTTTCTCTCTTCCTGGATTCTGTTTCTTCCCTGGGGGCCGCGGTCTCAGTGGTAGAGCGTTCACTTCTGGTGCTTGGGTCCTGGGTTCGATCGCAGCCCCCGCCAAGTGAACTTTGTGGTGGACAAACACCGTGTGCGTTGGTTTTCTCGGGGTTCTCCCGTTTCCTCCCACTTTCTTCATTCCACCATTTCATTCATTACTCACCATCACCATCTCCTTTAGCCTAACCGGCATAACCGTGGGACGTAAAACTCAAAGATTTCATTTCATTTTTCTGTTTCTTCCCTACTTGACAAATGTTATATTGTTTTGCTTGGTGAATCCTTTTCCTTCAACCTTCAGAAAATCGACTTAAGCTATTGCTTTTGCAAAGCTCTGCTTTCTTTTAAAACCCAAACAGAAACATGACGGCAAAAAGTTGCGGAAAGCGTTCCTCTTTTCACTGCTAGTTTCTAATTTTATATAGTGTATATTTACAACGAAGGGGACGGTACACGTGCACCCCCTCTAAATCCGGCCCTGTTTGCAGTTATAAAGGTGTAGATAACGAATTACTTTAATATTTTCAATGTCCAGATCGGTAGTTTCGTGTGTGTTGGACATCCATTTTCCTATCCTCAAACATTCCTTTCTAGCGGGTATTTGAAATAAAAAAAAAAAAAAGTTCTCATGCTATATTTTATGACAATTGTTGAAACAATTTGGCGTCTCGAATTCAAGGTACATTCCCCTCCGAGTCACTCGAACTTAAGAAGACTTCTTGTATAAGTTCTGCAGCAAGCTAGAGTGGGAAGAAGGTTAAAAAGAAGCTGGAAAACGTACTTAGTTCAAATCCAGGATTATGAAAGATCGAATTCTAATCCTAGATTTCCATAAAAAGCACGTTACTCAAGTTTTCTTTAACTTTCTTTCCCATTCGCTTGGTGCAGAACTTAAAAACGAGAAGTTTTCTTAAGATTCAGTGACTCGTAGAGAAATGCTCCTTCCGTTCCAGACACTTAAGTGTTCCAGTACAGATTCAGTATATGTGTGGGAATAGTAAAACCTTGTCAAATGACTGATCCGAAATTTCTTGTCCAATCACATTAGTTGGTATTGAAAGGTCACTTCCGGAATATAAACTTATTTAAAGAAACAATAGACGAACTTCAACAGCAGAAAACTTTGAAAAATACCGTGTAATGTACTGTTAAAATTCCTGCTGTATGTAGTAAGTATTGTAAATATGTTAATGTAAAATAGTTGTTTCTTAATTTTTTTTTGTAGGACCTTGAATTAAGAGTTGAGAAAAAGATTCATAAAATGCTTGATGTGGAATATTGTACTGCATAGGGCAGAAACATGGGCATTAAGCAAAAACTGGGCATTAAAAAAAAAGAAAGACTGGAAGTTTTCGAAATGTGGGTGTAAAGAAGAATGGAATTAGGTGAGTCGAGCGGAAAACGAATGAAAGGGTGTTAGAAATGGTTAATATCAAAACAGAAAAATCGTATGGGAAGACGAAGAGGTTGCCTGAAGACCGTGGAGCATGAAAACTTCTCTGTTGCGGCAAGTAACCTGCCAATAATGGCAGAATACCTATGATGGTGATGATGATAAGTGCATATTATGATATTTGTATTGCATAGTAACTTTTAAGCGCTTATAAACATGTATATTCTCAGGTGTTTTAGTGCATGTAAATCAGGGCTCTATCTATGAGCTTTGAAAATGGATTCAATTAGTAGAGCTTCAGAAACGTAAGCACGCACTGTTTAAGTCATTCACAGATGCACAATTAAAGTTTATTACAGAAACACACAGAACACACAGTACTTCCAATCTCCAGTGCATGTTTTGTTAGTCTATTGTTTCTCAGTTTTGTTATCTATTAATATATTATATTCATATAGTGATTATAATTTAATACAGTGATTACTATTGTATTAAATATATAGTTTCAAAATTAGTTGTTTTATAATGTCACAGAGGTATTCATAAAAAGTCTGAAATTTAAAGTTATTCTGCCTTTTAATATATTTTTACATATGGCACTAATATGTCACTTAATTAAAAAATACATATGTGCCTGACTCAAACTGTTTTATTATATAATTCAGAAGTGCCCACAAGTATGGGGATCACGACATGGTAAATAACACATAACTATAAGTAAATAATTCTTCATCTTTTTGTGACAAAAAAGCGCTGCTAAGAGTTACTTTACGTAATCCATTCTAGTATCTTATAAAACTGGGACAAAGTATCTATTATAGCCTTGGTAGAACCTTGTAATACGAACCTACAAACTTGTAATGGCAGTTTACAAGAGCCTCCAGACCTATACTCTGGGAGACTTGTATAGCTCTGGTCTAAGCCTGGAAAGCTAGTAGAGTTTGATACATGCCAAATTAACAACTAAAATTTTATGTGAAAACTCCACAATTGATACACGAAAAACACATTTTAACGAAGGTAATATCCAAATAGGAGAGTCATCAGAAGTCAAATTCATTGAAAGTAGTGGGAGATGTCAGTGGAATATATTAGCTGTTTACGTCATGGACCATAAACCGCAGGAATGGGCACTCTATCATGATCCAATAAATAGTAAAACAATACAATAGCTATATTTGTCACATAATACGAGGGTAAATCGGAAAATAGTTTCCCTTGGAGGTTATGGACAGATAAATAATATACTGCAAAAATAAGGAAGAACCATATCTTAATTTTCACACGTATGAACCAAAGAACAAGGTTTAGATAAGTTCTTTTGGAAAGTATGAGTGACTTGTATACGAAAAAGAAAGTCCTTCACTCTTGTCTTCACTTCATGATTGATTTCTCATTTGCTTTCCATTGAGAGCATTCTTTCTAATGTTGGAAAGAAATGGAAGTCACCAGGTGCGAGATCGGGACAATACGACGGGTGGGCAAGGCGATCACAATCGAATCGGGAAATTTCGCAACCTCTGTCGATTGTGGTCTTGCATTGTTGCCGAAAAGGAGAACACTAGATGTCAGAAAGCCAGGCTTGTTCCTCCAAATAGCACAATTCAGTCATGTCGATATCTGACAATACCGTGGTATTAACTTTTCCAACCTACACAGAATGCCACAGAATGGACTGATCATTAAAACTTTTTGCTAGCACTGCAATAGCGTCATTTGCAGGAAATTTTGGTTATACATCATTCAAACGACAGGACGTATTGATGGCTCTCCCTTTACGCTATTATCTTGCTTGCTCTGTTAGCGCGCTTTACGATTTCTAGAATTGAGGAGAAGGGAAATCTTATTTTCCGATTTCCTCTCTTAATAACAATAGTATGAGAAAACTGTTTCATCATAGATAATGATAAGGTTATTAAGTTGATAAATCGTTCACAGTACTCACTATAGAAAAAACTTCCCCATAAGTAGAGCCTAAATATAATTCTTCTGTCAGGAGCTCCAATTCCACAATAGTAAACTATTATTCCTAATAGCGATAAAATAAACCATACAATTGCTTGTATCTGAAAAATGAAACAAAATCCAGAAGATTTGTATATAGGGTATATTAATTAACTGCATAACACAAAACTAAAGAGTTTTAATCTTTTAGATGTCAAACAACCTTTACAATGAAAGATGTTATTTTTTAAATGGAAGATTCAGTAATTTATATAAGACCAAATTGAAAGTCAGTTGAAGATTTCTAAAATCTCTTATCTCTAGTTATTCTAGTTTAAAAGCTCTAATTGTTTATATTTAACAAATTTATTTCCAGTTAATCAAAGACTTAGTCGTACTGAAAGAGACAGTGCAGGTAGCGACATCAATTAGCGCCAGACAGGAAAGTGATATCCCAAATTGAAACATCGATTAGCGCCAGGCAAGCAAGCGATAGCCCAAGTAGCAACATTGATTAGTGCCAGGTAAGCAAGCGATACCCCAAGTACGGGTGGACGGTTCCTGGAAACGTAAACCGCGGTTTCGGTTTGCCACTTAAACCGGTTTGGAACGGTTAACCGAAGCCGAACCGAACCGGACTGATCCCAAACCGAACCGTTCACGAACCGAACCTAACCGTTTTCAAACCGAACCGAATCGTACCGTTCAGAACTATCGGTAGAACTTTCACAAACGGAACTGCCCAAGAGTTTGAAACATGGTTTTGTTTACTATTGGCTGACCAAAACTTACGTGATCTCCGTCAAAGCGAATTCAGCTGTGTCCAAATGGAGCTGAATTTAATCTTTAACTCACTCGTAACATACGACCAGTTAGCAGATTTGTGTATAATAAAAGAATAAAATAGCAATGAACCTGAAAGTACTCATTGCAGTATATATATGTCTGTGTATGTAGGTAGATAAAAATATCACACAACTAGATACCACGTATGCAAAAAAAAAAAAAAAAAAAAAAAAATCCTGGCAATTACGTATTTGAGGGAGAAATTATCCCAATAAATTCCTTCAAATTAGAAGCATTTCATATGTCAACGGAATAAAATAAATCACTGGTAGTGATCAGTCTTTGAAACAGGTGAAATTCGTTGGGTTAAGTTCTGACCTGTTAAGCCCCTATTCTACAACTGCTTCAAATTTGAAAATGATATTATTCCCCTTGTTTACCTTCACTTTTAATATTCCCGCTCAAATAGCACCTTGCATATGTCTTCATTTCTCTCATTTTTCATACTTTCATTCTCACCGTCGTGATTAATATTATGAGAAAAGCGTGATTAACTAACCACACTATCATCATCAGAACGCCGAACACATGTTTTAGACTTTGAAAATGCTCCTATGTACAATGTAAGTCAATACTCGGCACCTTGTATATCACATCGTTATTAACAAATCATTATATAATAACTTTCTGTAAATAATAAGTAAAACTTCTTGTGAGTTTTACTGAAACGTTTGGATTGCGAGCGTAGCGAGCAAGAAGGTTTTTAACAAATCTATTTCTTTGCAAACCGACAACAACATTGATTTAATAGGGCGCCAATACTTTTACGGGACACCACATCGTTTACTCATTTTCAACACTTCTTTTTCCTTATTGCTTGTTCGGCGCCCTCTTGCTATTAGCTTCCCCCCGTAGCTACGACTCTCGGTGTGGTATCTTCTCCGTCACGATGTAGGTTTTGTACATTTGCTAATCGTACGCATAAATATCATTCTCTGACAGAACAGTTGCACTAAGTTGCAATCTCGTTATCTTCGATTCTGGCCAGTGAGCACAATGGCGAGGAAACATCTACCATTTCCCACTTTAATTTTGTTTTATTTCATCACCATACGGCCAACGAGTGTGATTACAGAAGTAATGGAGGAGTACACACGTGAGGAATTTGCAGACATTGATCTGGCATACGGGAAAGCGGACGGTAATGTTCGTGTGGCACAACGGCTGTACAGACAACAGTTTCCTAATCTTAGAATTCCACACCACGCAACGTTTTCCAGTGTAGATCGAAGATTACAAGAAATTCTTTCCATGTCCAAAAGGTGCAAGCATTACACGCCATACACGCAGGCGAGAGTTTGTCCAGTGGCTACGCGAACCATACTAATATATACCGCTTCATGCCTCGTATTTTCTTCAAAGATAAAGCTGTTTTCCCATGCTGGAGTGATGAACACTCACACTCAACATTTGTGGTCTGAGGCAAACTCATATGGAATGTCAACTCTTGCCCATCAGAAACGGTGTTCTGTGAATGTGTGGGCATGAATCGTTGATAATTCTCATCAGGCAGTACCTACTACCACAATGCCTGACCGGGTGGGAGTATTGGATATTTTTGAAAGAGATTCTGCCTGAACTACTAGAGACTGTGCCACTGGCTGTTCATCGAAACATGTGGTTTATGCACAACGGTGCTCCAGCGTATTTGCTGTGGAGGTGCGAAATTGTCCTTTCCGAACGCATCCTTTCCGAACAAATGGACAGCAGAAAAGGACCGGTGTCTTGGCCACCTCGCTCATCCGATCTTAACCACTTAAATTTCTTTTTCTGGGGCCATATGGAACAACAAATTTACGCGACGCCTGTGCAAGCAGAGGATGATTTGGTTGCTCAAATTGTTGCTGCAGCGTGGAGCATTCAGGAAACGCCAGGAATGTTTCAACGCGTTCGCAGCGTATTTCCCTTCGACGCCGCTGTAACCTTTGCATTGAAGTGGCGGGTCGAAACTTTGAACTCCTTTTGCAATGTCCTTCTGACAACCATCCTCTTTCCATGTAAACAAAGACTCCCCTCTGTACCTTTCTCCCTACATCTACCTTCTCTATGCAGTCCCGTTATACGATTTGGAACCAGAAATATCGGCCCCTGTTACACTATGTACAAATATCGTGAATGGAAGAAATATTTTGTTTCACATCCGTCAGTTTAGAACATTGATTGAGAAAAAACGTGCTGTAGTCGCATTTGTGATGTACTGATCGAAATGAATGTGCTAAAACAGTTATTATTATTATTATTATTATTATTATTATTATTATTATTATTATTATTATTATTATTATTATTATTATTATTATTATGCGTTCTTTATTTGTCTGTAGTTCTTGTTCAATTACTGTAGTTGTAAAGATAGATGCGTTTTCAAAAGCGTTGCGATATCATTAATATGAGCAGATCAGCAATCGGAATTTCTTTAGTTTCTGTTACTTATCGACTTGTGCCGTACGTACGTATTTTTACATTCTAGTGACGTAAAGTTTCCAGTGAATTCTTGTACAACGACTTTACTAGTACTTTTAGAGGAGGTATGCAACCACACACTGGAATTTTTACTTCATCCGCCATCTTTTATCTTCGTGTATGAGTACTGACCTGCCACGTAGTATTATTTCCAGGCAGTGAAATGTCCTTTACATATTGTTGTTCACTCAATTTACGTCATAAAATGTCAGGGAATCAGCAACGTCCTTTGGAGAATCCCCTGCGCCGCCATTGCACAAACCTGAAAACTGAAAATTTTGATAGAGCAGGTTAGGATCCTTTGTCGATATCATGCCGCATCACGTCTACAATCAGTTGTTTGTGCAATATTTAACTCTAAAGTTTGTTTTCCGACACTTTCGGCAGCCTATAACACGTAAACGACACACTTTTCGTTCTATGTGTACTGGATTTTTTTTTTTTTGTTTGTTTTGCTCTCAGGAATCACCCCTCTGTTTTTGTGCAACTAATTTAGCGCCATACTGTGTAACGTCATTAGAATCAATTTGACCACACTAACGCGACAAAAGTAACTGTTCTCAACAACAGCACAAATTTTCTTGGTTACCTGATAATATTGCGCCACGATATGTTCCACATACAGGGCGTAAATCATGCTCCCCCACCTAGTCATTTCAAGATGAGTTTAGTGTTTCATTCTAAACGTAGCTTCTCCTGGAATAGCATCCACCATTCAAGTAAATGCCCCCCCCCCTTCCGCGGTAAATCCGCCCATGCCGTAAAGTTGTCTTCCAACTGATATTAAGAGTTTTATTCCAAAATCCAAACCATCAGTAAAAGTACCCACGCAAGTACGACCCCTCAATTGTTTCAATAATATCGAAATAATTTTAATCTGAATAAAGTTATACCGAAAAACGTAACATTCAGCCTTATTATAATGTCTGGATGGACGGTTCCTAATAAGGCAAACTGCATTTCTGTTGATTTCAAATATTAAACTGACACCGAACAAAACAGTCCTCAAAAAGGGCCCAACAGTTCCTAAACCGAACCGAACTATTCTACAAACCGAACCGAACAGTTTAGAAACCGAACCGTTTCAAAACCGAACCGAACTGTTCCCAAACCAAACCGAACCGTTTCAAAACCGAACAGAACCGAACCGTTTCAAAACCGAACCGAACCGAACCGTTCCCAAACCGTACCGAACCGAACCGGACGGATTTGAAGTCCAAACCGATTGATTCGGTTTAAACTACAAACCGAACCGAAACAGGTTAACCGGTTCTTGGAACACCCTAACCCCAATTAGCAACATTGATTAGCGCTAGGCAGGCAAGGGATAACCCAAGTAGCAACATCGATTAGCGTGGCGCCGTAGACCGGGATTTTTGTTGTTTATTATTAACATTCCGTTTATACGAAAAAGAAGAATAAAGTAAAATACAACTTTCGCTCTCCTTATACATTATCAAACGCACAAACAAGCAAGTTATTTATTTCTTCTCGGTAAATTTTAAAATTTTTGCTAGAAACAGACGACCAATTTTGGAACTTAACCCTATTAAGAGATTAACTGCGCCAGTAGAAAAATGTACACATAGGTATTATGTATGTTAAGCCAAGCTATCACTCTGCAGGTAGCTATATCAAATAGAAAGTAATCAAATACTTTTTTCTCAATGTTTCTTAATGACTTACAGCAGTAATTCCAGCAGAAACCAATCCTATAATTCTATAGATACAATTAATCGGTTGCATTATGCATTATGTCAACCGAAATCTTAAACTGTAAACTCATCCAATTCATATGCAACGTTATACAAACGTTTCTAACCATACCGAGATATATATTAATAATGTAAATGTTTGTTAAACATTCAATTGTATTCTGCATTTTAGTTTAAATCGCCGTATTATTTTCTTTATTACATTTACGTACAGACTAATTTGGTTATTTTCTTCTTTCTGCTGTATTAATTTAGTGTTATTTGCAAAGAACTTCTTACCCAACTTGAATTTCTTAGGCAACTAAATTGAGTCGATAATAGGAGAGAGCGTAATATGTAAGTTTAAAGCACCAAGCATGTTTTACAGATAAGCAAATTACGCATTTTATTTCTTTGTGCCCATAATTCTCAGTTGATTTAAACTGTTTGTAGTTATTATTTATTTATTTACGAAACCGTTATAAATGTGAATGTCACTATTGGGAAAAGGTAAACAAAAATAGATCCAAACTGCTAATTAACAGTTTTTTTTGTTTGTTTTACATATGCATTTTACATATTCAGTGCATACCAGTACGCTCCAGAGTTCTTGCAGAGGGAAGTCACATCATACTATCAATGGCGTACAAATCGCCTTCGAATTCCTCTCCCTATAAAATCAAACCAGCGTTTTCGAGCATTCAGTGAGTTTTCACTTTATAGTAATTCTTGAAATTCTGGTATGAGGTACAAACATTAAACTAAAAATAACTATCACTTTCCTATTCCATAATATGTATAGTATCTATTATATGTCTTACATACAGAACTATTGAATTCGCCCTTGAAACAATATAAGTCGGTGTTTTCCCGCAATAAGCAAGTCTTTGCTATCATCTTCATCGTGTACAAAGCCCAAAACCAGCCCAGAGTCTTGTAATATGTTGTTTACAAGTCGAAAAACGTAATGAAGTAGGAATACTAGGAAAAAGTAGATGCCATTTCTAACTAATGCTGATTAATACCCCAAAATTTTCATGATTTTGTGGTATCAGCTCGTCCCATGAGTAATATCGTTGTTTAGATGAACGCTGTGTCATTTCAGAACATTTTATTGTGCATAGTGCGTAAAAAGAGAACGACCTACTCCATGGTGGTGGAATTATGACTTCTGTTTGATGATGTCAGTGTCGGAGGACCGCATTAAAAATATCATGCCGTATGAATTTCACTAGGGGCATTCAGCCAGCGCATGACGCGAAACATCGATTCTGTATATGGTCGGAAATGGGTGGACTTCGAGTGTGCAGGTCTGAATGCATTAATTAATATATTTCCGAATTCTGAGATATCGGTTGTAACTTTCAATTCAACCAAAGAGTGTGGCAAAAAGTGCAGAATTTAGCATTGGTGAATGAATACCTGCATAATGAAGGAGTGCACCTTCAGATACGTATATATATATATACACAGTGGCGTATTTAGGGGAAGGGCTTCCGGGCTTAAGCCCCCCCCCGAAATCTTACTTACTATAGTAAAGTATATGAAATATCTTGCAGAATTTTCATATTTTCAGGCAAAGCTCCCCCCCCGAAAGTTAGCAAAGCCCATCCCAAAACAAAATCGTAAATACGCCACTGTATATATATATATATATATATATATATATATATATATATATATGTGTGTGTGTGTGTGTGTGTGTGTGTGTGTGCATCACTAGCTCTTGCATTCAGTGAATGTGTTGATGATGGAACAGTACCCACATGGAGAAAAGTTAAATCCTTGAATCGCTATTTCACTCAACAATAACTTGAGAACTCGAGCATTACCGTCAAATGGTCCACACCACCAAATGATAACGTGCTAACCACTAAATCAGTGTGAAGGATGGAACAAAGAAATAACAGAAATAAACGAAAGAAAATCGAAGAGCAACATCAAAGACTGCCGCCCGTGTAAATTTCCAATCCCTGCCATGCACGGGAAGAATGAATTTTATGAGTTGAAATTAAAGAAATGAGTCAAATAAATAATGTATCCTTGTTAATTCCGGAGCCAGCTGACGTGCCCCTTCTAGCCCAAACTTGGGCTCATATGTCATTTCGTCTGCACCAATTAGCTCAGAAACCCTGAAAAATATGAATTTGACAATCCTAGTCATTTCGGACAATTTTATTTTGACCCCTTTTCATCTCAATGCCATAGAACTTGAACACAAATTTAAACGCATCCGAAGTGTCACTATTCATGTCAGTAATCCCGAAAATTGTGGATTGGACATTAATATCAGTCGTTTTCATTTATTTTTACATGCCATCCTTTTGCATAAATGATGATTCCCCTCTCTTCCTTAAGATCAGTGGCGTATTTAAGGGGGCTTCCGGGCTTAAGCCCCCACCGAAATCTTACTTACTATAGTAAAATATATGAAATATCTTGCAGAATTTTTACATTTTCAGGCAAAGGCCCCGAAAGTTAGCAAAGCCCCCCCCCCGAAACAAAATCGTAAATACGCCACTGCTTAGGATATATATTTTAACCGAATTATTGACTTGAGATTATTGGGAGAATTAAGGTTGATAATTTCAAGTATCATTTTAATTGATTCAATAACTATTGTATGATGCGATCAGAAAGAAATTCGCATTCGTATTTATATAATACACACTATATATATTAGGTGTACAACTTCCGTGTTTGTTTTTTCTTCGACATTGGAGGCTTGATTGTCAAAATATTGCCCACCGTTGGTCATTACTTTCTCCCATTTTTCGGGCGGCGTACGAATCCCGCGTCAATAAATAAATAAATAAATAAACCCTGCTCATCCTATGAGGTGATCTACGTACCGATCCTATTTTTGACTTCTTCAGAAGAACGTAAGTGCTGTTCGGTCAGATTGCGTGTCATTGACTGAAACAGGTGACAATCAGAGGGAACAATGTCTGGACAATATTGTGGGTGGTTCAGGACTTCCCATTTCAACGTTTCCAAGTATGTTTCTACAACAATGTTCTATTTTGTATCTTTCGTTCGTAGTCAGGGCAGCAGTGCTCAAGCATTTTGCCATAAAATAGAAGAAGAAGAAGAAAGACATAATGTAAGCTATATCTGTCGATTGATATATACAGTGCGTTCCACGAATAACACTAAGGCCCGTCTCCTGAAAAAAAAAAAACAAGGCAGATAGAAACATGAAACCTTTTGTAACCTTCAAGGGACATAAAAGACAACATTACGCTGATAAGGAAATTCCATATGAGGGGGGACCAAGGGGGTTGCGGGGAGTAACTCAAAAATTTTAAATAGCAACCCCCATCGTCTGGTACATCGTTTGAAAGATAATCAAGTGTAGAAACTAGTTCTGGAAACTACATGTCCCTAGCGTTTCCCTAGCCAACATGGTGGCCATCCGTAAAGTACGGTCGAAATTCATCCCACCATAAAAATAAGACCTGTTTCCTAAAGAAAAAAGGCAGATAGAAACTTGAAACCTTTTGTATCCTTCAAGGAACATAAAAGACAACATTACGCTGATAAGGAATTTCTACATGAGGAACGCCCCAAGGAGGTTATGGGGGTTAACTCCAAAATTTTAAATATCAACCTGCGTCATGTTTCAATTAGTGAAAATGTTTAAACTCTCATGTTAATTATTATTAATAGAACAACATTTTGATGTTAGACTTAATTATATCATATTAATAATACACTTCGTTTTATATGAAAAGCAAATGATCACAGATTATTAAAACTTGGATTACTTCAGAAGTAATATACAAAGCTAATTTAAATCATTTTTGATTTTTCTGATTGATTCTTACAAGGAACACTTCCGAAGTGTAACACTCCCATTTTGATAAAATTTGGCAGGTAGATACTACACATGAAATAAACGAATACTTTTTTTTACAAAAAAAAAAAAAAAAAAAAAAAAAACGGTTTTAGGGGGCAAAAACCCATACCCAACATTTTGAAAGTTGACGCCCGAAAGGCAAGAACAAGTGAACCGAAGTCAACGAAATTGTACACACATATTGTAGACATAAAATGAGGGAATACAAGTTTCTTACTTTCCTGAAAAAAAAAGAAAGAAAGAAAGAAAGAAAGAAAGAAAAGAAAAGAAAATTGTTTAGGTGGGACACACACCCCTCTAAAACTTTGATCATGAAATATCAAAGTGCTAATAACAGTATCTCAGAAGTGCTTGAAGGACATGAAGAATTCGAACAATAGATTGTGTAGGGACAATACGCAAAAAATAAACGAATATGTTTTTTTAGTTTCTTCGGAAAAACAGTATTAGGGGGCAAAAACCCCCACCCAAAATTTTGAAATTTGAAGTCCAAAACGCAAGAAGAAGTGAACCGAATTCAGTGACATTGTGTACAGATATTGTAGACGTAAAATAAGATAATTGGGTTTCGTATTTTCCTGAAAAAAAAAAAAATCGGTTGTGTGAGGCACGGACCTTCGAAACCGTTGATTACGAAATATCAAAAGTCAAATAATTATACGTCAGAAGTTCCTAAAGAATATGGAGAATTGCAACGAAACTTCGTATTGGGACAGTGTGGAAAACAATAAATGAAACGTGTTTTAATTTGTGCGGAAAAACAGTGTTGGGGCCCAAACCCCCTCCGAGAAAAGTCAATATTACCGTAATAGCACAGGAAGGAGTGGACTGAAACAACTGAAATTATGGTAGGTATTGTATAGACCCTAAGTAAAGTAAGGCCTTTCGTGTTTCTCAAGTGTCCCTATTCGTTTTGCTTCAAATTTGGCACATCTACAGCAAGCTGGAAATAAATCGACACGTGTTTTTGTTTATGCGGAAAAACATTGTAAGGATTAAAGGTGCCTCCTGAAATACTATAAAATACACTATACTGTTTGTGCTTGTAGTCGATCTATCAACAAGACACTTGAAACACGAAAGGCCATATTTTACATATCCAATATCTATATACAATTTCATTCGCTTCGGTCCACTCCCTCCGCCACTTAACGCCTCGGTCCACTTAACATTTTTTTTTTTAAGGAAAATACGAAACCCTTATTCCCTCATTTTATGTCTACAATATCTGTGCACAATTTCATTCACTTCGAGTCACTTCCTCTGGCCCCCTAAAACCGTTTTCTCAATAAAATACCCGTGTTCGTTTATTTTTTGCGTATTGTTCATGCACAAAGTTTCATTGCAATTCTTCATATCCTTTACACACATCTAACATATGTTACTTGTACTTTTGATATTTCGTGATCAAAGGTTTGGAGGGGTCCGTGCCCCACTCAACCGTTTTCTTCCAGGAAAATACGAAACACATATTCCCTCATTTTATGTGTGTACAATTTCGTTGACTTCGGTTCACTTGTTTTTGGCTTTCGGGCGTCAACTTTCAATATTTTGGTTAGGGGCTTTTGCCCCCTAAAACCGTTTTTCTGCACAAAATAAAAATCCCCGTATTCGTTTATAATTTGCGTATTGTTCATACACAAAGTTTCGTTGCAATTCTTCATGTCCTTTACACGTATCTGACATACTGTTACTAGCACTTTTGATATTTCGTGATCAAAGGTTTGGAGGGGTCCGTGAGCCCCCAACCTTTTTTTCTTTAGGAAAATACGAAACCCGGATTTCCTCATTTTATGTCTGCAATACCTGTGCAAAATTTCATTCACTTCACTTCACTTGTTCTTGCCTTTCGGGCGTCAACTTTCAAAATTTTGGGTGGGGGTTTTGCCCCCTAAAACCATTTTTCCGCAGAAAATAAAAAGCACGTATTCGATTATTTTATGTGTAGTATCTAGCTGCCAAATTTTATCAATCCAAAGTTACACTTCGGATGTGTTACTTGTTAGTAAAATAATTTTGTTCTATGTATAATTTTAAAGTAATACCAATTAGTGTTTGTTTCTTTTTCTTTAATTGCCGTTACAACTCATTGTAATTTTTGTTTTATCCCTTGACATAAATTATGCTTTCTACTTTTGTAATAATTGCGCCCGAACGAAAGAAAGGAAGAACAACATTAATCTTTATTCTATTGTTTGGCATATTAGTAATGTTTTCTGATTTTATAACAACTGCATCCGAACGAAAAGAACATCCTTATATTTTATTGTAACTTCTAATGCTCAAATGCACTTATAAACCTGGGATAAATAACTAAAGTATCAAAAATTGGAATTCTTCCTTAAATCATGAATAATTTAAGGATTCCCTTTGGTTAAGGAGCCAGATATAACAACAGCGTTGTATTTTGTATCTTTCTTTCGTAATTAGGACAGCAGTGCTCAAGCATTTTGCCGTAAAATAGAAGAAGAAGAAAGAAATAATGTAAGTAATATCTGTGGATTGATATATATATTATTGGTACGTTGCTGTAGTGATGTAAACGGTTGTCAAGGAGATGTTTTATAATATAATTGAAAGAATCACCATGCCAGCTAAATGTCTGATTTTCAACTGTGGTGTAAAATAAATAAGTCCTTATCAAATATAGTGTTTTAGAAATTGAGATTGGTGTATATTTCAGTGTAACTATTGCTAATATACGTAATAATTAAAATACATGAGCACATATATGAACTAAGGTGTAATAAGTGGTTATATTTTGACCGACTTTGCGACATGGGATCGAGCTTTATCGTGCTGCACACTTTATCGTGTCTTTCGTTGTATCGAGCCGTTTGTCTTCCAGTGTTCGGCTTAAACGTATTAATTGCTTTAGATAAAGACCGCCTGTAATTATTTCAGTCGGTTTGAGCAGCTTAAAATACACTATGTCCAGTGTTCTACCAAACATAGAGCATGTCCTTGGAGCTGTGAATATTCGGTTTGGCTAGGAAGTCCCCATAACCTTCAGCGTTTGAGGTTATCGTAATGAACTCATTTTCAATTGCCAGTCACAATGCGATGCAAAAATTTCTTCCGTCTTTGCCTTTCAAGCACTTGTTTACAAACAAACAAACGCCGTTCAACATCTCTTGGCTTCAACTTGTGCGGCAACCAGTTTCCTTGTTTATGAATCATTCCCATGGTTTTGAGGCGTTTTGAAATGGCTTGTTAAGTCACTCCTAATGATCCTGCCAATTCTTCTTGCGTTTGGCATGTGTCTTCAAGCTGTAATGCGTCCAATTCTGCATGTTTGAAACAAATCTCTCTTTCACCGCCATGTAGGTCTTCGCTGTCAGAATCACTATTCTTGAAGTGTTGAAACCACTCACAACATATTCTTTCACTAATAGCTGTCTCGCCATAAGTATCTGAGAGTACTCGATGAGCCTCTGCAGCAGATTTCTTTATACTGAAGCAGAAAATTACCCACTCCTCAAAAAAAAAAAAAAAAAAAAAAAAAAAAAAAAAAAAAGGCCATGTAAGCTGACATTGTCAATCGAGAATAACTTTATGATGCGGACACAAATCGACTAATATTTCAATAGGATTATGTTGAAAAAATGTCTGAACTATTTTATGACGTCTACATCTCTCTTGATTTCCACCACCACTTACTGCTAGAGCTATCTATTGTAAAAAAGGCAAAGTTGTACTACACACACACACACACACACACACAATATATATATATATATATATATATATATATATATATATTACTTCGAAATACAATACTTCCGAAAATAGTAGTATGGGTGATTCTAGGCAAAAAAAAAAAAAAAAAAAAGTTTATATGAGCGTGGATCTTTTTCTCAACTGTTTGAGACCTACCGGTTGTGAACCATTTTTAATTTAAATTGCATATTGCTCACCCTGTAGTTATTCTACACAGGTGGGACATAGCAGATTTCAAAGGTGATAGGATGGCTTTTCCAGCGGTATGCAACATGTGGCAGTGGTATGTTTGGAAGATGAGTTATTGAGAGATATTCAGTGTTGCCATCCAATTTCTTTAAATAACCTTAAACTTACCAAATTTCCCTCAATAAGACTTAGCTTTCCTTCCAAAGATACCACTGCCACATGTTGCATATCGTTGGAAAGGTCAATCCATTGTCTTTCAAATCCGCTATATTTCACCTCTATAGAATAACAACAGGGCGAGCAATACACAACATAATGTCAAAAATGGTTCACAACCTGTAGCTCTCAAACCGTTGAGATTAGGATCAATGTCCATATGAACCTTTTTGCTTAGAATTACCCATACTACCATTTCCTAAAACATTGCCTCTTCCTCCTGGTACACCCTATACATATATATACGCGTATATATAGTGTGTCTGTGAGGCGTAGGAAGCGATGTTACGGTCTCATATAAAATTATTCAAGTTGTGCTGATTCTGAGTAGATTCTTTAGCTTACATTCTGTTTCAGAAAATAGAGAAAGTACGAATTTATATGCGTTCGTTTCCTGAAAAAAAAAAGCATAATACGTTACTTATCTTTGCCAAGAAAAAAGCACAGAAGAACAAGTGTAAAGAAAGAAGATATTCTCCCGAAAAAGAAGAAGAAATGAGACTACCATATCTATACACATTACGGACACGTTGGACACAACAAACCACTTTTCGAAGCATGTTTAACTATAGCCAGGACAACTTAACAGATGCGAAAAAATGACTTTTTTCTTCTGAGAAAAAACAAAAAAAGACATTCTAGTGACACGATTTGTAATGTCACGCGAGACACCGGCTGAACAATAGAAGATCATCGTTGGAAACTTTTTACGTTGTTTAAATTATTGCATAACTTCTATTCTATGTAATACCGAGCGTCAAGAAAAATCAAGATGTTTGCGAGTGTCAATGCTCTTTGAAGGAAGAGCTCACATAATTAGTTAGCTCTTGCTTTTGAGAAAGGTTAGTTTTTCATTCCCTTTTTCATCACCGTGATCATCATCATCGCCGAAATATCATGCAACGTGTTGCAATGTCTTTTTGTTTCCATTGTCATCCACAAAGTTGTTTGAACAAAACTTGACGTGTGAGAAAGTTCTTCTTTCGTATAGCTACAGCAGACAACATCGTGAGAGAGTTATATGCTTTTTACCTGATTATAAACACGCTTCCTCATACATATACGATATAAACACGCCTCGTACCAATAAATAAATAAATAAATAATAAGAGAAAAATATATATCTTCATTATAGCCTTTATTTGACAGCTACATTGTTATTCCAAACGTTATTATTGAAATTAGTTAAGAGTGTAGAGTACCCGCGACATTTTTGCTTTTTAGCCTATTAGTTTACCTGGGGAAGAGAAACACCTGCAGGATTTTTTTCAAAGGAGAGGAGACAAGAAACCGACACACAAAAGCTTTCAGTTTTACGTCCCACTATTATGTCATTTAGAATAAGGGAGACGATGATTAAGGCAAGTGAATTGCAGTATGATGGTATAATTGGTGGAATGAGCAAGTGGGAAGAAACGGCAGTACACCGAGAAAACCCACAGACAGGATGTTGTCCACCACAAACTTATCTGGCCGGGAATCGAACTACTTACTCCACGCACTAGAGGTAAGCGCTCTACCAGTGAGCCACCACGCCCTCCAGACACACAAGCAAAGTATAAATACTTACACCTTAATAAACATAATACATCATGTAAATTATACACATTGTATATCTTTATTAAGGACAGTAAACATAGTAAATACACAATTGTGTTAGTAAGCAAATGTAATATGTTTGGCATATGTTTCGAAGAACGAGCCCGTTTCGAAACTCCAAATGGGGACAATTGCTCCTCTCGTACCCCACTACGGGTAGCCACAATGACTGGGAATATGTTTTCCTACTTTTGTGTAATGTTCTTTGATGCGTAATCAGTCCGGACCCCGACAGGAGCCTCATTTGAAGGGCTTCATCTTCCCTTCCCATGTAGCATGTAGAATCCTCACAAAGAATACTAAGTTTCATCTTGTTAAGTCTCGGACGGCGGGGGAGCTTTTCTTCATAAAGCTGTCAGCTTTATTTACGCGTGGTAATGGGGCCCCAGGAGAGGACCTGTTCCTATTTCTTTATGGTATTGCAATAACTTGTCGAATGACTAACAGAGGGCCCTAGCAGGACTTTATAAAAGTCAGTCTCATTTCGGTATTCATGGACTATACAATATGATACTGGAGCTCCATTTTTCATATTATAGTGCGCCCTAGTATATTCTTACTAGACCACAAACAAAGGACCCCAAACAGGACTTTATAATACTGTTAGTTTCATTCCGATAAGACCCCAAGATCTCGTTCAATGCTGGGGGCCAGCAGACATGTTATATCTTACTTTCCATGCTATATATATATATATATATATATATATATATATATATATATATATATATATATATATATATATATATATATATATATATATATATATATATATATATATATATATATATATATATTTAGGAAGGGCCTCAGCAGGGATCTCTCCTCTCCTGCCCTGGCCAGTTCGAGCCTGTACTTTGTATTGTTGCAGTTTTGTTAAAAAAGCAAAATATAGTTGAAGAAGAGAGAAAAAAAGAAATATTGCATTTTGTAATCAAATGAGGATAGAGTCATAATAAAACTTCTTACAAACAGTTAAAACTTTCCTAGCTAAATAAAAAGAAAAAGAAAAAGAAAGAAAGAAAGAAAATTAAATAAAATATATGATGATTATGGAACTACACTGGTGCAACTACTTTTAAGACCACACAGTAGGAATTCACGGATCTGGTCGAAAGCTGATCTTCCAGAACACGACGATCGTAGGTGGTACTATTCCCAACATGGTATCCATGACATATCTTCAATATCTTGCAAGGACTAACTTTTCACAAAATTTCAAATTTTTCTATCCAGGCCCATTGGAGATATTGGACAGTGAATTATACTAAATTGGCATAATTCCCCAACTTTACGATTTTTTTCAGACCTTTGGGAGCAGTTACAGGTTTGTAATTTTTTGTATATTAACTTATGACCCCGGACTACATTCACACACAAATTCAGACCTCTACATCAGTTGTTTCCTCTTCCCAAACATGTTTTCAATGTCCAAAAATGTTGCTATTGTAGGCCCTGATTTCACCCCTTCAAATGGTTTAAGGCAAAAATGTTAAGAGATCAAAGTTTTAGCTCTGCACGAGTTGGAGACGTTCAGCAATTTTCAATTTGTTACGACAAATACATGCTGAGATATTCAAAACAATGTAAACGCCTAAAATAAAAAAATAAAAAACCACACACACAAAATAGCGGCAGCCGTTGCGTCGTCATAGGATGTTGTAAAGAATAATTAATTGTGGTTTGGAAGTACCCTGATATACGATAAACATTCATGAAAATATCAGATTTTTTTGTAAAGGTTGAGTGTCAATTTTTTTTTCGATCACTTTCCATGGATTGACCCTATTGCGATAAAGTGAACTTCATAAATTTTCCGAATGAGCAATTGGCAGCCTATAGTAATATAACATAGGTATAGTTATCGTCTTTTCGTTCCCTTAAAGCAAGAGGCCTACACAATAACTTCAGCTGAAGGGAAGATGGGGGATTTCAGCTAGTATTTAAAAAATGAAATCTTTAAGTTTTACGTATCACAGTTATGCCGGTTAGGCTAAAGGAGACGATGATGATGAGAAATGAATGAAATGATGGAATGAAGAAAGTGGGAGGAAACGAGAGAACTACCGAGAAAACCCACTCTCACGGTGTTTCTAAATCACAAAGCTCACTTGGCGCGAGCTGGGATCGAACCAAGGACTCCATGCACCAGAGGTGAAAGCTCTACCACTGAGCCACCATGGCCCCCTCAGCTAGTATTAAATAAATAAATAAATAAGAGAAGAAGTAGAGTAAAGTGAGAATGATATAGTGAGGGAAACATTTGAAAGCTTTCGAAAACAGCGCTTGGAGAAGTGTTTAAATGTTGATAACAAACAGATCCGCTTCAGTGTTGGCATATATTAAGGTAAAATGTCTTTTACACATTTTCTCTGAGCTCCACACTGTCTGAAGATGTTCATCTGTTTGATCATACTAGCCACCAAGTAGCAACATAGCATTCTATTTTTGGCTCAGGCCACTTGCCTTAAACATTATTCCCAAGTATAGTTTTAATTTTATTTGTGTGCATTTCGTTCATGGACAAGATATAGTATGAATATAATTGCATTTGTACGTTATCATTGGCAGAAGACACAGATAGTTCACAAAATAGAATAGATAATATTGTGAAATATGCATAAAATATCATAACTGATTATCATCTTGTATGGATGTCAGTGCTTCTGAAATTATAGAGATATCTGGATGATAATGAATGGCAAATTTATCTATTCTAAGAAAAAAGCTTATATTGTGACTCTACACTTCGCTACTCATTGCATTAACAAACGATGTACAAATACTTTTTTTAAAGAAGAATGACAAATGTATACAGGGAGTTTTATAGATTAGATAATTATTTTTTTTAACATATCAGATCATATTGCATCAAGTAGACAACACAAGCTACCAGCGTATTTATAGCACAATACTGAATTACTAAATTATTGATTACGAACAGTTGTAGAAAATGTTCTTTGTTTTATTTGTAATATACAGGGTGGAACATTTATTTTGATACGCTCTTGTAACGTTTAAACAGATTTTAAAAGAACCTGAAATTTTCTACTATATATGCAAGGGGACATGGTTTGACGTATTGTATAAAACTTATTGTTTTGTTTCTCCAACACCGTCAGTTTAACAGTGTTAGCAACCCAACACAGTTTTTTTAAAAAAATAAGAATTGCACTACGTCAGGTTATTGTAGACTTCAAAGCTACGTGCTAAACTAAAACACTTAAATTTACAATATCAGGTATTAAACAGTGTTATAAGCTGAGGACGCGACAATATTTTAAGTATCCAAATTTTGGAAGTCTCTACAGAAGTGAAGCGCATGGGCAACGCACACCTGAAGCACATGACGTACTTACAATAAATAGAAACAAAGTTTAAGGGATTGAAAATTTGACTTTTTTTTTTCAAAATACTTTATTTCGAAAATTAGCTTAGGTGGGTACGTACTATGCTCAATTGAATTAAATGGTTTTCAATAAATATGAAGATTATAATGATAATCCGTATAAATGTGTAAATATTGTTATGGACAATGGTCTGGTACGGAAGATATCATTTTGTTTTATGGCCAGATCTGCACATTTATGTTGTTAGGTTTTGTGGGCAGACAGATTTCCAGGCGGGCGGGAGTTCAGCGGTGATTGTGATAGTGTCAACATCCCCTGGTGTGCTGCGCAGAAAAGAAAGGGGATTAAGTGAAAAGTGCACACTTTACGTTCATTACACACATTTACATTTATGCACAAATTCATCTACACTCATCCACAAATACTCTACACATCTATATTTCACTTAATTTTCACTTTTTCTCACTTTTACACCCTGACCAACTGGGTACCTGGCCCTCTTCATCCCGCTGGACCTCCTTCCCGATTTTGACTTCAATTCTTACCGATTTTGACAATTCGATAATTTACCTGAATTCGACATTTGCTTTAGTTATTTTATACTGAATTCTACTCTTCAACTTATGACAATTTTTAACAATCTAATTCAGGCACTTCGACTTTTACGTCGGCCAACTATTGCAAATGGCGACATCCGCCATTTGTAAACTTTTTATACAATTTCTAATACATATAATTCAATACTTTCTGCATTTTTAGCACACTTGACTTGATGTTGGTGCACCAAATAATTAAACACTGTTAATGGTGGAGAAGACAAGATAAGACATATTTCCAGGCAGTGAAGATATAATCCAAAAGGATGTAAATGTGTGTATGTTCAATCTAAAAGGAAGAAATATTGTAAAAATATAAGGTAAATGTGAAACTGTCTTCGGAAAATACACAAGTTTACATTTATTTAATTTTGTGTGTTATATATTCTGACAAATTTAGGGCAAATACGTAACTAATTGTTCAACAAAAATAGTTGAAGTTGGAATAAATGTTACAAGATCATAATGTCTCTACAGCAATTTCATATAAACTGTACCGGGGGAATAGTACACACTGGTAAAGTTTGCAGCACTGCTTAAAATTATGTGATTACAAAAACTTGTATTTAACCCATAGGCAGCGCCAGAATTTTGGTAAAGTGTGTGCAGGCTGGAAGGGGATAAGAAATATTAAAAAATCTTAACATGGTATGCAATAAAAACTTTTATGTACATATTTATGGAATTATCAAAGTATGGAGTTATGGAATTATCAAAGTAATAGATGTTTAAGTGTATAAGAGTACTTTTTTTTTTTTTTGGCAAGTTTGTTCCTGAACTTTGCCTTTATCCTCTGCAAATTGCTTCTTCCTACTAAACGGTGATTTCCTGTTTTGATTTAAACATTTTAAGGGTAAATTAACATGCCGACATGCGTATATACAATAACAACTAAACTAGCAATTACATCTCACTGTTCGCCTAAGACGCTACGCCAACACATCCTAACATTGTGGCCAGAACGCTCTGCACTATTGAGCCTCAAGATCTCAAAAATAATCCCTAAGTTTTATTTTTAAAAAATAATAATAATAGAAAAACACTGTGTGATTGCAAGTAACTTATGAAAGATTTAAGAAGTCACTCAAATATATCCAAACATGGGAAACAATAAATATACAAAATAGAAAGGATTATTGTAGGAAATCTGAAAATTGAAGTTAATGTGGGTGCACCTGCACCCACTGCACTCACTGTGGGGCCGCCTATGTTACACCTACCAAAAGCTATTGTTGTTACGCTATAGAAGCAAAGGAAAGTAAGAAATGTTTTATAAAGTTCCCTCAAATAATCTATTTTAAGCAGTATAGCAATTTCTACCGATGTTTCTCATATCTCTCGAACGGTTTGAGTCATAAAATCGCTGTAAACGACATTATGGAATGTATGTCTATTCAGAACCATCTACATAGTTGAATGTGATATTTATCTAAACATTTTTTGAAAGAAAGTCCTTTGAAAGAACTTGAATTTTCAATTCTTCGTGACTTTAAAGTACCATTGTTTAGAATACGGTGATCATCATATGACGTATTTCAAACAAATAGAAACAGATGTGCATTGCACCATCAGTGGCACTTGGGTTATTACTGTCGTATCGTAGAAAGTTTGCTTTTTTTGATGCTTGTGATATTGTAATGTACCTTTACTTTGTAAAACTGAATAAGAAATGTGATATTTTAAGATTTCGTTTGATACGTATATTTGAAAGAGGGCTACTGTATGTAATAACCTGATATGGTGGTATTTGAATATAAATCTTATATTGAGTTGGTAACACTGTTAATCTGGTAGTATTGGGCACTATGTCAAACAATGTATCGCTATTGATGTTTGCATAGCACAAAATTTCAGCATTCTTTATCTACACGGTCCGGCAAAAAGACCTCCCGTATTTGGAGAGGGAGGCTGTATGAATTGTGGGTGGGGATACGACAGGGGAAGGGGTATCGATCGATAGCGGTACACGTGCCATTTTCAGTAGGCACAATGCCATGGCGCGGTGAACATCGTGCGTTTATTGTGGAGGAGTATATTCGTAATGGTGGTGGTTCTATGATTACTATGTAGTCAGCGGTCATATCGCATGCGGTTCGGACTTGACCGACATGATTCTTTTCCGGACAAAAAAAAAAAAAATAAATAAATAAATAAAAAAAATAAAAAATCAGGTTTCGATGTCAAACTTTAGAGCAACAGGTACTACGCTGAGAAAAAAATCGTCTGACCGACTTGTTTAAGTACTGAACGCATTGGAAATTGCTGGATGGACGCTCTCACACGCGCCACATTTTCCGGCGTTGTTACGGTCCGAAGTCGGCCAGGCGATTTTTTCTCAGTGCAGAACCTGTTGGTCTAAAGTTGAATAGTTCTTTCTACGTATCCGGAAAAGAATCATGTCAGCCAATTCCGAACCGAATGCGATATGCCCGTTGAGTAGTAATCATAGAACCACCATTAAAAATATACTCCTGAACAACAAACGCACGATCGTCACAGCGCCAAGCCATTGCGACTACTGAAAATGGCACATATACTGCTATCGGTCGATACCCTTGCCGTATCTCCCACAACTCACACAGGCCCCCTCTCCAAAATAGGAAGTCTTTTCGCCTGACTATGTATTTGTTTAGAAAAATCGCACAAGGTAGTGGACCACTTATCGCAAAACGCTCCTCGCTACTCATATATTATCAGTTGGCTAAACTGTCATCCATCATCCTCCAATGTTGGATATACTGTATATACCAATGTCTTTAATAGTTAACAGTATACTACTATTTTTAATTAACTTTAAGTAAATTGTTTAATTATTCTATCACATTGATATATTTATTTCATTAATATGGAAACTTATTACTAGTTTCTTGCTCTAATAACGCAAACTTTAAAAACAAATAAAAAACGCTTTATTCATGTAGGCCTACTCACAAACTCACATTGAATGTCATTTTTTTGTTTTTGGGACGGTGTGGCTCAGTGGTTGAGAGCTTAACTCTAGTGTGTAGGTCTCTGGTTCAATCCCCTGCGAAGTAAGTCGATAGTGGACAACATCGTGCCCGTGGGTTTTCTGGGTGCTCCCGTTTCGTCTCACGTTACCATTTCAAATTTCTTCCATCATTAATCAGTTGCCATAATCATCATCTCCCTTAGCCTAATGGGCGTAACGTGGGACGTTAAAATTGAAAGATTTCTATTTTCATTTCATTTTTTTTTCGTTTTATTTTCTAAAAGAATAGTTGGTTGTTCGTTTTATTCCGAGAATTTTATATCTCTTATATTTTAAAAGTCATAAAGTCGAATTGAAAAAGTTCTTAATACTGTAAGAAAAAAATGAAAAATGAAATCTTTCATCATCACCGACTCCCTTAGCCTAACCGGCATAACCGTGGGACGTAAGACTTAGAGATGAGTGAAATGAACAAAGTGGGAGGAAACGGGAGAACCCCGAGAAAACCCATGAGCGCGGTGTTTGTTCACTACAAGGTCCCCACGGCGCGAGCTGGGATCGAACCAGGGACCCCAAGCACCGGAAGTGAACGCTCTACCACTGAGCCACCACCCCTCCGTGTAAGAAAAAAAGTATCCGGTTTAGATCGCTTCTGAATCTGGTTTTCAGCCATTGCTATTCTGTTTTTGAATTCAAAATAATGATGGCATATTCTAGTTTAGAATTTTAAAAAATCGTTTTTTATTCTTTGAAAAAAAAAACAAACAGAAAAAAACAGTATATCGTATATCCAACATGGTATGGAATATATAGGGTGTCCCATAGAAAACGCAACTTTTGAAATGTCAACCATTTCTGTTCTAGTAAGTTGGCAGCACTGAACGTTACACGATTTTCATGTTGTCTTAGTGGTTAGTAGTCGTGGAGCTCCGAATAGTATTATGGTCTGAATCTGTTCTCTGGACCGGACTTACAGCTACAATATCACTCACGATGGCGATGTTTTCCATAGAACAACTAACATGGTTTTATGTCAACAACTGAACCAATTTTCTCAAATTTAGCAATCAGTCTAATCACAGTCGACTTATTCGACGTATTACGTTGATCACACATTCCATGGAGTTTGCGAATAGTGTCTTCAAAATATTCAACACATTTGCAATAAGTTTTCACTATTACAACACGCTGTTCTGTCGTGAAGCTCTCCATTCATACCCGTACAGAAAACAAATGATGATCATGTGCTATTGGATGCTCCGTGACTACTAACCACAAGCACAACAGATGAAAATCATGCAACGTTCAGTGTTGCCAACTTAATAGAACAGAAATGGCGGGCATTTCAAAAAGTTGCATTCTTTACGCAACACTCTTTTTTATTTTCTTCTTTTGTCGATCATAATTAAAATGTCATATAGTCTTCCTTTTGATCTTTTAGACGATAACAGACTATAATGGACGTAACAGTCCTGGCCGCACGGTTTTGAGTTAAAGATTTGAGTTTTTTTTGTTATTTTCGCCCATATACAACACCGAGGTTATGAAGAACAGGAATTACTTCCGAGTCACCACCGGGGATTGAACCTGGTACAGTTGGTAGCTGCGCAGAATCACCCTGCAAGATCAGCCGTTACAGTTGATTCCCATTGCATCATTTCACACTCGGTCGGAAAGGTATAACAGATTTTTTTTTTTTATCCAGACCAGCCATCATGAGTGAGGTTTTTTTGGGGGGGTTTCCTTATTCATCCCAAGTAATTGCCGGGATGTTACCTAATAATGTAATGATGGCAGACCACTTCGTTGATTCCTAATTCCCCAGGCAATGTAATCGCCGATGGACGCTATCACCCATTAGGGATGCGCACGAGACAAGATTTGTGGCTGTCTCGTCCGAAAATGTGCTGTAAAAGTGATGTCTCGACTCGAAAAATGTATATTTATCTATTAGAAGAGCCGTGTCTCGACTCGAATATTGTCAGGAAAATCCTGTCTCGACTCGTCTCGTGCGCATCCCTATCACCCATACGTCAAAGGTTAACATGACTTATAGATGCCAAAAGCCCAGAAATCTAACTTCCAATCCTAATCCTATTCTAAGACAATTAGATTACAGGGCTACGCCACCAGTCCGTATTATTGCTCACGACCAGGTCCGCATCCAGGCGGGTCTAGGGGGGCCGGCCCCCCTAAAATTTTCAAGGTAGGCTTGTAAATGAACTATAATATGGTTGGATCGGGACTCCCTAACTTCAGCCGGCCACTCCTCCTACATTTTTGGGCTGGCTACCGGCCTGCTCACGACACAAGACAAGACGAGAGGCCATTCTCGTCTCGTCTCATAAATTTGGTAAAAGTCTCGTTCGTCTCCGTTTCATAAAATTTGTTCGTCTTGTCTCAATTGTTGGAAAGCTTTTTTTCGTCTCATTTTGTCAATTCATGTACAAAATTTATGACCTCCTTTTCTTTTTTATTTAATTTCATCTCGAAGCTATCAAAGTCCTTCCGTGATACGAGAGGTCCACGGAGTGTGTGATATAACAACATGTAAACCAAATTTATTACTGACATATATTGTGTATCTTAAAATGTTAATAAATGCTCTTCATTATGTTCGTACAATCGCTTTATGAATTTATGTTTTTTATACTATGAATCATGTAACTAGTAGCGGTTCTTGAGGGAAGTCACATCAGTAAACAAAATTAAATTTTATTCCTACAAGCTAAAGAAATAAAGCTTCATATAGCTTCAGGAAGCTATCTACAAGAATTGCTGTTAGGTAAGCTTTTTTACTTTAGATTCTAGCGACCAATTAGAATTTTTAGCAATGCGACTTTCTCAAAAGGCGCCACTGCATGTAACACTGAAACAATATTTGAAATCTAAGACGTGTGTAAGATAGTGTTGCTCATTAACGTCAACAAACTTCTTGCCTTGAAACCTAGATAAATTATGTTTCTCATATCGTCCCAAATAATAAAAAAAAATCGTCTCATAGGCAACATACTACCGGTCCCGGCATAGTTGTAGTTGGATCATGTATGGTCAGCCCATTGATTCCTAAATCCGTTCAATTATTGGCGATTTTAAAGACCGAGTTCGATACCTTTTAGTCCAAATAACTCCTCAATTATCTCTGGATACCAATTCGACACTGAAAATTCTATACTCCAACCGGTTCCAGACCTGGATCCGAAAACCTGGTTCCAGAACCGGATCTTACTAATCGGTTCCAGACCTGGATCCGAAAACCCGGTTTCAGAACCGGATCTTAGGAACCGGTTCCAGACCTGGATCCGAAAGCCCCCAAAGACCCGTAAATGAGTCACAAAGTTCGTCTTCAAAACACTGCAAAGAGGAGCATGCGCTTGTGCCCTCCCCGCCCAGACCCGCTTGTGCCTCCAGAAAAAAAATGGTCCACCAGTGGGTGTTTAGCCAAATGAGTTGGCAAGTTTGCCTGTTTAGCCAATGAGTTTGCCAGTTACCCAGTTTATTTAGCCAAATGAGACAAGCGGCCGCCGTCTGGGCGCCTGCCTGTCGCTTCCAATTTCATCTAGCACATTGTTCTCAGTCTACCAGCAGCTCGGGTTTAGCGTAGGGATGGTCACAAAGTTTCGGTTCCAACGGAACCGGTTCTTGGAGATCCGGTTTTCAAAACCGGTTCCGGAATAGGTTCCAGACCTGGGTCCGAAAAACCGGTTCCGGAACCGGATATTCTAGAACCGGATCCGTTGAGACCCGCAAAACGGTTCCACCAGGAACCGGTTCTGGCCATCCCTAGTTTTCATATCAAAACTGTGATTACTAACTAAATGGAACAGGTGTTCGCTACTGATCGAGAGTTGAGTTCTTGTATTTGACAATCAAGCAATTCACGCTGAGATTTGCTTGATCATTTACTTTAGGACTATCCATGTGATCTTAAACTAATGCAACGTAAACATGATTTATAAATGTAGTATCCAAATAGAAGGCCAGCTTTCAAATCTAACTGCCATCATCATGAAGTCTATTTCCAACGAGAAATATTTGTTTTAATATAGTTATGACAGATTTTTACCGCCCTTCGAAACGTGTCTCTGCATGCAAATGTATGTGTAGCACATAGATCCTGCCCATATGTGTATACCTTTACTGTAGCGTATACAGTAAAGGTATGAACGCTAAGGAAGAACTACAAAGGAAAGAAAAGAAAATGGAAGATAGAAAAATAAAGTAAAGCAGAAATATGGTCCAGGGATACTGCTGATGCAATTTTACTTTCATTGAAATTGAATTAATATTTAAAAAATAAAAAACAGAAAATTCTTCCCATAATTTACATAGCAACGTATATTTACATAGCAATGTAATTGAACGAGTTACCTTTAAGAGTAATTCTAGTTATTTTCTAAGCACGTTCTCACTGAATATTGCTCAAGGCTACTGAATATTGCAAGGTTTATTGTTTATTGCACTTTGAAAAACTGATCTTATATTTCTTTCTTTCTTTTCCAGTGAGACAATATTTCAGATGCTTCCCAGAACATAATTAAATCAGTTTACACATTCGCTAATGATAGGGTGTGGAAATGAAGGGTAAACGTAGTCTGGTAATTTGATTTAAAGTTATATAGAAGTAGAAAGCGCATTCTCATTAACAAATCATAACGTGGTTATAAAACTCGTGTGCAGAGTATCACGTAAATTACACGAGCACAAATTCCACATAATGTCAAAGTTACGAATGTCTGGTGGGAAAACATATTTAGCATTGTTCACAACCTTGTACTTTTTCTTTCTTTCTTTCTTTTCTTGAACATGAGTGAGTTGTCTTTCTGCAACTGTGATTTAAAAAAAATCTTTATTTCTTATTCTCCAGTGGCAAATTTCCTTTAAAATATTACAATTGTACAAAGGTAACTAAGAAAGTTTTGTCGCATTTTGTGGAGGTCTGTGTTCAATTGGCCCTCACACCGTGAGTTGAATACAAATGGAGATTAGGCGAAGGTCAGTTGTTCGTGTGGTTATATTCAACATACTACCTGGTTGTGGCAGTTCCGTTACACAGTGAACTTGCGTAAGGTCAGAGTGAAAATGGACCTCCACAGAGCGGCATAAGGGCGTGTATGCTGTACGAGTTCAAACTGGGGTCAAATGCCGCTGGAACGGGACGGAAGATATGCCAGGCCTTTGGTGAGATTGTCGTGACTACGCGGACAGTGCAGCAGTGGTTTAACGGTGACGAAACACTTAACGGAAGATCAACACATGTCCACAATGAAGATCTTCAGGCAGCAATTGAAGCGAACAGTGGCCAGATATGTGAGAAACTGGCACCACAATTCAGTGTGACTGGAGAAACTATTCGGCAGCACCTTCATCAACTTGAGAAGCACTAGAAGTTGGTCTATGGGTCCACATGATTTGACTCAGGGCTAGAAGGCAAAGCGACACACTCCTGTGTTTCCTTTCTGTCTCGTCTGAGGAAGGAGTCATTTCTGAACAGAGTGTTGACATGCGATGAGAAATTGGTTCTGTACGAACCTCCACGGCGCCGTCATCATTGGTTAGCATACCATAAACTAGTTCCAAAACAGCCGAAACCAGCACTGCACCAGAAGAAGGTCCTCCTGTGTGATTGGTGGACTGCTCGCGGTATCGTGCATCGGGAACTGCTACCAGCTGGTCAGAGCATCAATGCAACTGTGTACTGTCTGCAGTTGAGCTGTGTTCATTAAAAACTCAAAACTCTGGAGCCAGCACTTCTGAATCGCAAAAGGGTCCTCTTATTATAGGATAACGCTAAGCATCACTTGGCTATAATGACCCGGGACACCATTCTACGCCTTGGATGGGAAATACTATTGCATTCGCCATACTTCCCGAACATTGCGCCGAATGATTATCACCTGTTCTGTTCCTTGAACAATCACCTTAGAGGACTTCCCTAGTAGAGGACATCCCTGGTAGAGGTGCAAAAAGCGTACTAGGCGCCCCTAGAAGGCGTACTTGATACTTTCTTCACTTCACGACCCACCAAGTTCTACCGTGATGTAACCCATGGCCTTCCAGAACGTTGGCAGACGGTCGTCGATGCTGATGGGGACTATTTTTGATCTTGCAGGTACGTCTTAGGTGACATATCATTGATCGAAGGTGGTGGGTGAAAAAGCGGGAGAACTTTCATGGTTACTTTTATATAATTGTATTAGCGTAAATTTTTAGAAAAGCCCAAGGATATTATACATATAATGAAATATTTCAGATTAACGTCTCATGATTACGTCCTTTAGACTAAAGAAAACAATGATTAAGGCAAGTGAATAATGCGGGAAGAATTTTGTGGAATGATAATGTGGGAGTAAACGGGACTACGTCGAGAAAACCTATGTTGTCAACCACAAGCTTACTTGGCTGGGGATCGAACCAGGGACCGCACGCACCACATGTAATCAATCTACCACTAAACCACTATGACCCCCCCCATATATATGTTTTAAGAATGTCGGAGCGCTAAAAATATGTCATCCGTGACTGCAAAAGCAGACTCAAAACAGACGCCACGCCCCACGTTAACTATTGAGAGGAGTCAAGAATCTGTAAGTTTTCTCAACAAGCATTTTCTTGAATTATGTAACTTCCCCTTTACAAATTGTGAATTTTATGTCTGAATGGTATGTCTAAGGTACGGAAATCTTCCAATGTAGTACTTTCAAAAGTGTTAAATTTCTTTACACATAATCTATTTGCTTAGATTCAATATTCTTGCTTCTTTCATTCATGGTGATGGTAAATCCAACGCTCTTACATCGATGGTAGAGAGGAAACCATATGGGTATGAGTGCGAAAAAGAAAAAAAAAATGTATGTATTGGCGGTGCACAATGCACAGTATAGAATGCGTGGCAGACTGAGGCATTACATACTTTTGGCGTGGGAGACCCGGGTTCAACTCTCGGCGAGAGCTCATGTGTTTTGTATCACACGTTTTACTCTAAGTCCATGTCTTATATTGCTTCGCTGCTAAAAGGAATGGTGAACCCGAAATCAAATCAAATTAAAGTTAAAAAAAGAAAAAAATGAAATGAAATCTTTAAGTTTTACGTCCCACGGTTATGCCGGTTAGGCTAAAGGAGACGGTGATGATGAGAGATGAGTGAAATGGTGGAATGAAGAAAGTGGGAGGAAACGGGAGAACCCCGAGAAAACCCACGAGCACGGTGTTTGTCCACCACAAAGTTCATTTGGCGGGGGCTGGGATCGAACACGGGACCCCAAGCACCAGAGGTGAACGCTCTACCACTGATTTAAAAAAAAAAGACTACATTATGTATTAAAGGGTGAAGGGAAGGAAAGTGATAGATTGCAAGTGTATATATACTCCGACACATACAGACACACTAACACACACACACACAGACATATATATATATATATATATTTGGTCTAGGAATTAATTCGTGCGGGTGGACAAGAGATGGCGCAACGAACGGAGCGTCCCACAGTTCCGTGTATCCACACATGTGTTGCAAACCCCTGTCATCGCGTATCGTTCGTAGTATAGGGCAGTGGATTAAAGCGTCAACAACACCAGTTTTTAGTTAAGTGAACATGGCGCAATTTGTGCCTGATAAAGTGTTTTTGCGGGGTGTCCTGCTGCATTACTTTAACATGCAGAAAAGTGCGACTGAAAGTCATCGTATTTTGGTGGAAGTGTATGGTGACCATGCTCTAGCTGAGCGAACGTGTCAGAAGTGGTTTGCACGGTTTAGAAGTGGTGATTTCGGCTTGGCAGACCAAGAGCGAGCTGGACAGCCAAAAAAATTTCAAGACGAAGAATTGACAGCATTGCTCGAGCAGGATTCGTGTCAAACGCAGGAACAACTTGCAGCAGCATTAGGCGTTGATCAAACAACAGTCTCCAAACGCTTGAAAGCCATGGGAATGATTCAAAAGATGTCACATTGGGTTCCACATGAATTGAAAGACAGAGACGTTGAAAGACGAAAAACCATTTGCGAATTGCTGCTTCAACGACAGAGCAGAAAGGGGTTTCTGCATCGAATTATTACGGGTGATGAGAAGTGGATCCATTACGAGAACCCTAAACGAAAAAAGGCCTGGGTGAAACCAGGTGAACCAGGTCCATCACAACCAAAACGAGATATTCACTGTGCAAAGGTTATGCTGTGCATATGGTGGGATATGAAAGGTGCGGTGTACTATGAGCTGCTGCAACCGGGTGAAACTATGAATGGAGAACGTTATCGACGACAATTAATGCGTTTGAAGCAAGCTCTGGCCAGAACACGACCAGAATGGGAGAACAGACATGATAAACTTATTGTTCAACATGACAACGCTCGCCCACATGTCGCAAAACCGGTCAAAACCTATTTAGAAAATGTCGGATGGGAAGTTTTACCCCACCCGCCGTATTCACCAGACGTTGCTCCTTCGGACTACTACTTGTTCAATTGCATGAACAACGATTTGATTGGACAGCGGTTTACTTCTTCAGAAGATATCGAAACATGGGTCTCTGACTGGATCGCTTCCAAGGATGAGGACTTCTTTCGCCACGGAATCCGTACATTGCCTGACAGATGGGCGAAAGTGGTGGCTAGCGATGGACAATATTTTTCTTAAGGTATTTATGTATTTTGTGTTTGTACTACAGCTTCAATGTGTGCGTACCAACCGCACGAATTAATTCCTAGACCAAATATATATATATATATATATATATATATATATATATATATATATATATATATATATATATATATATATATATATATATATATATATATATATATATATATGTTTCAAAACATCACCGACAATGTTTGGAAGGTGATTCCTCGCACCAAAATAAGACACAAAAAGTATAGACCAACCTGGGTGCACAAATGCTTGACTTCGGAGCTATAGGCTGCCGAAAATATGAATTTTAAAGCTCCGTAGCGCCAAAACTGTGGGAGCTGCCATAGTCGGGTCAAGACTTTACTTAGGAACTAATATGTGGCCTATTCAATCCTAATGTACGCAACAATTTTTATAGAGGGAGTTTGGCTACGGGTATATAATTGAAAGTACTCACCAACTACCTCTATAAAAATTATTGCGAAAGTATCTCAAGATTCTGAAACTTGGATTTTGGATAGGGCACATATTAGTTCCTAAGTGAAGTCTTGACCCGACTACGGCAACTCCCACAATATTGGAGCTATGGACCTTTAAATTTCATTTTTCTTGTAATGTTTTCGGCAGGCTGTAACTCCGAAAGGAAGCATTTGTTCACATAGCTTGGTCTATACTTTTTGTCTTATTATGTCAGGAATCATCTATCAAACGTTGTCGGTGTTGTTTTGAAACACCCTGTATATGTAAAGCTGCAAGGGTAAACTTGGAGGATCTTCAAGAAATGCTTAAATCTATCTGGAAGACAGGATAACAACCCTTTCCTCTTCGGCAGCTAACATTTTTTAAATAAATCAATTAAGTTATATTCTACATTTGATTCCATTTCTTTAGAATCTTAATAATAATAATAATAATAATAATAATAATAATAATAATAATAATAATAATAATAATAATAATAATAATAATAATAATAATAATAATAATTAATATTATTATTATTATTATTATTATTATTATTAGTAGTAGTAGTAGTAGTAGTAGTAGCAGTAGTAGTCGTCGCCTTAGTAGTAGTATTTTCAGTAATAATGCACTTTAACTGAGAGCAATACTGGGATCAGTATTTTTCATTAAGGTGGGAGCGGAAAGACAGGAAAATGATGGTACTCTTTATTATTACATATTGTTTGTCATGGTATCGTTTGCCACCAGTGACGCAATTGGCTAGTTGTCGCCCGGGGCAAGAACTCGCCTTAGCATTGCCCCCCCCCCCTGAAAAACCAAACTAAAACGCTCTACACTTGATATTGTCATCACACAGTAATTCTCCTAGTTCTTTTTTTCTTCAAGTGTTAAAGCTTGATTTCAAAATTCCAGTGCATAATTTAATTTTTAGTATAAGATAAAACACTAAATTAATTAGTATTTGAAAGCCAAATAATCAGAGACTAGTATGCTTGACATATTCTTATAGTCTTATCATAATAACTGCAAATCTCAATGTTTTTGGAATTATATCGGAATGTGCGTATGTGTAGAATGAATCAACATTTTGTTGCTTTATAATAGAATATTTAATTATGACAAACTGTCAGGCTGTTGTCTCGAGTATTATACTCAAACATTTTGCAAATCTCTTAAACCAATGTAAAAGTAAGAACTAAAATTTAACTTTGCGGGCTGTTTTGGCTGCAAAGGTTTTTACAATATCCTCAAAAGATAGCTTTGAAGCTAACTTACGCTGTATGGATATAATTCTAAGGTGGTTGTCCTGTTAAGTTTCTGAGGTAATATTTTACGATCTTTAGTTTGCTAAAAATCATTTCCTTGCCTTATAGTGAAAATAAATATTTACCTTATAGTGAAAATAATGATTTGAATATGAATAGTAAAGAGGATCAAGAATAAGAATGCTAGGCATTCTAAGAATGTTAGTGCATAATTCACCAGGCAACCATTTGTGAAAAACTTAACATCTGCGCCAGTATAAAACACCTCTTTGGAGGTGAACTTCAAGACTTCAAGACTTCACTTTGAAAGAACTAATGCACAGCTTGATCAAGTTGATTAATTTTGTGAGGTTTCGTTCTGCTCTTCAGGACAGTTAGTTCAAAGAGTTTCTGTCAGACTAGTAAGTGTGATTCCGCGCATTCTGACTTACTGCAATACAACAAGATTTGTTGGCTAAGTAAAGATCAAGTGATTGGCAAACAAAAAGAAGAAGCAACCTCCTTCTTAGACAACTTAGATACTCAAAAAGCAAGGAAGCATCTGGAATTCCTAGCAAACGAGCGCAGTATGTTAGCAGTGACTTTCCTGAAAGACATTCTGAAACATTTAAAACCGCTTAACACCGTGCTACAAGGAAATGGGAAATTAATGTATGATCTGATACAAAGTGTATCTTCTTTCCATTACAAGCTGGATATCTATGAAAAAGACATTGCAAATCAAGAATTTATTCACTTACCAACAATTCTTAAGTAAAAAAATAAAATAAATCTGAAATAGACATTGCAGTATTTTCAAATTTTATGCAGATCGTAGGAAAGAATTTGCAGCAAGATTCCAAGACTTCACAGAGATAAAGAAGTTGTCGCAATTCTTAAAATCACCTTTTGTAGTTTCTCCAGTGGCATGATGAACTGATGTGGCTGCAAAGTTATTTCGCCTTTCAAAGTCTTTACTCCAAGTGGAGATAATAGGCTTCCACGAAGATATTTCTTTGCAAACGTGTAAGACTGCATCCGCCGAAGAATTTTGGAGTAAACATGTCCCAGAAAATATGGAAATTGAAAAAAAAAATATCTGGACACTATTTTGGCTCTACATATGTTTGTGAAACTTCATTTTCAAAATTGAAATTTTGAAGAACCACTATCGCTCAAGATTAACGGCTGCCCACCTTGAACACATTCTTTGCATAAGCTGTTCCCCGCGTGAATCTAACTTTAAAAAAACTGACTCAAGACCGTAAATGTAATTTCTCCCATTGATTTTTGAATACAATTATGTCTAACCATTGTTCTTCATATAATTTTGTGAGTGAAAGTTAAAACAAACAATTAGTAAGAAATATGTTTTTTTTTTTTTTTGGACCTAGATAAAAAATTTCAAAAATATCCAGACCCACCTAAGATTACTTACCGACCCCTGCTTTATAGTGTTCAACGTTAAAACCGCAAATAGTTGAATTGTACCAGTTTTGGATTGAATATCATCTCGATAAACGGACTCAATTCCTCACTTTTGATCTTTTATATCCTCGACAAAATTGATGGCCGTCCATCAAGTATTTCTTGATTTTTTTTTTTCTCCCAGTCGGATGGATACGCGAATAAACAGGGTAAATATACAAAGGAATTTAGGTTGTTAAACGAACAGACAATCATTGTCGTCCTAGAAGACTTCTCATACTTATGCATATTATGGTTTGGAAGTCTAATTAATATGCAACAACAGTGCCATGCCGTGGAAATCGGCGCCCGGGGTGAGAGTATAAGATGTCGCCGCCTGCATATGAGTAAGGTCAGCAGACCAGCCGAGAAGCGTAAGATAATTTTCAGAAATAAACTCTGGTTCTCCTTGATTCTGAACACTTTTTATTACTTTTTTCCCTTCCATTTTATATATGTGCATATGCATTTTTCTAACATAAGTAACACTATAGGACCACTTCCTAAAGCAGGAAGAGAATTTAAGTACGTACTAGTAATATTCCAAGTAAGTTTTCCTCTCTTTTTTTCTTTCCTTCTTTTCGTTTTTCCTCTCGAATTTTACGCCCCCTTACTTCGACGCCCGGGGTCGTCGCGCCGCTTACCCTCCCAAGGCACAGCAGTGTTCAACGGCGATAATTCATTTCTGATATTGAACACAAAACATTTGAAGCGAAAACGAAACTTTTTTACTGTAGTTAAAATACGTCCTTGTGAAGCTTGAAATATTACAGTAAGAATGTTACTCATATTATGGATAAAAATAATAAAAAAAATAATAACGAAAAACTTAAGAAAGGTCATGAAACAAACAATGTGGAATATATTCGTTTCAAATTATTCTTTACAACAGCACATACGAGATCAGAAGTACTCATTCCGAGGACATCCTTCAGGCAGAATTAAACAGTAAAACTAAAAAAATGTCCCTACTTGTCACAAAGAGGACAAAAAAGAAAGAAGGTCGACTGAATTTCAGAAATGGCGCTCATCTTGAACGTAATAAACTTGCGAAGAGAACTTTCACAACTCCATGGATTAGATTTATTAGAGGTAGTGTGTCACCTTAAGCTTCTGATGCGGAAACATTTCTTGACAGTTTTAAGGACTATAAGTTCCAAGGGAAAATTAGCTTCATATAATTTCTTTAGTTGTTTCTACAGAGGAATAATAAAATCTCGTGCGTAAGATGTTAGCAACACGCACATACGTGTTGCACTGGGTTGTTTCTTTTCTTTTGTAACTTAACTCACATTACATTCGCAATACAATTTGGATTTCCGTATTTCGTACGTAACTACGAATATGGATTATAGTAAATACTAGCAGAAGAATCGTTCTTCCCACGGAGAATATGTTTCATTTTGAACATAAAGGCCATCATAACTGTCACCAATCAATTTGGAACCGTAAAAATTAATTACGTGCATTCGACACTAATATCGGTCATTTACAATTATTTTTACATGTTACCATCCCTCATTAAGAGTACTAATGGAGGATGAATTTGGATTTAAACGGCATCGGAAGTGTCACTGTTCGTCTTAGCGACCCCAAAAACAATGGATTCGATGTCAATAGAGGTCATTTCCATTCATTTATATATATCGATACCCAGCATCTCCACCATACTTATTTGGGATCGTAACAAGTCTTATACGAGAGTAGCAAGAAATTGGGGATGGACTGATGAACTAACATTTGATCGAATTAGATGAGCAGATTTAAGTTTATACTTTTTACATACGAATTTATTCCCTTCCTATTGACAAATAAGTCTATTGGCCTAAGATGAAAGTCATATCATACTTAGAGAGACTTTGTGTACATATCTCTTTTCCTGTCCATACCGGAACCACTACTTCTCCTTTTGTAGAAAGTCTTTCACTTAGGATCACCAAGACGACGGACAGAGGTTCTCATGAGAATCATCCTTAACCTTACTGTAATTTGGATTTTATTCAGAAGTCACTTCCTAGGTTCAATTCAGCAGTTTTCTCTCATTGAACCCGGCAGTACACTAAAGAATGCGGAATCCAGACAGGATGGTATGATCAGGACAGAGCAATGTACTCATACAAAATTCAGTAAAACTTCAATGGATCCTTCTCTCCAAGTATGGTACGAACTATATATATCTATATATATCTATATCTATATCTATATCTATCTATCTATCTATCTATATATATATATATATATATATATATATATATATATATATATATATATATATATATATATATATATATATATATATATATATATATATATATACCTCCTCACCTCCCCCTCAGTAGCACCGTCAAAGTGGAACGATAAAAAACATCCCAGGACCGACCCTCATCTATGTTGAAAATTTGACCGAGATCAGTCGGGTGGTTCAAGAGTTATTAAGTCACAAATATAGTGACTTTCATTTTTATATACAATAGATTAAGACAAAAGCGCAGAAATATTATATTGTTTTTTTTCTTTCTAAATTCTATGCACCAGTAACAGCGCGAGAGAAAGATTTCTTCTTCTTTAGAGCGTAAGATGGATAGTAATATTTTGCAAAGACAGAAATCAATGACTTAGGGGTACAATACTCGATAATAAGTTAACTGTCGTCTTTCGGAATACATATTGAAACAAAAAATATATATTGTATGTAGGCCTATAATATAGTATGCTGTATTGTAAAAAAAAAAAAAAAAAAAAAAAAAAAAAAAGGAAATTCACAATATAGAGGCAAAACTAGAAGTGACTAGTTTTCGATACCTGGCTTGTATTGAGTTCTTTGGTGGCTAAGTGGTTAGCATACACGCCTTTGGTGTGGGAGACCCAGGTTCGATTCTCAGCGGGAGCTCATGTGATTCGGATTCCACGTTAATCAGTATGCCCCATCTCATCTAGGCTTGCTGCTGAAAGGGACGTTAAACTCAAAATCAACTGAAATCAACCTGGTTTAGTATTATTACTGATGATATGAAGTACAAACCTGAAGTTAAAGCAAGGATAGCAATGGCGAAAGAACTCTTTAGCAGGAAGAAAATACTATTTTGTGAGACGTTGAATAAAGAGTTGAGAAAAAGATTTTCAAAATGTTTCGTGTGGAGTGTTGTACTGTATGGAATAGAAACATGGACATGATGAAAACGACTGGAAGCTTTCGAAATGTAGGTGTGAAGAATAATGGAGAGAATTAGCTGATTCGAGCGGAAAACGAATGAGAGGATGTTAGAAATGGTGGGGAAGAAAAGGATAATTTTAGAAATTATTAAGAAGAGGAAGAGAAAGTGGTTGGAACATCGGTTAAGAAGAAACTGTATCATGAGGGACGTGCTAGAGAGTATGGAGACAGGAAAGAGAAGGAGGGGCGAAGAAGACTACAATTAATGGACGATATCAAAACAGAAAAATCGTACTTGAAGACGAAAAGTTAGCGGAAGATCGTGGAGCATGGAAGCTTCTGAGATGCAGCACGTGACCTGCCAATAATGGCAGAATACCTATGATGATGATGATGATGATGATACAATAATAGTTTCCTTAGAGATATCTTTCTATTAATGCTGAAAACATAAACTACAACTCAAAAAAGTGTTTTACGTTTATTATACTCTCAAAATCTTTAAGTTTTACGTCTCACATTTATGCCGGCTGGTCTAAAGGAGACGGTGATGGTGAGAAATGAATAAAATGGTGGAATGAAGAAAGTGGGAGGAAATGGGAGAACCCCGAGGAAACCCACGTGTTTGTAAACAGCAAAGCTCACTTGATGTGAGCTGGGATCGATCCAAGGACCCCATGCACCAGAGGTGAAGGCTGTACCACTGAGTCACCGCGACCCCATTTATTATGCTGTATTATTAAATTTATTAGAGAACTTATGTAAGATTACAGAGAATACATAATATTTCTAGAAAAAAGACAGTATAATACATTATCTATCAGAAAAGAAACCAACGAGAAAATTTGATTATACGAACTATTAATGAATCAACCGAAAATGAGAAAATTATGGAAGTTACTTACGTTCCATGTGAACAAACGTAGGTCATGGACTTAGGCAAAAATAGACTTGTTATTACAGTAAATTGTGTACATTAGTCACGTTAGTTGGTAGAAGTATTGCAGTACATAAAAACCGGCGTGAAACTATATGTATAAATACTGAATGTCGACTAAAAGCCGGGTATTCGTGTTATTATTCAGTTCAAAATCTCTTGTCGTCGCGAATTCTGTCGAGGAATTTGAAGCTTAAAATATATTATATGATGATAATGATGCATGTTGTGCTGTATGGTTGCGAAATATGGTCGCTAACTCTGAGGAAAGAACGTAGACTGAAAGTATTTGGGAATAAAATCCTGAGACGAATATTCGAACCCAAGAGAAACAGGAATGGGGAATGGCGGAAACTTCATAACGAGAAACTGCATAATGTATATCACGTTTACCAAACATTGTTAGGGTCATCAAAGTCTAGGAGGCTCAAGTAGACAGGTCATGTAACCAGAATGGAAGAAAGTAGGAACGCTTTCAGAGTTTTAACTAGAAACCTAATCGAAAAAACGACCATTAGGAAGACCTAGGCGCAGATGGGAAGATAATTTTAAGATTGATCTCGCAGAAATAGGACTACAAAGTAGAAACTTGTTCCAGTTGGCTAAGGATAGAAGTCAATGGAGAGCTTTTCTGAACCCGGCATTGAACATCCGGGTTCCATAGGCTGTTGAGTTAGTTAGTTCCAAATATAGGGGGCTGTGTTTCGCTCAGTGTACCTCTTGCTCACGAATCCTTTGGATTTTCTTTTGGAGTTCTAACATTTCTTTACACTCCAATTATTCCACAGACTCTTAACATTATGATTCATTCACTTTTAGTACCCAGGGGTGCCCACAAGCGGGGGCTACGACGCAAACTGCGTCATTGAAATATTGGGGGGGTTAAAAATCTACATAAATATGTTTGAGGGGGTGTAAAAATTAATTGAAAAGATTTTTTTTCATGGAAGAACACCTATGGATAGACAATTGCGGGGGGGGGGTGCGTCATGGACATAAGGGGGGTGGGCACCACTGTAGTACCGGTCTCCCTTAGTCTACTGGAACGCAAAACAGGAACAGGGGAACGCAAAACCAAAGATTGCATATCGTTTTCATTTTCTTAGAGTGTTTTAGTACGAAACGTCATTAAGTATTTATTCAGCAAAGGGAAACCATGAAAACTTATTTGGAAAATGAGTGACGTAAGAAACAATTCTAAAATCAAACACAAATATTTCGTGGCACAACAGGAAAGAATGTGATAAATTAGTAATTCTTATCAGCAGCGCATACGTCACATTTTTTTTTTTTTCAGTTCTTTCCGGAGATAATATGGTTACAACTCATCAGAAGATCATGTAGAGCGATTCGAGATAACATGCTATTCTTCGTGATATGTGAGAGCTTGAAAGATAATTTGGATTACTAGTGATATTCTGAAATTTTTTATATTGATAATATTAACTGTTTTTCTCAGTGCATAATGGCGTACAAATCTGCTTTATTAAGACCAATTGGTTTATTTGCTGGGGTTTATTGTACGGTAAGTAGACATTAAACTTCTATTTTTTTTTTTATTTAAATATTGTTTCTGTGTTTCGTGTTTGTAATAAAATAAAGTAACTAAAGCCAAGGGGAAAAGGTATGACTAATATTTCTATTCAAAAGAGTTTGATACTCATCTTCAAGTTAGATTATTGGCCATGGGTGTTGATTCTGGGAGTCAAAGAAGTTTGCCCCTCCCGAATGATTGCTTGAGTCTCCCAAGATCTGGATATTTTTGGTCGAATTTTGGCTTGGATATCTGATAACGAAATACACATACCTGTATAGGTCCCCTCCAAAGCTATGCAGAAATTGGGGCCACTGTTATAGACTTTAATTGCCGAATTCTTGTGTGAAATCAAGGGGAAACAATATTGGTTTTATGAATGTAGTAATAGGTGTTTTCGGATTAGGATTAGGAATTAGATTTCTGGGTTTTCGACATGTATGGGCAAGGGTGCCGACCCCTGGGGGTGGGGAGGGGTCTCGGCCCTTCCCAAAGCTCATATGGGCTCCTTTACTTTATTTGTAAATTTACAATATTTGGCATAATTTAAATGTTATTTGTTTTAAAATCCTCATCTGAATCGCGCCCCCAGATTTACAGAGAAATTGGCGCCCTTGTGTATGGGTGTGTTAGCCCGTCTCACATATGAGGGATGACGTTCCTCGGCGATCACACTGCCCGGGGAATTGGAGAGTTTGATTTTGATTTGATCTGATTTTCAGTTTAGTATCCGTCTCAGCAGCGAGGCTATATGAAACGTGGACCTACAGCTAAACGTGGAATTAGGGATGCGCACGAGACAAGATTTGTGGTTGTCTCATCTCGAAAATGTACTGTAAAATTGATGTCTCAACTCAAAAACTGTATATTTCTCTATTGGAAGAGCTGTGTCTCGACTCGAATGTTGTCAGGAAAATCTTGTCTCGACACGTCTCGTGCGCATCCCTACGTGGAATTGCGGAAGAAGAAAGGAAGGAAGCAGCTTGGAACTATTATATTAGGTACCATTCCGGCATTTGCCTGGTAGAATGAGGAAAACCCAGCAAAAAATCATACTCAGGACGCCTGGCCTCAAAAACCTGTTACATATCTTTTGGACCGAGTGTCCCCACACCGGGAATCGAACCCGCGAACGCTCGCACCAGAGGCGAGAACGTGGCGACTACGTTACATGGGGCAATAAAGAGGTTTTCAATTGATCACAATTGTTTTTATTAAGACACGGATTCTGGCAATTCATTGGAACATGTCTGTCTTACCATTGTTGGCCATAATCAGTTCTGTAGATCAGTGGCCAACTTAGATAGGTGGCCAATATGTAGAAAACAAAAAAATGTAGGGTATTTTCAAACAAAATTACACTAGTATATTTGTCGTTATTAGGATAAATGAAACAACAATAAATATATATATTCTGCTACTTAACGGTTCATATACGTTTCTTACACAATACATAAATTATTAATAATAGAAAATAAACTGTTGGAACAGAACATAAAAGAAAACTGAATCAAACTGGGAACGAACGAATATTTCAACGCCATAAAAATTAGTAGCTCTCCACTCTTCTCTCTATGTTGTTTTCATTTCATGGATTCATTTTTCAGAAAAGTGGAGAGATACTAATTTCTCACGCTTATGCCCTTTAGGTTAAATATGACGGATAAGAAGATTAATGAAAGTGAATGATTATGAGATTATTATAATTATTATTATTATTATTATTATTATTATTATTATTATTATTATTATTATTATTATTATTATTTATGGTTCACCAGCAGGGAGAACTAAAAAAAGAATTACGCATGATAATTCATAATGAAGCATATCATTTTATTAATGCAGTGCCGAATTTACGTATAAGCTAAACAAGCTATAGCTTAGGGTCCTACTCTCTTGGGGGCTCCAACAATTAAAGGAAACAACTGAATGCACACTTTCAAAATATAAGAAAAATAATAAAATGCAAGTGTCCTTGGCGTTCTGCTATTCCTTCGATAAAAATAATGGGGCCCCTTCTGCTAGCCCGCTTCCTAAAATATCACTAGTTTCTTTGTTTCTGTATATAGGATTCTTACGTTCATCTTGATATTTAAAGGGGTCCCATTACCTTCCATAGCTTAGGGCCCCACCAAACCTAAAGCCGACTCTGCTCACAAATTACCATTCCAGTTTGGTGAATTCAATTGCTGAAAGTGATTGCTAGCACTGGATTCAACACAAGAAGAAACAGAGGAAAAGAGGGTGTTTAGTGTAGAGATGGCCACAAAGTTTCCGTTCCGGCGGAACCGATTCCACGAGGAACCGGTTCCAGATCTGGATCCCAAAAAACGGTTCCAGAACGGGATCTTAGGAACCGGTTCCAGACCTACATCCGAAAATCCTGGTTCCGGAACCGGATCTTAGGAACTGGCTCCATACCTGGATCCAAAAACCCGGTCCCAGAACCGGTTCCAAACCTAGATCCGAAAAACCCTGTTCCGGAACGGGATCTTAGGTACCGGTTCCGTAACTGGATCTGAAAACCCGGTTCCGGTACCAGATCTTCTAGAACCGGATCCGTTCAGAGCCGAAAACCGATTCCACCAGGAACCGGTTCCGGCCATCCCTAATTTAATGGCAGACCGTTTGCATGGAGGGAGATATGTAAGGACAAAGTGTGAAGATAGAACGTAGAAAGAGAGAGAGAGCACTGAATCCGGAAGTTGTAAAAGTTTAATACTGATTTTCAAATGCGATATTGATCTCATAGAACAAGACTGATTCTAGAGGGAAGAAATCATAAGAACAGAAATGAAATCGGTTTCTGGAACGCTGCACCTAATGTCAAAATACAGTTTCTCGTTATCTTTCACTGCATAATAATAATAATAAAAATATCGAAAGATTTAGTCATATCAATCAACACATTTCATCGAGCAAAATACAAAATGACATATTTCCTAGTAAATTGTCATGCGTCATTTTCGAGAACATGGACAGAAATTAATTTTTGACACGGTAAAAGAAAAAAAATATATAATTCGTGTCCAACAACAATAAACTTAATAATACACCACTCATTACAGTAAAACTGAAAGTAAAACACATGCCATCAAGTCTTCCATTATGACCCCAGCAAAAGGACAGTAGCCTTTACACCCTAGAAGTAATGAGATATTCGCGTAATAACCAAAATTACCAATAACTCATTTTGAACATCTTTCAATTATTTTTTCATATTTGCACTTACAGTAAAAGGTGAATACATGTCAACCTGTAAGAGCGAAATTATACTGTATTTATTTTTTATTTATTATTCTTTTTAATATATATATATATATATACAGGGTGTTTCAGATAAAACGTCCAGTGCTTATAAATCCGAAATGGCTGAGAATAAAAAGATGAAACAAAAACTGAGATAGGAAAATGTCATAGGGCGCATCACATGGTGGTGTTGTGGTGACCCCCAGGGCCCTCCTTCAAGGGGACCCAGGGGCCAACTTCAAATTTTCAAATGGAAACATGTATTGAATCATACCTCATTCAATAGTACTTGAAAAACGAAACAACTTTTGTAGGAAACAATTTTTGATTTGGGCCACCGTTTTTAAATGGCCGCAAAAAGTGGGTCCTATATCAAATAAAACGTCCAGTGCTTATAAATCCAAAATGGCTGAGAATAAAAAGATGAAACAAAAACTGAGATAGGAAAATGTCATAGGGAAAATCACATGGTGTTATTGTAGAGACCCCCCAGGGCCCTCCTTCAAGGGGGCAAAGGGGCCAAATTCAAATTTTCAAATGGGAATACGCATTGAATCATACCTCATTCAACAGTACTTGAAATACGAAACAAACGCCAGATCTTTCGATTTGGGCCACCGTTTTCAAAATGGCCGCAAAAACTGGGTCCAGTATCAGAAAAAACGTCCAGTGCTTATAGGCCTAAATAAGAAACGGCTGAGAATAGAAAGATGAAACAAAAACTGAGATAGAAACGATGATAAAACATATCAAGTAGTGTTGTCGTGGTGACCCTCAGGAAACTCCGTGAAGGAGACCCAGGTGCCAACTTCAAACTGATACAGGACTTTTTGCGGCCATTTTGAAAACGGTGCCCCAAATCGAAAATTATTTCCTACAAAAGTTGTTTCGTATTTCAAGGACTATTGAATGAGGTATGATTCAATACATGTTTCTATTTGAAAATTTGAAGTTGGTTCCTGGGCCCCTTTGAAGGAGGGCCCTGGGGGTCACCACGACAACACCATGTGATGCACCTTATGACATTTTCCTATCTCAGTTTTTGTTTCATCTTTTTATTCTCAGCCATTTCGGATTTATAAGCACTGGACGTTTTATCTGATATAGGACCCATTTTTTGCGGCCATTTTGAAAATGGTGCCCCAAATCGAAAATTGTTTCCTACAAAAGTTGTTTCGTATTTCAAGTACTATTGAATGAGGTATGATTCAATACATGTTTCTATTTGAAAATTTGAAGTTGGTTCCTGGGCCCCCTTGAAGGAGGGCCCTGGGGGTCACCACGACAACACCATGTGATGCACCTTATGACATTTTCCTATCTCAGTTTTTGTTTCATCTTTTTATTCTCAGCCATTTCGGATTTATAAGCACTGGACTTTTTATCTGATATAGGACCCATTTTTTGCGGCCATTTTGAAAATGGTGCCCCAAATCGAAAATTATTTCCTACAAAAGTTGTTTCGTTTTTCAAGTACTATTGAATGAGGTATGATTCAATACATGTTTCCATTTGAAAATTTGAAGTTGGCCCCTGGGCTCCCTTGAAGGAGGGCCCTGGGGGTCACCACAGCACCACCATGTGATGCGCCCTATGACATTTTCTATCTTTTTATTCTCAGCCGTTTCGGATTTATAAGCACTGGACGTTTTATCTGAAACACCCTATATATATATATATATATATATATATATATATATATATATATATATATATATATATATATATATATATATATATATATATATATATATATATATATATATATCGTTTTATTTTGAATAAATCATAAGAGAAGTCATTGCCACAGCATTATTTGGGGGGAAACTTTTTTCTGTTCTAGTTATGTGCTAAAATTTGAAAATCAGAAAATGAACTTAGTAGAATGCAGTGCGAATGATAAACTGAAGAATGAGTGGAAGGTGAGTGCAAAGCCTCAAAGTTGTGGTAATCTATTGTGCAGTTAAAGAAAGCTGACGTCTGACAGTTGGATAGATCACATGGTTCGTCGGTAGCGCTATTGCTACCTGGGACCTGCAACAACAGGAACAACAGTACTGGCAATTAACTTACAAATTTAGAACGTTTAACAAGGTATAATTCTATAATCGTATCAATATGTTGTTATTGATGATGATTTGAGGTTAACGTCCCTTACAGCAGCGATGCAATTTGAGACGTGGGCCTACATTTTAACGTGGAATTCGAACGACGTAAGTTTTCGCCGGGCGTAATATCATAGTATGAGAGGATGATTTGTAACGTATCATTTCCAGATAACAAAAAAAAGGTACTTGGGATATTTGGCAAAAAAAATAAATAAATAAAATAAATAAAAAATAAAAAAAATCAACATTCAATTATCGGCAACAATGCTGTCAATGACTTTAGTAATAGCGTGAGAAAATGCAACAGCGATTGGTGATCAACATATCCCTTCGTTTTGCTTACAGCACTTTCATCTATCTGTCAAACGCCAGCACTCCTTAACCATACAATAAATGAATAGTATGTGAGAGATATAATATACAACGAATTATAATGATTATAGTACTGGAAGTTTTGAGGTTTACATGCCACGACAAACTTAATGAACAAATGATATATATGTAGGCGTCCCCGCCAGATTTAACATATCTTTGAGTAAACATTTTTAAGAACATGGAAACAATTTTAACTTTTTCCTTTATTTATTAGGTTCAAGCCTTAGGTTGGGCCATATTAGCATTCCTCGCTATATTGACATATAATTGTGTTATTGATCCACCCAAGGATACTGTAGATGCATTACGACAGCACCCGTTTGAAAATGAATTATATTATTCCTATTTCGGAAGTAAGTATTATCAGCTTTTTTTGTTTCAATTCTCAGGGTACAGTTATATCAAAATTTTCTTTTTCTTATCCTTCACTTTTCAAATTTTCGATCTCAAATTACTTTTTATCCTTCATAGAACAATAAATTTATGCCGATTTTAGTGATCAATTTTTCTCTCTTAGAGTCAAATTAAGGTTGGCAGCAAAAACATTCCAACGTTTGTCTGTTACTCACGTTGCAACAGCACATTTGCATTAAAAAGAACACTTATAAACTTGTTTTAAATGTCACTGAGCAAGCATAACTGCTATGTGCGTCTGTGAGGGAGAATAGCCAAACAGATCCACTAGATCGTCCTCTGGAAGATACAAACACATATGTTTTGTTCAAAAAGGAAAAAAGACATGAAGCTTGGTTCAGCATGCGGTATCATCAGGTTTCATTTAAAAAATATTGTTGTTTTGCTTTTTCCATCATGTTGAAGGAGAAAAGCAGGAGGTCGAAATAGGAAAATTTCGGTATAACTGCACCTTAAGTGATCAATCATCTTTCATAGATTTTTCTTTGTTTTTTAAAGCAAATTTTTATTAGTAGGAACACACTGAATTTACAACTAACTAATCAACCATTTACTTTCTTATAACGTTAGTTTTCTTAGAACTCAAACTTTAATAACAGCTGGCGTTTTATGGCGCATATTATGTCAATGAGAATATTTGGGGAGAAATGATTTTTCATTGAAAATGATACAACCAAATTGAAGATTGGTAAATTCGGGAGAAGAAAGGTATATTTGAGAAGCACAATGGGAACTATGAAGAACAGAATGGTAGAATTAAAGGGGAATATTAAATTTCATTGATATGCAAGGTTCTGCTGTTTTCAAATGAAAAGGTGTATCGGAATCGATTTTTTTCTGCAGATTACGAAAATGATCTTCAAAAATTGTGCATCGCGTCAGATGTTTACACAAATCACGAAAATGTCAAAATTAAAAAAAAAAAATTAACCTGTAGACGTCTGTCAGGGAATTCATATCTTGACGTTTTTCATTCCTGGTACCTCTTCTAATCGTTGCAGAGACATGAACGACCCCTTGTTGGAAAGCTAATAGAACAAGTAATGCAACGAGCTATGTTTGGTGCATCTGAGCTCCCATTCGTAGAAGATGAAGAAGAAGAAATTCGAAATATTTGTTAAAAAAAGTCAGTTTTTGAATTTCCAGTCACGCTGGCAACACTGTTAGTTATTCTACGTTGGTAAAAAAAAATTAATACGAGTTCCTTACATAGTCATATCAACCATATAGAAAAATGAAAGCCATAGCTACAATAGGAAGCGAGGAACAAAATCAAAGTGCAACCACCGTTTATAATTGGGGGGGGGGGTTCGTAAACGTTCTCGTTGTTACCCCTGGCGCCTCCTAATTGCCACTGAGACATGATGGACACCTTGTTGGAAAGGTAATAGAGCAGGAAATCCAAAGACGTATATTTGGTACCCCTGAGCTCCCATTTTTAGAAGAAGAAGAAATTCGAAATATTTGTAAAAAAAAAAAAAAAACGAATTCCCGGTCAGCTGACAACACTGTTAGTAATCCTACGCCGATCAAAAATATTAATACAAGTGCCTTACATAGTAATACCAACCATATAGAAAATGAAAGCCGTAGCTACAATAGGAAGGTAGAAACAAAACGAAGTGCAATCACCTGTATAAAATTTATAATTTGGTTTGTATTGCATTCACATTGGCAACCCTGGCGTCTCCCCAACTCCTAATTGTCACAGAGGTATGAATCACATCTTGGTTGGAAAGCTCATGAAACAGAGAATGCAACAAGGTATGCTTCGCACTCATAGTCTAATAGTCATAGAAGAACAGTAAGAAGAAAGAGAAAAAAGAAGATAAACATAAATGCATAGTTTAAAACATACATAACACTCGTCACCGGGCTTCCCTTGAAACTTCCTCTTTTTGGATTTTCGTTGGTGTTCTTCCATACAGTCTCTTTTTAACATCCAGCAATAGTCGTCCATCATATGGACAGTCCACCTTCCTTGGTATCTCTTTTTCAACACTTTAATGTCCTGATAGAAACGCTCGCCATGTTCTTCCGTAAAATCACCAAGATTGACAGGAAAGTAATTGAGATGAGCATGAAAAAAGTGAACTTTGACGCTCATGTTGCGGCCAAGCAGTTTAAAAGATTCCAATATCTAATCGATTAAAACGCTGTAATTTGCAGCCTTCTTGTTCCCCAAAAAGTTTCTCAAAATATTAGCACTCCCTCACAGGACATCCTGGATATTCTCGACTATTATAGGAAATTGACTCCGCCATGAGGAAGTAGAGGAACCAGAACCTTGCAGCTAATTACATCTAACTATTTACTTTCGCGGAATTTTAAGCGGAATTTTAAACTTAGTAGCAACGGAGTACGTCTATCCAGTTACATTCACAGAATTTTCATCTTTTGCAAAGTTAAATATAAGGTTTGGGAGGGGAACGTCTGTTGTGTTTTCTTTTCAAGGGAGCACGGTGGTTCACTGGTAGGGAGCTTATCTTTGGTGCGTGTGGGGCCCTGGATTGACCCTCAGACAAGTAAGTTTGTGGTTTAAATATAGTGCCCGTGGGTTTTCTCGGGATACTCCCATTTCCTCCCACTAATTCTTCCATCGCTATTCACTTGCTGTCATCATCCATCTTCCTTTGCCTAAGGGACGCAATCATGGGACGTCAAATTGAAAAGATTTGTAGACGTTTTTCTCCAAATAATTTAAACACTGTTTGGTGATGGATGTTTAGGCTAGTTGCAGCGCCATGACTACTCACATGAGGTCTTGATCGACTTTCCAAAGTATCATTTATTTTTTCTGTGATTGTTAACTTATTACAACAAGCAATTTTGGACATTGAAATTTTCAACTTTCAATAATATATCCTGCCCATAAATGCACAAATTTCTTCACGAACTTGCTCAGCATTTGTGCTCTTATCGAAATAACAGCACAGTTCTATGGAAAGTTCACTCATGTTTACGACTCAAAACCTTACTTCTGATTATAGGTATTCTAATACTATTTACATATCTACTAGCTTCGACTGTCAGCTGTCATTAAATGACGTTCAGCCTGACTCGCTAGGACTTTTGTACCCTGAAATTTGGGAAATTAATGCCATTTCGTGTACAAAAGGCTCAATACATTTTAGACTACCTAATATTTACCAGTTCCTGCTGGTACAAAGAGATAACAAGGAAAATAACCTATTGTTGAAATCGTTTTCATATAACAAAGCAATATCTCGCTATCGGGATCAAATATTGAAACAGAAAATTACAGTGATTTCAACCGTATTCGGTTCAGTGGAGTGATAAAAGCAGAGAAAGAGCATATCTCCTTTTATGAACGGATAGACGGACTCTAAAACCATAATAATAATTTGCAATATTTCGATATAACCATTGACATAAGAAATATTTCGATATTTTAAAATAGAGTATATGTCTATATTTTTCGATATTTTGATATTTTTGATATTCTATATCTTAGATTATTTGATATTTCGACCTTATAATATTTGATATTTTAATATGGTTTTATATTTTTTCAATATTTTCATATTTCGATATATCTACCAAGTTTCTATTTTTAACGATATCTAAATCAGGATATAGCACAATCTTATTAATAGATCAACCAGTTAAAGATGATTTAGCTTTAGCTTTATATAGATAAGAACTGTTACTGACTTTAGCTTTTTATAGAAAAATGGCTATCTATTATGATGCATTAATATTAAATAATTAAGGAATTCGAGTGAACAACAGGACAAACGTTAACCAGCAAATTGTAAAAGAGAGACGATTTATAAGCCTGCACTAATTTCGCAACCACCTAGGACGATAGAAGACGAAGTTTAATACACTTTAGCTTATTTTGCACTGACCTAGGACAACAGGTGAGGAATTTAAAAGACTTCAGCTCATTTTGCACCCACCTAGGAGGACAGGAGAGGAAGTTTAAAAGGATTCAGATTATTTTGCACCTACCTAGGACGACAGACGAGGAAATTTAAGATTCCAGCATATTTTGCACCTACCTAGGGCGACAGAAGAGGAATTTTAAAAACTTCAGCTCATTTTGCACCCACCTAGGACGACAGGAGAGGGTTTTAAAAGGCTTCAGCACATTTTTGCGCCAATCTAGGACGATAAGAAACACTATTTAAAAGGCTTTGGTTCATTTTCCATCCATCTAGGATGACAGGAGAAGAATTTAAAAGGCTTCGGTTCAATTTGCACCTCTAGGGCGATAGGGGATACTATTGTAAAAGGCTTTAGTTCATTTTCCATCTAGCTAGGATGACAAGAGAGGAATTTGAAAGGCTTCAGTTCATTTTGCACCCACTTAGGACGATAGGAAAGACTATTTAAAAGGCTTCGGCTCATTTTCCACCCACCTAGGACGACAGGAGAGTCATTTAGAAGGCTTCAGCTCATTTTGTACCAACGTAGGATGATAAGAAATACTATTTAAAAGGCTTCGGTTCATTTTGCACCTACCTAGGACGACAGAAGAGGAAATTTAAAAACTTTCAGTATATTTTGCAGTCACCTAGGACGGTTTGTGCATGTGCTCGTTGTTCAACTCAACTTCGCACAAACAGGAAGATTACAGTAATTAGTAACAATTTAGTTTCTTCACCAATATCTGGACGTTCCACTGACGATCCAAGTTTGAATCAAGTTTTCGATTGTCCTGTTGTTTGTCCGAAGGCTCCAATTATTACCGTAATATTTTATTGATAGTCTTAAAAAGGTACTTTTTTTTTTTAAAAAAAAAAAATAACATAACATTTTATGTTTTATTTCAGCTCTTGATTGTATACCTAAACCCACTACAAGCTTGCCAAAAACAACCACAGAAACAACGCCAAAAACAACCACAGAAACAACGCCAAAAACAACCACAACTCCAATATCTCGACTAAAGTTGGATTTGGATTCCTTGAAAGCATCTGCTCTTGACATTGCCCCTCCTGTTTCACAGCAACAGACTAATCGCTGGATGGCTTCGTACTTGGCTTTCAGTCTTGCGTGGTTTCTTATATCTGCATTGATCCTTCACGGTAATTATCTTATTGCATATTTATTATATAACTCATATCTTTTACATATCTACAAGTACTGATAAATCTAAGGGAGACACTTGAAGAAAGTTCAATTTAGCAGATTAGCATGGCATTGGACTATCCTTTACCCTTAGAACAGCTCTGTTGCATTCTGGATTAGAAGGTCGTGAATGGTGGTAAGTGAAATATTACACAATTCTGTATGCAGTGCAACACTCAGTTGTTAGTTCCACGAGAGAGAGAGAGTGAACGCGGGAATCTGATCCTCATTCGTGTTTCCAAAACGGATCATAGATGTTCAAAATTGTTCAGGTCTGGGATTGAGCTGGTCAGGAGAGTCATTTAAAACTATCCTAATGCTCCTTAAGCTACGCCGCAACCGTTGCAGCTGTGTGAATGGGGGCTATGTAAAGTTGCCATCCTCCACAATCAAAATTTAAAAATTAGGTACTATTGATAATTAGGTCAGAACTTGTTTCAGTTTATTCATGTTTTATTAAGGAGAGAGGCCAGAACAAGGTGGGGGCCACTTCACGCTGCCTCCGTCTGCTCAGATCACTGCACACTGCCGCTCTACTGCTTTCCATGTACTACGGAGTTTGTCCTAAAACAGTGCTACCAATAGCTCGGCGCTTGCCAACCTAGATACTTGAAGTACTTCGAACTCCAGGTGTTTCCACTAAATTGATAAGTATCTGTATCTATATTTTAAAAATGAAAAAGATGTCATCATAACAAAGAAAAAAGTTTGAGAAGTATGAAATAAATTTTTGAACATAGTATTTACCTTGAACTGGGATTTTGTCGTATCATTTTTTTTTTTTTTTTTTAAATGAAAATGCATGTTCTAAGGGTGAAAAGAAGTTCAAAATGTATAGCAAAAACAGAGTATCTCAGGAACCCTTTAAGTTAGGGAGATGGAACTCTGTATATAAAAACATCTCATTAAAAATAAGAGGATTCATGCTCCAGCGTTTTCGAAAATTCCGCTTTTAACAAAGCGAAGGAGGATATTTTTTTAATTTTTTTTCTATACATTCGAATCGCTGTTGTCTGTCTCATCTTCACAAGAAAAACAGTTAAACTGTTTGAAATGAATTTTAGAATTTAGTTTGCACTATCCTTCAGCTTTTTAAAAAGTATATTCTATGAGAAGTTAGATAGGGGTTTAAAATGGATGCCAAAAAATAGAGTATCTCACGACACCTTAATTTAGGAAAATGAAAAATGGTTTATAAATTCCTTATTATGGAGTTTATGTACTAGTATGTAGTTTATATACCATTGTAGAGATTACATACACGGAGATATATCGTGCAAAGTTTCCGGAAATTTTCCTTTTAAGGGAAGAAAAGAGGCAATTTATAAATGCTTTCACAATACATAAAAATGGCATCGAGGTGATATTTATCATCATCGCGAAAAAAAAAACCGACTGAACTGTTTCTTTTTTCTTTTTTTTTTTTTTTAATCATAGCACTTGACTTCAACCGAGATTTTATAATGTTACTTTCATTAGCATATCCTACGAGGTTATTAAAAATGTTTGAATACGGATTTTCTTCTCACCGAGATGACAGGCTCGTTGAGATGCTCTATTTTGGCAAACTCTTTATTAAAATCAAATGATCACGTGCAGGGTTTTAAAAATTCTGCTTCTAGAGGGAAAGAGGAGTTTCTATATCATCTTAATTTCCCTTTCTGAAACGTTCGAGCCGTGAAGAAATGAAGAAACGTTTAAAATAAAGTTTTGAGCATAATTAGCACTTGGATTTGCCTAGCTTTTTTTTTTTTTATAATTTTACTTTGATTGAAATTTGTATCCTAAAGGAGAATAGGGGGCTAAATTATTTAGACAGAATAACGGTTGCACCATATGAAATGCATTTTTGAACATATCATAGTTAACGTTTGAATCAAGGTGAGCTACCTTAATTTGATTTTGATTGAAGTACACATAGTAAGAGGAAAAAGAGCTTCAAGTATAACTTTGAGATATTTTCTATAAACCTATTTTTCCTACGCAAAGAACGGATATTTCAGATAGTCTATACTAATAATAAAAAATTCTAACGGTTAGTGTATATGTGTGTATATATGGATAATGTGATGTTTGTCTATTACTGCTGGACCAAACTCAGAAAGCTAATTCAGTAAAATACTCACTAATATTTTCTCAATCTCATAACGAGTATAGACACCTATCCAATAATAACAAGTCGAGATCAACCAAATTCAGAAGCTATCGGCATGGAAAGTTGTGGAACACAATCTCGGTTATCCAGCCAAACCTGACCCTTGCCGACCCCGGGCACCAAATATAACAACTTTTATTCCCTTGGCTATGCGATATTTGTCGACCAAATTTGGTTCAAATCCTGCCGGTAGTTACTGAGAAATAAAGTACCACATAAAAGACGACTCGAACCGAACCTATCCCTGGCCGAGCCCGGCTACCAAATATAAGCGATCTTTATTCCTTAGACCATGGACTATTTGCCTGTCAAATGTGGTTCAGATCCAGCCAGTATTTCCCGAGAAATAAAGTACCATATATCTAGAGTAAAACTATAAGCTCCCGCACACTTGCACCGGGTCCGGGAACTAAACATGAAGGAAATTAAAGTTGAAAGCGTAAATGAATTTAAGTATCTGGGAGTCGGGATTGATAAACAACTAAATTTTCTCAAGCATATACCTGAAATCACAGAAAAAAAGAGAAAAAATTGCTAACAATCGCCACAAAGGATTTTAAACTGGACAAATAAGTTTTTAAATTATGTAACAAAACAATTTTAATGGTAATATTACAATACTGTGCAGATATATGTGGACACCGAATGTTCATGAATATGAAATCAAAGAAATAGTAAGAAGGTTGCAAGGATTAATTTTAAAATTAATATATATATATATATATATATATATATAATTAAGGCAACCCCAGTCGAAGCACTACAATTACTTGCATATGAAGTATCAGTACACCTCCAAATGCTTAAAAAAGGTATTAAAACCTAGATCAAAACGAACGAAAAAAAATAGTAGAAACAATTGAAGAAATGCCTCAAACGGAGAACGATATTCAAAATATAATAAGAACAAAATGGGAAAATGAGTGGATAAATTCTTTTAAAGGTAATAGAATCAGAGATATGTGCAATTTAAACGTAAGAGAAAAGATAGAAAATTTAAATACAGAAGTGATGAAATATCTACGTATCAACACATGGACCATTTAGCACTCACTTGAAACAGATGAATATAATCAACGATGACAGATGTATTTGCAAAAAGCCACACACTTAAGAGCATGTTTTCTGGGATTGTGGTGTCTATATACAGGGTGTAACTTAATTAAGGTAACAAAGGTTTTAAGGTGATTCTTGACACCGAGATAAGCAATAAGGATCCCGTGAACATATAGCATATTGGCAGAGTTAACTAGGGATGGCCACATTTTTTCGAAAAACACTTTTTCGAAAAATGAAATTTTCGAAAACGAAAAATGAAGAACGAAAATTTTTTCGAAAAACGAAAAACGGAAAACGAATTTTTTTTCGAAAAAATGAATTTTTTCGAAAAACAAAAAAAAAACGAAAAATGAAATTTCCGAAAATCGAAAAACAGATTTTTCGAAAAAGACCATCCCTAGAGTTAACGAGGGCCGAGAGCGTTGAAACAGTAAGTTTCAAGAGGTAGATATAGATGTGCAGAGAGATACGAACATACGTTCATCACACAGATCGCAGAAGTGTCAGCCATGCAGGGCAATGCATGCATGACAACGCCAGATCATGTATTGATGAACCCATTCGAAGATACCTGGGTCATGTCGACAGAGTCTCAAATTCTCCCACAGGTCATGCCCTGAAATCAGCACTGTTTGAAAGGTTTCCTTAACAAATAGAATATTACATTTATTTCTCGTTCTACGTTTTGAAATGGAAAAATCATAATTTTAAAGTGAATTATAATACGATAAGCATAAAGATTTATAGAACTAATGAAGTAAATATTCTTGTGTAAGTTATCGATTTCTAATCGGATTAAAACTCCAATATTCGTTTCCATCGCACTTTAAAGTAAATCCTCTCTCTATATAATTCTTACTGGAAAGTTTGTTTAACTCCAATTACTTAGTCAATATTTTTAATAATATATTTTTATTATAATACTTTTACTATTCAATGTTGTATACACTTCATTTCCAAAAGCAAAACCTCGAAAATGTATAGTGGATTAGTGAATATTATCAAATAAATTATCATTTTGTTTACGTAAATACTGCATCGCCTCATTTGAAACTTCGTACTTTAAATAATAATAATAATAATAATAATAATAATAATAATAATAATAATAATAATAATAATAATAATAATAATAATAACAAATTCATAGCCATACCTTTATCAGAATGTCAGGCTTAGTCAATAAATGAATTCAACGTGGTCTCTATTCGAAGTTCTATTTAATCGAATCCGATAGAAATACAGAGAGAAACTTCGAGAAAAGAATAATGTGACCTTGGTGGGACTGGAACTAACCTTTAAGAGTTCCTTTCAATTTACAGATAAATGCCTTAGGCACTTTCTTTCTTTTCTTTAAATTGACTTATTCACGAAAGTATCTGAGTAACTTGTCTCTATTTTCTACTCGGTTATATACGTTTTACAATCATTTCCGTTAATCTTGAACGACAGGAACACGAATACAAAAACATCTAAGAGAATTAAAATTCCAAACTCCCACACCGGGAATAGAACACGGGACCCCATACACGTTAGGTACACGTGCTAGTCACTAGACCAGCGGGGAAAGTAAGTGAAATGCATGTTGTAGTATCTGAAGTTTACACCTATTTCGTCCTGCTGTAATAATGTTTACCATATTCGTTACTTTGAGGAATGATATATATTATTCATATAGGTTCTATTACGTATTCGTCCCTAAATATTATAAAAATTATCACAATTATTCATGATCTTCCATGGAAATTCACTGGCGCATGCACAGTAGACAGACAGTGTAATTGAAAGGCGAGTTCAACAGATATTATATATTTCGCCGACATTATTTAATAGCTATGTAGAAGAGATAGCAAAAATGAGTTTTCATAATGAAGATGGAATTTCGGTATGAGATAGAATGATGAGGTGTATACGGTTTAAGGTTGATATGATATTTGTTGCAGAATCTAAAAAGAAAATTAATAAGATGTAGAAAACTTGAGAAAGGCTTCTGAAGAATATGGGATGAAAATAAATGTTAGAAAGATAAAATCCATGGTGATTGAAACGAAGCGATCGGTGTCAAATATAGAAGTAGGAGCGGAAAAAAAAAAAACAGGTGACTAGTTTTTGATGTCTGAGTAGTATTATTAGTGATATGACATGCGAACGTGAAATAAAAGCAAGGATAGAAATGGCGAAAGAAGCCTTTAGGATGAAGAAAATACTATTTTGTGGGGCCTTAGAGTTGAAAAAAAAAGACTCATAAAATGCTTCGTGCACTGTATTTTACTGTATTTATAGGACAGAAACATGGACATTACGCAGAAATGATGAGAAACAATTGGAGGCTTTCGAAATATGTGCGTGGAGAAGAATGGAGAGAAATAGCTGGGTCGAGAGGAAAGCCAATGAGAGGGTTGGAAATGGAAGGAGAAAAATATTATTAAGAAGAGGAAGAGAAACTGGTTGGAATATTGATTAAGAAGGAATTGTATCATGAGGGATGTGCTAGAGGGTATGGTGGCAGGAAAGAGAGGGAGGGGACGAATAAGACTATATAGAAACATAATTAGGCTATTGGCGATATCAAAACAGAAAAATCGTATGTGAAGATGGAGAGGTTAACAGAAAATTGTGGAGCATGGCAGCTTCTCAGCTGCGGTAAGTGACCTGCTGGTAATGGCGGAATACTTCTGATATAATGATGCTGACGATGCACAGTAGAAACAGAAAGATCCACTTTACTGTCATTGCTAATACGAATCACAATGCAAATTTCTACAAGTTGTTAAAATGCCTAGCTCTAAAGGCTGAAGAGAACTATCTGTTAGTCTGCTAGGATAAATTATAGTCGAGTAAAAGTGGAACAAACTCCCATTCAGATCGCTTGGGTTTTGGGCTGTGACGAGAAAGCAGTGAAGAAATTGATTTAGCGGTATGACAAATAATAATAATAATAATAATAATATTTTATTTCACAATTCATTTCTGCCAGTAGCTTTCGCCCCCTTACTCCCACTTCATGCTTACTCAGGAGGAAGCTGCGCGTCCCCAGGTTGGGAACCACTACTTTCCATTAAGGAGTTCTGATAGCCTGTTAGAAATTTGCATTCTGACTAATATCAGTAAACTGCATTCTTCTGTTTCTACTGCGCATGCACCAATGAATTTCCATGGAAGATCATGAATAATTCTGATAATTTATATAATATTTATGAACGAATATGTAATAGAACCTATATGAATAACATATATCATTCCTCAAAGTAACGAATACGGTAAACATTAATACAGCAGAATGAAATAGATGTAAACTTCAGATACTACAAAATGTATTTCACTTACTTTCACCGCTGGTCTAGTGGCTAGCACGTGTGCCTAAGATGTACAGGGTCCCGGGTTCGATTCCCGGTGTGGGAGTTTGGAATTTTAATTCTCTTAGATGTTTTTGTATTCGTGTTCCTGTCGTTCAAGATTAACGGAAATGATTGTAAAACGTATATAACCGAGTAGAAAATAGAGACAAGTTACTCAGATACGTTCGTGAATAAGTTAACTTAAAGAAAAGAAAAAACTGTCTGAGGCATTTGTTTGTAAATTGTAAAGAACTCCTAAAAGTTACTTCCAATCCCACCAAAGTAACATTCTTCTTTTACTTGTTCTCGAAGTTTCTCTCTGTATTTCTATCGGATTCGATTAAATAGAAATTCGAATAGAGACCACGTTGAATTCATTTATTGACTAAGCCTGACATTCTGATAAAGATATGGCTATGATTTTATTATTATTATTATTATTATTATTATTATTATTATTATTATTATTATTATTATTATTATTTAAAGTACGAAGTTTCAAATGAGGCGATGCAGTATTTGCTTTTGGAAATGAAGTGTATACAACATTGAATAGTAAAAGTATTATAATAAAAATATATTATTAAAAATATTGACTAAGTAATTGGAGTTAAACAAACTTTCCAGTAAGAATTATATATAGAGAGGATTTACTTTAAAGTGCGATGGAAACGAATATTGGAGTTTTAATCCGATTAGAAATCGATAACTTACACAAGAATATTTACTTCATTAGTTCTATAAATCTTTATGCTTATCGTATTATAATTCACTTTAAAATTATGATTTTTCCATTTCAAAACGTAGAACGAGAAATAAATATAATATTCTATTTGTTAAGGAAACCTTTCAAACAGTGCTGATTTCAGGGCATGATCTGTGGGAGAATTTGAGACTCTGTCGACATAAATTTCCCCCTTCGTGGCCATAAGTTATCTTCGATCATGCTCAAAGTGGACTAATAATGTTTTATCAGTTTTCTCTCATTCATATATTGACCATTACCGGGGGGAAATCTTCTGAAATCGTCAATGCTTATAATTAGGGTTTCATTACAAATCAAAGGATAATAATGAAATATTGAACATAATATTTTGTTCTCAGCTGTGGATTTTAGATTTGCAATTCATATAATGTCCCCTTCTAATGGAATTTGAGAGAAAAGTAGTTGCCAAAGATTTATTTAAAGAAATGTTCTCAGTCCTCTGATGAAAATAGGAACACACATAAACTTCTAATTGATAGACTAGTGACCCATACCACTCGACCAGTTCGTATGTCTTAAGTGCGTCTCTTTTGACTTTTGGGTAAAGTAGTTTCCTGCTTCACACTTCTTTTTGTTTATGTCGATACGACTATAAGTTTGTGGTGAATATTTGGCAGTTACAGGTCTTGCAATGTATAAAAGTCTTTTTCGTATAAATTATGTTCAATTTTACGTCCTAATAACTTATATACAACAGGTTGAATCTGTGAAACGATTGGGGTTAGATGATCTTAAATGTTTTCATAGTAAGGAGCCTGGATATGCAAACCCGCTCTACGTGGGGATTTACTTTTGAGAAATTTGGTACCACATATTGCGGAAAATGCTAGGGGAATATTTACCCGTAATGGTAATTCAGTGTAAAGAGTAGTTCCAAAAACGCGACGATGTCACAAAGGCTGTAATATGATTTTTGAACTCGAGAAAAAAGATTTTCTTCAAAAAAATAAAAAAGGACATTTATAAGCTTGTGTCTCGTTGGGAACGTCATTGAAGCCAATGATGATTATTACTAAAAATAAAATTCGTGTTTAAGATTTTTGAGAGCCGCGTTTCATGAATGACGAAAACTGCACGAACTTTCTTGTTAACCTGATATCAATGTTTAAAGATTCGCGATATATTACCCATTACACCTCAATACTAAAATTAGTTTACGTGTTGCTATATAACACCCTTCGTGGACCTGTCGTGACGCGGAGGGTTTCTTATAACTTCTAGATGTAGTTAAGAATAAAATGAAGTTATACATTTTCAGAACGGGACAAGTTTTCTTCAAACATTAAGACGAGACAAGAAAGAACCCTTCGAGAATCGAGACTAGACAAAAAAGAATCGTTCGAGAATCGAGACTAGACAAAAAAAGCCTTTCGAGAATCAAGACTACACAAGAAATAACCCTTCAAGAATCAAGACTAGACAAGAAAAAATCTTTCGATAATCAAGACTAGACAAAAAAGAATCCTTCAAGACTCAAAAATAGACAAGAATGAACCCTTCGAGAAGAATCAAGACTAGACAAGAAAGAACCCTTCGAGAATCAAGACTAGACTAGAAAGAACCTTTCGATAATCAAGACTAGACAAGAAAGAATCCTTCAAGACTCAAGAATATACAAGAAAGAACCATTCGAGAATCTAGACTAGACAAGAAAGAACCCTTCGAGAATCGAGACTAAACAAGAAAGAACCCCTTAAGAATCAGACTAGACAAGAAAGAACCCTTCGAGAATCCAAACTAGACAAGGAAGAACCTTTCGATAATCAAGACTAGACAAGAAAGAATCCTTCAAGACTCAAGAACATACAAGAAAGAACCCTTCGAGAATCAAGACTAGACAAGAAAGAATCCTTCGAGAATCTAGACTAGACCAGAAAGAACCCTTCGAGAATCGAGCCTAAACAAGAAAGAACCCCTTAAGAACCAGACTAGACAAAAAAGAACCCTTCAAAAATCAAGACTAGACAAGAAAGAACCCTTCGAGAATCAAGACTAGACAAGAAAGAACCTTTCGATAATCAAGACTAGGCAAGAAAGAATCCTTCAAGACTCAAGAATATACAAGAAAAAACCCTTCGAGAATCAAGACTAGACAAGAAAGAATCGTTCGAGAATCTAGACTAGACAAGAAAGAATCCTTCGAGAATCAAGACTAGACAAGAAATAACCGTTCAAGAATGAAGAGTAGACAAGAAAGAATCGTTCGAGAATCAACACTAGACAACAAAGAGCCTTTCAAGAATCAAGACTAGACAGGAAAGAACCCTTCAAGAATCAATACTAGACAAGAGAGAACCCTTCGAGAATCAAGACAACTAAGAATCCTACAAGAATCAAGACTAGACAAGAAAGAACCTTTCGAGAATCAAGACTAGACAAAAAAGACTCGTTCGAGAATCGAGACTAGACAAGAAAGAGCCCTTCAAGACTCAAGACTAGATAAGAAATAACCCTTCGAGAATGAAGACTAGACAAGAAAGAACCCTTCGAGAATCAAAACTAGACAAGAAAGAACCCTTCAAGAATCAATACTAGACAAGAGAGAACCCTTCGAGAATCAAAACTAGACAAGAAAGAACCCTTCGAGAATCGAGACTAGACAAGAAAGAACCTTTCGAGAATCAAGACTAGACAAAAAAGAATCTTTCGAGAATCGAGACTAGACAAGAAAGAGCCCTTCAAGACTCAAGACTAGACAAGAAATAACCCTTCGAGAATCAAGACTAGACAAGAAAGAACCTTTCGAGAATCAAAATTAGACAAGAAATAACCCTTCGAGAATCAAGACTAGACAAGAAAGAGCCCTTCAAGACTCAAGACTAGAAAAGAAATAACCCTTCGAGAATCAAGGCTAGACAAGAAAGAACCCTTCGAGAATCAAAATTAGACAAGAAATAATCCTTCGAGAATCAAGACTAGACAAGAAAGAACCCTTCGAGAATCAAAACTAGACAAGAAAGAACCCTTCGAGAATCAAGACTAGACAAGAAAGAACCCTTCAAGAATCAAGACTAGACAAGAAAAATCTTTCGATAATCAAGACTAGACAAGAAAGAATTCTTCAAGACTCAAAAATAGACAAGAATGAACCCTTCAAGAAGAATCAAGACTAGACAAGAAAGAACCCTTCGAGAATCAAGACTAGACAAGAAAGAACCTTTCGATAATCAAGACTAGACAAGAAAGAATCCTTCAAGACTCAAGAATATACAAGAAAGAACCCTTCGAGAATCTAGACTAGACAAGAAAGAACCCTTCGAGAATCGAGACTAAACAAGAAAGAACCCCTTAAGAACCAGACTAGACAAGAAAGAACCCTTCGGGAATCAAGACTAGACAAGAAAGAACCTTTCGATAATCAAGACTAGACAAGAAAGAATCCTTCAAGACTCAAGAATATACAAGAAAGAACCCTTCGAGAATCAAGACTAGACAAGAAAGAATCCTTCAAGAATCTAGACTAGACAAGAAAGAACCCTTCGAAAATCGAGCCTAAACAAGAAAGAACCCCTTAAGAACCAGACTAGACAAAAAAAGAACCCTTCGAAAATGAAGACTAGACAAGAAAGAACCCTTCGAGAATCAAGACTAGACAAGAAAGAACATTTCGATAATCAATACTAGACAAGAGAGAACCCTTCGAGAATCAAAACTAGACAAGAAAGAACCCTTCGAGAATCAAAACTAGACAAGAAAGAACCCTTCGAGAATCGAGACTAGACAAGAAAGAACCTTTCGAGAATCAAGACTAGACAAAAAAGAATCTTTCGAGAATCGAGACTAGACAAGAAAGAGCCCTTCAAGACTCAAGACTAGACAAGAAATAACCCTTCGAGAATCAAGAATATACAAGAAAGAACCCTTCGAGAATCAAGGCTAGACAAGAAAGAACCTTTCGAGAATCAAGACTAGACAAAAAAGAATCTTTCGAGAATCGAGACTAGACAAGAAAGAGCCCTTCAAGACTCAAGACTAGACAAGAAATAACCCTTCGAGAATCAAGAATATACAAGAAAGAACCCTTCGAGAATCAAGGCTAGACAAGAAAGAATCGTTCGAGAATCAAGACTAGACAACAAAGAGCCCTTCAAGAATCAAGACTAGACAACAAAGAACCCTTCAAGAATCAATACTAGACAAGAGAGAACCCTTCGAGAATCAAGACAACTAAGAATCCTTCAAGAATCAAGACTAGACAAGAAAGAACCTTTCGAGAATCAAGACTAGACAAAAAAGAATCTTTCGAGAATCGAGACTAGACAAGAAAGAGCCCTTCAAGACTCAAGACTAGACAAGAAATAACCCTTCGAGAATCAAGACTAGACAAGAAAGAACCCTTCGAGAATCAAAATTAGACAAGAAATAACCCTTCGAGAATCAAGACTAGACAAGAAAGAGCCCTTCAACACTCAAGACTAGACAAGAAATAACCCTTCGAGAATCAAGACTAGACAAGAAAGAACCCTTCGAGAATCAAAATTAGACAAGAAATAATCCTTCGAGAATCAAGACTAGACAAGAAAGAACTCTTCGAGAATCAAAACTAGACAAGAAAGAACCCTTCGAGAATCAAGACTAGACAAGAAGGAACCCTTCAAGAATCAGGACTAGACAAGAAAGAACCCTTCGATAATCAAGAGTAGACAAGAAAGAATTCTTCAAGACTCAAAAATAGACAAGAATGAACCCTTCGAGAAGAATCAAGACTAGACAAGAAAGAACCCTTCGAGAATCAAGACTAGACAAGAAAGAACCTTTCGAGAATCAAGACTAGACAGAAAAGAATCGTTCGAGAATCGAGACTAGACAAGAAAGAGCCCTTCAAGGCTCAAGACTAGACAAGAAATAACCCTTCGAGAATCAAGACTAGACAAGAAAGAACCCTTCGAGAATCAAAACTATACAAGAAAGAACCCTTCAAGAATCAATACTAGACAAGAGAGAACCCTTCGAGAATCAGGACAACTAAGAATCCTTCAAGAATCAAGACTAGACAAGAAAGAACATTTCGAGAATCAAGACTAGACAAAAAAGAATCGTTCGAGAATCGAGACTAGACAAGAAAGAACCTTTCGAGGATCAAGTCTAGACAAGAAATAACCCTTCGAGAATCGAGACTAGACAAGAAAGAACCCTTCGAGAATCAAGACTAGACAATAAAGAACCTTTCGAGAATCAAGACTAGACAAGAAATAACCCTTCGAGAATCAAGACTAGACAAGAAATAACCCTTCAAGAATCAAAACTAGACAATAAAGAACACTTCGAGAATCAAGACTAGACAAGAGAGAACCCTTCGAGAATGTAGACGAGATTTTTACAAAATTTACGAGACGAGACGAATTAATGTTATTTCTCGTCTCGTAGTAAACACCAGTGGGTGTGTCACTAATCACTTCATACACAGTTATTCCGAAAACTATTGATTGGACACTAATATTTGTCGTTTTCGATTTTTACATGTCACCCCCCCCTTTTTTACCTGCACTTTTGAATCGTATTTCAATAAGGGATGAAATTTGACTTAAGGATAATCGGGAAGTGTCACTATAAATCTCAGTGATCCTGAAAAGAATGGAATTCGACAATAATATGTCGTTTTCGATTATTTTTATGTTACCACTCCATTTTTCACAGACCCTGCTCCAAGGTGACCAGAATTTTCACTTGCGAAAACGGGACGCATACGAATCGGCTACGGGAAGGGAGGATATCTGACTTCCAGATTGCATTTTGGGACTCAGCAGTGTTCTCAATTTACAAAATACACAAGTAAGAGTGATAACACACCGTTTCTAACTTTGCGTGTACCACACAACAAATAATGGTTCCCGATTGCAAGTTTTACCCAACAATTCTTTAAACTAGTTCAACACTCAGAATTCCCATTCAATTCTCACTTGAACCACGAATACTCAATTCCCATTTGAAAATTCAGAAGTTCACGGCTGAACCTTGTACGAGTGTTGGTACAGAAGGGAGACTTTGCATTGGCGATTTATATTTTGAATAATAATTACGGGACACGTAGGTCATTTTTACTTAAAAACGGGACATTTAAGCGTCCCGTTCGAGAATCAGAAAAAACGGGACAACGGTTGGAAAAAAGGGACTGTCCCGGCTAAAAGGGACGTCTGGTCACCTTGCCCTGCTGTTCAGTTAGGATATGCATTTTAGTTAATTTAATATGGAAAGGTCCGAAAGTTGATAATTATGCCAAATATAATTTTAATGGCTTCAATAGTTATTGCGTGTTATGATTTTTTGTATAAAGCATGGTCCCCCGATCCCCTTATGATATGTAGTTTAATCAATGACCCGTGAGGGCCCTAGGCCTAAGATTAATAATCATGCCAAGTCTCATTTTCGTATCTCGTTTACTGACAAGTAAGTTCAACAATTAGTTTCTATAAAGTTATATTTTCTGGTAAGTAGTGAGAGGCTAATTTGTGTATGCATTTTGATTACAAGTTTGTTATTAACAGATTTAGTTAATTTTCTTTCCGTCTCATTTTAATTTTTTCAGTATTTGTTGCGTGATCGATTAGACAAACTCATATTTAATTTTACATGATAAGTCAATTTAATATTGAGCAACACATAGAAGAATCGGGACACTGTTTCACTTCGAAGGTCAAGAAAGAAAAAAAAAACATTTTTCGGACAATGTGAACAGAAGGAAAGAAATGATTGAAAGAGGAACAAAGAACATATGAAGAAATAACAAATGAATATTATTAGTGAAGGGAAGAAAAGTCTTCCTTTCTGTTTCATATATAGTAGCCAGTGGCGTAGGAAAGGGGGGCCCAGAGGGGCCGGCACCCCACAAAAAGGTCCGACAATGTACTTTGGTACTTTGATGTTTGTAATTTATTATATATTTTTATGTTTATATATTATTTTGTTTGTAATTTTTCTATATGTACCTATAACAGCACTTGGTCCCCCCCAAACACATATCCTGGCTACGCTACTGATAGTAGCAGTTTCTTTAATGGAGTCAAACAGGCTGACCGTGATTGGCAACACTACTGGCAAACTAGGGGCTGCGGTTTCCCTTTGCATGTGGTAAGAAACTTGAGAAACCATGTCTTGATGGCTCCCCTATAACATCATAAGTGACTTCAGTTCCGCACACACCGCGTCTGTGGTGTTTGTTGGGGTGGATCGAAGTAGGTACATGGTTCACTGTGGTAATTTAAAATAAAAATATATTTTTTAATGTTCCACGGTTTTCTGACTAGCCTAAAGGAGACGGTGATGATAAGAAACGAAGGAAATGGTGGAATTAAGAAAATGGGAGGAAACGGAAGAACCCCGAGAAAACTCCGTGCACGGTGTTTGTCCACCATAAAGTTTACTTGACATGAGCTGATCCAAGGAAGAATTCCATGTAAGAAGAGGTCAACGCTCTACCACTGAAGTAAGTTAAAATAAACGCTATCGTTAGAATTATAAATTTCTTTGTGCTCCTTGACATGCGGTAGTTTATGTTTTTCGTATGCAAAAAGAAAGAAAAAGTGAACTATTAATAGTAAAAGTCAATTGTGAGCCATAGTTATCATGTTAGATATTTTGACACTGTGCACTTTGGTCACCATAATGATTTTTTGAATGTTTAACCAAAGAATCTTTGTTATTTCAGAGTTCTATCGTTTTGACTTGAAGAAGTCCTCTTTGATAAAACTATGTTTGTGGATAATCATTGCTGTAGCGAATTGTGTAATGGATTTAGCAGCAGCAATCTGTTATGGAATCGATTACGGAAATTATAAGGTAAATCTGATATTCAATCGACTAAATATTGTCATATGAATGCTTTAATATTAGATATCACACAAAATATCTCATCGTCAATATGATCATGAGGGATTTTATTGAAACTTGGTACTGTTAATTAATCTTAATAAATGTAAACTCCAGCGTATACCTGGGATCACGGTGGCTCAATAATACAGCACCTTCGTCTGGGGAAAGAAGTTCAGGTCATATGAGTTTGTGGTTGACAAGATCGTGTCTGTGGGTTTTCTTGGGATTCTCCCGTTTTATTTTCATTAATAATCTTCTCCTTTAGCCCCAAAAGAATAATCAAGAGACGTTCAATTAAAAATTCTATTTCATTTTATGTTTTCTTTCCCATGAACAGGTCATAAAATATTTTGGTCATCACGATCATTCGACATGAACCCAATCTATGGTTTGAAATTCAGTGTCCGTTTGAACCCTGAGGCTATGGACATATAGCTTAATGTTGGAGCCAAACCACGAGTGCTTCTTCAAGGAATCGAACTCGGGTCTTCCGCGGCGATGATGGCTTATGCAGTAAGGGGACGTTAGCTCTGTAGCTCAGATTCCAATGAACGAAACTGGGGATTTGACCCCATAAAGCCATCCCAGGATTTTGTGATAAATATTTAGAGTGTAAATAATGGTACAAAAATTGGGACCTGTATTGCTTTTGTGAAACAAAACTTGACAAATTGAATAGAAAAGCAGACTGTAATGTAAAAAGGGTTAGAAAAGGGTAAAAGAAAGGATTAACGTAAGGATGGGAAATACGTATTTACTACAGTACCTTTGGTAGTCGGTGGCGATGAACCTTCATGGATGTTCTTCTCTGCATGACCATAGCGTATGGATGGATGATAGATAGTGATTCTATGGGAGTCCAGGAGCCTTGTCAATATTTACTTCCAATTCCAATGATAAAAGAATTCAGTTAGCAGTCATAGGCGTCAAAACATAAAATAGAACTTTTACCAAATGTGGTATTCATGGCTGTGTCTCAAAGATACGCTTTGACGATGATATACTCTCCTGTCTCTTAATTTATGCAAAAGTTAACATAACGGAAAAATAGTGAATAACGGAGAATTCTTTACATGTCAAAGAATTGGTAGGTATTCCATCACGTCGAAATGTATCCTTTAGTTTTGATCACGATCATATGTCAATGAATTGTGCGTTTATTCATTCGAAAGTGCAACACTTGCGGTATTGACATTTGCGGTACTGCGACATTTGCGGTACTTTGAATATCGACATTTGTGGCACTGGAACATTTGCGGTACCATTGACAATAACTTATTCTCCAAGCTGAGAGAGAATATTTACGGGTATTCAGTTGGAGAACAGGCACACAGTATCAACTGCTGCAAAAAGACCAAGTTTTATCAGTTGTTCTAGGGGGAAATAACATGACTTTCAGGATATCTAGGATTTTTGTATTCTGAAATATTCTTCTTTCTTCATTTTCAACATATTGAGTGAGATATTTGAATTACGCGTAAGTATTACGAGATCATCCGAAGAACAAATTGCTAGCGGAGTGACTTATTACAACAGTTGTCCATTGACAGGAGCATATTTAGGGTCTCTTGGTCAGATCTATAGTTCAGAATAAGTATAAAAAAACAAAGTCAAAATCAACTTTCAATGAATTAGTAATTTATTTTTCTGATTTACAATTGAGTTCAGTTAGTACGTTAGTTGATAGGTTCTCTTCTGGAACAAACAAAAATTACTCGAACTTTTGAATGTGTGCCATTATCCTCAAGAATTTCTTGGCATCTTTCGAGGCTATATATTCATTTAATACGTTTTCTATTTTTCTGTCCATCTTATGCACTGACGTCGTCTACGTTTGCCTTCAATGTTTAATGTTCTGCTTGCATATAGGTAATCGTTGTACACAGCCTCACGTTCTAGATACTTCACCAAACACCACAATTAAGAGTTGACTTATCTAATGGTTTGAGTTTGTAGTTTCACCGTTTAACATTATTTGTTCTGTGCTGTTGGTTCGAGCAGTGGCACATGGAGGTGTCAATATTGGGAGTGATGAAGTACAGTTCTACAAAATAATCTAATAACTTCTCAAGTCTTTCGTGATGTGGTGGAAAGCCATCAAAATCGACATCACCTCTGGAACTGATTTATAGTCATTTGTGAGTCCTAATTCGTGAACCTTAATCCATAAGCACTGATTAAAATGGAATTACACCCACTATTGTGCGATTCGGGGAACAGTGTTCTTAGAGATGTTATCGCAGCATGATCGAAATCCAATCTGATTAATTTCGGATTCCAATCATTAACATTAGCCTTAACGAAACTGAGAAATCTCTAATACGTCTTAGTACCCCTTGCTGGTAAGAAAAGAGACAATGTTTGCTTCCTCCAAGTCACTTCCGATGTCTAAGCGTAGCGTGCTCAGTTGTAAACTGTCTTCCCTTTGCAGTGCAAAATATTAATATATTTCCTTCCTCTGTGGTGTCATCTGAAAGCGGAAAGTTTGTCTCATCATCTATCGTCAGAATATAGGCTACACGCATTCCACGGGGTGTACCGGAAATGTCCCACTGTGTAAGGGAAAGTTTTGAACAGTACCGCAATTGTCCCAGAAAAAAAAACTGGTTTTCTCATTGTACCGCCAATGTCCAGTACCGCAAATGCCTGATACCTAATCATTCTATGATGTATAATCAACAGCTACTGTGCAGGGGTAAAAATGAATTTGGAAAGGTAGGGGGACGCATGATGTCACACCGTCCCCCGTGCCTATCTTTGCCCATTGTAATTTTTTAGAAAGTGGGAGGACGCTACAGATATTTTCTGGAAGTGGGAGGACGGCGTCTCCCCGCGTTCCCCATGCACTTTTATCCCTGCTACTGTGTAGATGTGAACGTCAGAATAAGTGAACGTTAGGAATGAAGGAAGAATGTAGGAAGAAAGGTTTCAGAAACCCGCTGGGTTATTTCTATTACGGCATATATTAAATAGAATAGAAAAAGATTACAGTCAAGGAAGTATTTTGTGTCTGGATGTAAGGAAAATATACAGTGTTTAAATAAAAGTTAAATGCGAACTGATTTTGAATTAAAATTATTGACGTTTCAATGACTGTCACTTCAAATCAGAAATGATAATTTCCAAAGTGAGCTCCATTAAGCATATTTTATATCCACTTCACATACTTTTCACATCCACCATGTGTCCATCTCACAACGTTATTAGCGTTTAGTGCATACTTCGCAACATAACCTCGAGAGAGCTCTATAAGCCCAATCAACCGCTTATAGGACGTACTAATGATGTCCATGGATTCTCAGGATCCAGCATCAACCAATACCTCTGCATAGTCATGTACATGTAATGTAGTATGGGGTTTCTCAACCTAAGGTTACGAAAGGAGGTGAAAAAGCTAAATGCAATTAGGATTTAGTAGCTGAAAAAAATTAAAGATTGTTTCGAAGTAGAGACACCAAGTTTCGCCTTTTAAGATTCGCTTAATGTAAAATTACATTGGTAATATTAGCAAGGAATGACACAAAAATTATATATAAAGAAATATGAATATATTTTAAAAATACATACCAATACCCAATTACTGTCTATGACTAACAAGGAGAAAGCAGACTTTGGAAATAAACTTCGGAGCTATTTTTTGCAAGGTGATAGTGCACATTTAAAGTGTTCATATTACTAACTGGGAGAGCGCAATGGCCTAAAAAGCGTCTTAAAACTTTCGACTTTCGTCGCATATGTCGTACGTTGCGCAAATTTATCAACTGACGGCGTGGCAGAATCAGTAGTGTCTGTGACTCACGTACCAAGGGTTCCGGATTCGATTTTCGCTGGGGCCATTTCGTTATATTTCGACAGAACTTATTTCGACCTAGCCTAGTGTTGAGCTAGCCTAAGTCTTGTGTGGGAGATTAGTACTTACATATGACGTGTAGTATGTGTATATGGTGAGTTATTTATGCTTTCATGTTCTAAAGAAAAAAAATAGACTCACCTTGATTTTAGTGTGTAAAAAGACCAGCCCCTTCTAAAGTCATGTCTCCTTCCACCTTAATGACAACTTGTTGGCTACATTCTGATAGGCTATGCATGTATCATCATAACCAGATATCGGAAATACTTGGAAATATAGGCTATATAAAATTTACGTATTTTTGTCATTTTAGGCTTCACCATCCGCATTTATGATGTCCATGTTCTTACGAGGATATACAATGTGGGTTATAAACGTGGCTCTCGTCATATACATTTCCTATTCAACATGGCATCTGCAGCGAGACCTTCTTAGGGGCAAGCCTTCAAAGGTAAGAATCAAAAATAACTAGTTACAATCTTTCGCTTTTGTGAAGGGAGATGACAGTTTGGTGGGTGCTTTTCCCCTAACGTTACGACATTACCTGTTCTAGTATTAGCCTGCTTCAACTCATCGAAAGCAATTGATAGCGATTTTTCCTTTTTAGCAAGAAGAACTTATTTTCATTCAATATCACAAAACTAGAACCTTTTTATTTCAAGTGTGCCCTCGAAAATATGTGAAACATATTTTGGCCCCGCCCCTGCCAACCTCTTACGGCCCCCACCAAGGATCTTATAAAATAGAGGATCTGCCCTTACAACAAAATCTTGAAGCCATACGTCACACTTTCACCACCCCTACTCTGCCCACTCCGCCCAATAGGATCGCAATGTTTTGAGCCAACAATCATGGCGGAAACGAAAGCAGCCAATCAGACGATGACAAACGAGAGTAGCCAATCAGACGTGCCAATGCTCGGTTGTTTTTTTGACTTCATCGATTTAATATGATGAAGATAAATATGGGCAGATCCTCTATTTATAACATCCTTGGCCCCCACGTAGATTTAGATTATTAAAAATAGATTATCTCTCCGATCCCTCTATTGTGACCGGAAATGATAAAACTACCACTACCGGTTTTAATATTAAATATCCATAATTTATAAGTCTTTCGTGGTTTTATAATATCAAACGCGAACTCACTTGTTCAAAAAAAGAAAAAGAAAGAAAAAGAAAGAAAGAAAGAAAGAAAAAGAAAACAAAAGAAAAGAAAATGTTAACTCGGGAACATTAAATTAGAGGATAATGGAAGAAGAAAACTATTATCTGTTCAGCCTTAGCTCTAAATCGCGATAAATAAATCACGCTTATTTTTTATTGGTCTCGTACTTCTCCGTGAAACAGGTTACCACATTCAGTTAACAATTTTACTATGAAACAACTATATTGTAATGATTTTGATAGAGTCAATAATGGTCCGAGATTATATTAAAATAACCAAGAAAGTTCTGTCGCTTATTTAAACACCACCTTAGAACATCGATATGTCACCTAAGACGTGCCTGGAAGTCCCCATCAGCATCGACGACCTTCTGCCAACGTCTTCTAGAAGGCCATGGATTCTATCGCGGCAGAACTTGGTAGGCCGTGAAGCGAAGAAGGTATCAAGTGCATTTTGCACCTCTACTAGAGATTTGAACTGGTATCCTCTAAGGTGATTATCCAAGGAATGGAACAGGTGATAATTGGAAGATGCAATGTCCGGGGAGTCTGGCGGATGCAATAGTATTTCCTATCCAAGGCGTAGAATGGTGTCGCGGGTCATCCTAGCAACTTGGGGTTTAGCGTTTTACTGTAACAGGAGAACCCCTTTGCGATTCAGAAGTGCTGGCTCCAGAGTTTTGAGTTTTCCTTGAACACGCCTTAACTGCTGCCAGTACACAGTTACATTAAAGCTCTGACCATCTGGCAGCAATTCCCGTGAGCAGCCCACCAAACAAACAGGATGACCTTCTTCTGCTGCAGTACTGGTTTCGGCTGTTTTGAAACCGGTTCATGAGATTCTAACCAATGATGACGGCGTCGTGGAGCTTCATACAGAACCTATTCCTCATCACATGTTAACACCCTGACCACAAATAGCTTCTTCCTCAGATGAGACAGCGAAGAAACACAGGTATCTGCTCGCGTTGCCTTCTGGCCCGGAGTCAAATCATGTGGGAACATCGAGCCAACTTCAAGTGCTTCCCAAGTTAATGGAGATGCTGCCGAATGGTTTCTTCATTCACACTGAATAGTAGTCCCAGTTCCTCACACGTCTGGCCACTGTTCGTCTCAATTGCTGCTTGAAGATCTTGATTTTTACATATGTTGGTTTTCAGGCACGTGGTGCATCTTTGAGTGCTTCGTCACCGTCGTTAAACTTGTTGAAACACCGCTGCACGGTCCGCGTAGTCACGACACCCTCACCAAAGGTCTGGCATATCTTCCGCCCCGCTGCAGCGGCGTATGACCCCAGTTTGAACTCGTACAGCACACATACCCTTATGACGCTCTGTGGAGGTCATATGTTCACTCTGTCCTTACGCAAGTTCACGGTGTAACTGAACTGTCACATCCAACTAGTATGTTGGATATACCCACACCAACAACTGACATTCGCCTTATCTCCATTCGCATTCAACTCACGGTGTGAGGGCCAATGGAACACAGACTTACGCAAAAAGCGACACACTTTCTTAGTTACCTTTATAATACAGATTATTTCATAATATTGTAATCATGTATGCTTAGTAAACTAATAAAATATACATTTAAACATGTGCAGTGAGCGTGGCGCCAATTCAAGTACCGTAAGACGGGGTTACTTTGCACAAAATATGAAAAGAGTTTCAACATCTAATTGTATTTTGGCTATAATGTTGGGGATTATCACCAGTTCTAATTTCCCGGGGGGGGGGGAGTTTGTTGTACAGATATGTAAAGCAGTTACTGTAAAGGCCGCCAAAATTTGAAAGATATCACGTACAAGAATTTCCGTCGAAGTTAAGTCAGTTTCGTAGAATACGACTGTGTATAATGGGACTTTGAAACAATAGTTGAAATTGAAGTGTGAAACGTTTCAAAGTCATAAAAAAGCGAAACTGGGAGAAGGCGGTTTCATCCTTTACTCGGGGTTACTTTGCACCGGTCCAAAATACCTCTTAGATAGGAAATTGTTACTACTGGAACCTCCTGCATTCTAAATTTAGGTAAATTTCCTATTTCGATAGATGCCGAATTGAGTTTCTTGTTGGAAAATAAATTATGAACAGTAGCGGATCCAGAAAAGTAGTTTGAGAAGGGCTTCACTCACAAAGGCTTCGTTGTTTTAGAAATCACTAGACTTTTGGGAGGGCTTGAAGCTTATACGCATAGAAGTGTCTTAACATGAGACTTTTTAAAAAAGGAAATCATGCAATTTGGGTGGGAATCAGCCTGAAAATCCCAAACCCTGTAAATTTTCCACTAATTACGGTTGAGATTATATTCTTGGACATAAGGAATAACAAAAGCAAATCAGTTCATGGAGATTTTTTTTTCTGTTCCTGAGTTGGCATTTTTGTAGGATATATGCTAAACTATTAGGATGTGGTTCCTGTGCTGGTACCAGAAAATGCAAAATTTTCTTAACAAATATTGGTAATTCATATTATGTATCAATACCGGCACCCTCATTCTAACATCAATATTTGTAGACTGCATGCTGTTTTGTGTAGGAAGTGAAATGTATAAATATTGAAGGTAAAACTTAGCACAGAAACGTTATGTTCGTATGTTGAACATACTTTTTTGTATGTTGTGCAAAGTAACCCCACCAAAGGGGTCACGTTGTACCAAAGTTTATATTTCAATAACTATGGTCATACTGAAATTTACTAATGAACTTGCACTAATGTTTTCCTATTATATGTTCAAAATACAGTGTTTTAAATCATTATGTTTGTAAGTTACATGTGATTTTCTTTAAAATTCCTTAAATTTTGTGCAAAGTCTTACGGTATTCGAAAAGATAAGGTGACGTGAATCCTTTTTCCGTGAGTGATGCAAGTACTGCACTCAATACATGATTTTTTTTTAATTCACGTCTATAATAATTTACTCCTCCCCGTGCAAGAGTGAGAGTGTGCATCACTAACCAATCATATTTTTGTACAGTGGAAAGATACAATTTTTTTTTTTTTTTTTTTTTTTTGTATCTCCGTTTAGAGGAAGCAGGAACAGGTAATAGTATCGAAACAAAAGAAGTAAAAGTTCTTGTAACGAGCCTTATTTGACCTGGTCTTAGGCTACTGTTAATGCTTTGTGAATATTAATTGATTACTTTACTGTACTAGCATACTTGATTAAATTTAAATTAGTCACTTAGTGGTAAGTAAATATTTGTAGTTTGAGCTTTACCGTTCCTCTGCAAGACAGAGATTATATGACACATCCGCCTATAACTTAACGTGGGATCCCAACCACATGAGCTCCGAAGAATCCAGCCTGCTTGCCCCGTACCACAATTTCAATTATTGGGCACACAAGAAAAAGTTTGAAATTGTGCAGAGTTACATAATTGATTCGACACTACATTCGAAGCATAGGTAATTTAAATACCGAAGTTCTAAAAATTGAAATATGTTATCTATGGGCCAGGTCGAATGCAAATCGAAAGGAGCTACATATCTTTCTTACTGTTATTTACGAGTATAATTCTAGAAATTGGGTAAATACACATACTTGTACACTTTGACAGTTTTTTATAAACATCGTTTTCAAAAAAAAAAAAAAAAAAATGCAGGCTTTGACAGCTTATTAAAATTTTCTCAGGCTTCAGATGTTATAGAACGACCACTGTTTTAATGTACAATTCTTGTCGTTATTGTAGGATTGGGAAACCCAATCATCGTTATTTCAACCTCCACCATATAGGCCTTCGTACCTGATGCCAGGGTCGCCTACAATGGATGGAAGAGGCAAAGAAGATTATATATATCCAAGGTATTGTTCATAAATATTTATATTTTAAACAATTCATATTTTTATATTATTATTTTAACACTTACAATGTACTTTATTATCAGAACAAAGTAAGTTATAAGTACAGACCGGATGTTTAGGCATTAAAAACCTTGAAAATATTCAGGCAAATAGGCACTTAAAATTTAAAGAAATAGACAGTAGAATGGGCATTAAAATGTAACTCGGAATGATGAGATAAGTACTGAATATAAATTAAAAAAGAAGATAATGTTCAATGAATATAGACACATACCTATAGCTTCTTTTAATATTTTTTTTTTTTTACTGTATAAGCCTATGTAAAACCGAAGCTTGACATGTATTGTATGTACGTATATTTGGTAAATACATTCTCTATAGTACTTTGTTACTACACATAACAGTCTAAATTTTATACACTTATCAAAGTTTTACAGCACTTTATCAGTACACATAGCAGTCAAAAGTTTTATGATATCTTATCACTCCAAACAACACATATTTCTCGCAAGAAGCAGAATCCTTTCTTGAAATAGTAAATTATATATGTTTTCCCCAATAAAGAATTATTTTGAAGAAAATGTATAGAATAGGTAACATTAGACACTAAAGCAATTATTTAGGCAGAAAATGGGCAAAATAGCCAAAATAAAATTGGCTTTAATTGAAACTATAACCTCCCATAGTAAACTTTAAAATGTTATTTTTAATCATACCTTTAATAGTAAAGAATAGGCATTTTGGCTAACATCCAGTCTCTAGTTATAAGAAAGTATATGACAAATATTGGAAACATAAACATATTACGATATGTAACAATAAGGAAAGTGGTTAATATTATAAATGCATTATAAATTTGAATTAAACCGTAAATGATTTTTTTTTTTTTTTTTACTATGTTGCTCAATATTTCTAACAAACAAAGCGTTTTGCACAATGGTGTTCTTTCTATTAATATAAAAACGATTCCTGGTTGTATATTCTAATTTAAGTAAAACATATCTGGTGGCTACGTCATCATTTCTCTCTTCTTCTTGGTCTCCGTCTTTTCTAATATTATACAGTTGGCGTCATAATTTACAGATACTATTACTTAGAAAAGTCCTGTCCCAGTTTCATCCTTCTGAACCAGGGATGTTATAAAATAGAAGATCTGTCCATACAACAAAATCTTGAAGTCATACGTCACAGTTTCGCCACCCCAACTCTGCTCACTCCGTTCAATCAGATCGCTGTGTTTTGAGCCAAAAAAACACGGCGGAAACAAAAGTAGCCAATCAGACGATGGCGGAAATAAGAATAGCCAATCAGACGTGCCGATGCTCGGCTGCTTTTTGGCTTCATTGAGTTAATAGAACAAAGATACATATGAGCAGATCCTCTATTTTATAACATCCTTGTTCTGCACCGATAATTTGTTTTCTCCGATACCTCCAAGTTATCATTGTTAATTAATTGACGAAAATTTTTCCCCCGAATAGTTCATAAATTGCCTACAAAAGACATATCTATTTTTTTTTTATTGGTAAAGTTCCCAAGATAGCTGACACATTTCCACGTTGAATAGCTATACTAATGAGAAATGCTCTAGCTCGGGTATATCTTGATTTCTTTATATTATATAAAAGTAGTGATAGTGTAGTCGGTAAAGATACCTGCGGTATACTTTTTTAAAAATACATTTTACTTCTTTTGTCTTTAAAGTGAATAGTGTGAAACTCAGACTAACATCAAATAAAAGTGAATAGTGTTATATAGTGCCCATAGTTTCCTCCTGTAGAGTACATTTTTCTTCATTGGACATTTCATGGATCTAGATATTTAAACACCAACAAAAAATATTTTCGACGAACTTAAAACCTTTGTTACTGAACTCACTCTCTCTCTCTCTCTCTCTCTCTCTCTGTGTGTGTGTGTGTGTGTGTGTCTGTTATTTCAATTTTGAGTCCTCCATTCGATAGAGCATTAAAAACTACCTAAAGAAAATTATGGAATTTTTCGAGTCACTCTTACCGTTCCCGAGATATTGGCCAAGAAAGTTCCGATTTCGAGTGATTTAAGGAGCCATATCTCCGGAATCGTAAGTCATAGAGAGATGATATTGGTGTTGATCAATACCTAAGAGGATGGTGAATATTTTGGTGCTAAATAGTAACCGTTGGCCACTGGCAAACTGGCCACTATTCCGCAGATATTGGCCAAAAAAAATTCGGATTTCGGGAGATTTAAGGAGCCATACCTCGGGAACTGTAAATCATAGAGAGATGATATTTTGGGAATTTTTCAATTTTGAGACCTCCATTTTGAGCATGTATCTTCGTGAAAACAATATATCATAGAACGTTTTAACAGAACTCTTAAACAAAACATGTGGATAAAATTTAGTATTCAAGGAAAATATAAATGGATAGATGTATTACAAGAATTGTTTAATGAATATAGTAATAAAGTACACAGAAGAATTGGTATAAAACCTGTAGAAGTTAATAAGAAAAATTAATTCTTTTTAAGATCGTTCTGGCAATGTTTTTACAGCATTGTCAGCTGGTTTCTTCTACCTAAGTGCTTTTCTTTGCCATTCCTGTCACTGATTTTCTCTCCAAGATGCGCTTATGCCTTCATTAATTACGCAACCCTGATACTAAAAGCTGGTTATCATCAATTCCCACCAATCTGTTCGTTAGTCAGATTTGAGTTTAGCAATGCTATATGAGACGTGGATCTACTGCTTAACATGGGATCCAAACCACATGAGCGCTAGCCAAGAAAAGAACCTGGGTCTTCCATGCCAAAATCAATGTGTTCGTGTTATGTACAGCATGTGTATATTCATATTACTGGAAAGTTTTACACCTAACGGCCAATAGAGATGTTCGCTACAAGATCCAATAGCATGAAACTGAATTAGGAAACCCTCACCAGAGATGGAATTTTTTTCCTAACTCACATTCACACTTACATTCAATTGCCCTTACTGTCCAATATTATTCTTACTCTCAGCCTCGCTCACACTTACCTTCAATCAACTCACTCATACTTACCTGTGTGTATTTAAATGAGGATGAGTAAGGGTCAGAGCAGTCTTCATGAGGGCAAATGAGTTGCGTGGTCCCATGCCAAAACGGACTAACTGTACATTTTTGATGAAATTGAAACAGAATGACATTTGTGTCGAGAACTGAGAAGTTCATCACTTGCCATATAATCCACTCATCACAACAACTTATCCTTATTCCTTGGCAAACTAAGAAAGGTGCAAACCTGATTCATTCTGGCATGATAAAACTCTCAGATCTAAACATCGCTGTATCTTAATTTAATCAAAAATGTAGTTAGTTCCTTTTGGCATGGGACCACCCAATTAGGGTGCCTATCTCTGCCCCTCATACAAGAGATGGTCGATCTGGCACGGAGACTCTGTGGTCTCTTAAATTTAGTGCGATTACTGAGATTTAATTATACGAATCTAATTAATACAAAAACATACTCATAACATCTTTAATTATTTTGAACTGCCAAAAGCGAATGGTGCTTTAAATAAAAGGTTGAATTTCTTGTTAGAGAAATTTAGGTACTTATATAAGTGTTTATTTATTCTTTTTTTAGTGAGATTTTGGTTTATTTCGTTAAAATTTTTAATGAATTGCTAGTAATATTGGTTCTATCGGCGCTAATCTGTCTTCAACACTGTGGAGGACTGGTAAGACCGTACCATATACAGTATATGTATGTATGTATGTAAAAAGCGATGTTCAAAATATGTTTGAAGTTGAGAAACAACGCTGTGAAGGATCAGGGGAGCAGAGTTGTCTTCAACATTGCGAGGCGGGCAGATTTCTGAGGTGAATCTGTTGTATATTATATATCAGGCAATGTAGATGAAGAGGCAGTCGAACACAAATCACCACATTTCTCCCCCCCCAAAAAAAAACGCATTTCAAATCTGATTATTGTTGGACAGTCCCCCAGTTCCAAGATGGGAGTACATGTCCCCCTCATCTCCCCGGGATTTGCGCCAGTGATTGGTTTTACATTTTTCTCTCCCACTTCTAAATTTGAAACAGATTGCATTGTTCGAAGCATTATTTTTCCTGGAATGCACCGTCTATTCCTAAATATCATTTTCTCATAGACGGATTACTTTCTAAATTTTCGACATTTTTCATCGACTTTCTTTCATCGACTGAACCTAACTAAGAAATTCGAGCATAACAAAGAATTACTTGATGATTATTTTAATAAACTCATGCACACTTATAATTTTGAAAAAAAACAACAAACAAACAGTAAGTTAAGTAACTTTTGCCATTGCACAATTTGAACTACAAACACATACTTAATAAATAAATGGTACATTTATAGCACACTGTAATTGTAGCATGAATACCGTATATTCATTTTATTTGTACATTTCTCCTCCATAAGTAAAGCTACTCTCATATCATCTTAATGCTCAAATTCATGTCATCTTAATATAAATGTATCTCTGTTTCGCAACTGCAAACGAGAGTAACAAAACAAATTGTTTAAGTGTTTGCTTTTATTTACTCAACATGGCAGTATAAATAATATATAGCTTCTAGTCCTAAGAGGTTTATGACTATTGACTTTAGCATCTGCAATTCTTACGAAACACATCAAGTATGCACAGTTCCATCCATCATTTTATATATAGAGACAAAGGCTTCTGTACATTCTCTCTTATTTATATTGTTTTTGTTACCTAGTTCATAATAAAATACTATTGATATATTTAATATAATCAGCACACATACACAATCACAATCACAACGTTTAAATTACGATGTCTTTTCTGGCAAACTGTGAAATAATATATATATATATATATATATATATATATATATATATATATAATGAGGTTTCAAAACAACACTGACAACGTTTGGGAAGTAATTCCTCACACAAAGATACCAAGATAAGACAAAAAGCATATACCATATCCTGGGTGCACACAGATGCTTCCTTTCGGAGTTATAGGCTGCCAAAAAATGAAAAAAACAAACTTTAAAGGTCTATAGTTCCTAAAGTATGGGACCTACCATAGTCGGGTCAGGACTTCACTTAGAAACTAGTACCCTGTTCAAATATCCACGTTTCAGAATCCTATGGTATTCACGCAACAACTTTTATAGAGAGAGTTTGGCTTTGGTCATATAGTCTGAAGTACTCACCAACTACCTCTATAAAAATTGTTGCCGAAGTACCACAGCGTGTATTCCAACTCAAAGTTATGTATTGTTTAAAACATTTACGATATACCTAGGTAACAAGTGACCAGAGGTGGCATTTGCCTCTCTTTTCCCATGTATATGGCCATGACCTAAACCCTCCAAGGACAATTTTTCCACTATCTTACGTATGACATAACATGAAACGAACTTTGAATGAAAAGTGTAATTTCAGTAATTTCTGTTAATATTGGAGATTGATCATCTCGAAATAGAAGTGTGTGTGTCTCGTCTCGGCGAAGTCTCGATATGTTGAGTCTTCTCTCGATTTATCAATGTCCGTTTCGATCTCGGTCCCGTAACGCTATCATCCATACTTCACAAAGGCAGCGATGACAGACAAACACAACTACTGATGGCAGATTCGATGATTTTAGAGGTACACCATTCCTAAGACCCATAACTGCTTTGTAGAACACTGCCAATACTTCTTTATGCCTCTTTCTTGCCTTTCCCCCTACCTCTACTTGGCTCTTACTGTTTTTCTGTGTTGCCTCTCCGAGTCTCCTTTGATGACAACATGATCCACTCACTATTTCAGTCACTTATTGGAGAAACAGGAGAGGACTAAAGTGGTCTTTTCCATAAATTGCTTTTCTCTGGAACCCCCTTAAAAGCCATTGCCTGCTGAATATTAGAAGTAGTTTCTCATGAGAAAATCTTATCAATCTGTTTTCAGTCAGTAGACATATGTCTAATAATGATGTTTGGTGTTTAATCCATTTCAAGCACAAACTTATTGATCAATGTGAGCAGTGGTGAATGTGATTTTAGAAGATTTACCTTAGGTTAGATTTTCAGTACACGGGGGAGTCAAAGTATATACTGTGAAAATACTAATAATCTACGTTGAGGACGATCTGGAGGGATTTCATAGCCCCGAAGGAGAACATTTCCTTCTGGGCCGTCTCCTGAAGTTATTATTGAATGTGAGACAGTGAAGTTGAAAGGATACAGTTAGTGGAAAATGGCATGCTCTCACTAAAATCAGAGATAAAATAGAATGATTGAGATCGTATACTCGCTATTTTTTATATTTTATAATTGACTTACGTTATAAAATCTTAGAACAAGTTGCCTAAACTTTTTTACTACTGCAATCAATTCATGTACATTTTAGAGTAAGTATTTTCAAATGAAACAACTAATTAAATTGTTTTGTAGGGATGATAATGCTGCTGCACCTTCAAGGATAATCGATGCTTACCAACCCCAGCGTCCCGATGTCGCTCCTTGGGTACACGGTGAACCGGACGTGGAACTGCGACGGAAAGTACCAGATCCATGGGATTCTCGAGCTAATACACAGAAAAATCCGCAGAATTTTGAGTTCAATTCGAGTGGTAGGCCACCACAGCCTACATCCCCATCATCATTTACGCCTTCATATGCCTCTGCCTACTCCCAAAGGGCGCCATCGTCTAATGCCGCCAACAGTATAAGCATTCCTCGGCCTGATTATTCACCGCCCAGTGAGCCAAGAAGAAAGCCCATTGCTCCACCGCAGCCACCAGCTTCAACTCATCTGGGAAGCAACAATTGGGAAAGAAGGGATCCGACAAACTACGGGGATTCAACAAGAAGTAATCCTGCAACATTGCCATCAACACGTAAGTAAACGACAGAAATGTTGCAAGAAGCGTCGTTTTATCTTAACACCCCCAGAATAAAACTATCGTAACTATAAAAGGTCAATTTTACAAGTAAGCCAAACAAAATCGTTCTATCTAAAGAAAATCTATTATCTTTACTGTTTTTCAGAATTGTATCGTTATTTCAGTATTTATAGTATTTATTATTGAAGAGAACATATTTTTTTCTACATACGTACAAGGTGGAATTATTACACATTAAAAATTGATAATTTAAAATCTATTTTGTGTTACGACAGTCTTATTCTGGGGGTGCGTTCGTCAATGGGTTCACAAGTAAAGAAAGTAGTCATTTGCCATCCATATCTAAGTCACCATCATTGTCATAATCAAACATTGTCAATATATTGCTGGATGGTCTTTCCAGCTTTTCTCCACAATCATTGGACAATTCTTTTCCAAGTTTTGAATTTCGTCATACCACTTTGTATGTGAACGTTTCCTCTGTCTGTTTGTATCTCTTGGTATCCACTCGAGAGTTGCTACTGTGCGTGGATCATAATTTTTCTTACAATATATCCAGCCCTGCCATTGCAGTGACTTCTTTATTTTCATGATAATATCCGTTACTTCCACCATCTTTCTGACCCATGTAATTATTTTCCTATCTTTGCGGGTGATTCCTGATACACATCTCTTCATGCTCTGATTGTGAAGTCTGCAGAAGGTGATTGTCAGATTTTATTCACTGGCCACGTCTCCGATTCATATGTTAAAACATGCAAAATACATTCACTGAAAATTTTACGCTTTAGATGCAACGGTATTTCACTTTTCGACATGTAGCTGTTTCAAGATCGGCCTGAGGCATGTGGGACGTGTGCAACTGCAGACGCAATCGTTTTGCGGAAAAACAGGGAAAAGCTAAATAAAATATATAGTGAAGTTAATTGTTTTATATAATCTTGAAGGTAAACCCAGATAACTTTGTAAATATTCTCTACTTACAAGTCTGCTAATTACTAAAATAATTGTATGCATTTCTCTTAATAGGCCTACCTCCTAAACTGAAACAAATAATAGATACGATCCTATTTTTAACTTTATTCCTTTATTTATTTATTGCATATTTAGGTTACTTAGCAATGCTATTTTGAAAGAAATAACAAATATTGTACTAGGAGATACTGACAGTTCCATTCTCTACCATGGCAAAATTATAAAAATATTACAGTGATAAGTTATACTCATTTTACTTCGTTTCCAATATATTGTATATTACGCGAGCTATGAGAGAATTTTAAAGTTTGATTATAATATTTTAAATAAAGATATTAACAAAATATTAAATAATAGTTAGAATTTACAGTAGATCACTTAGTTTGAGCGAAAATTGGAAAAGGTAGTTCGAAGGCCTAAATAGTATAGACTTTTATATTTGCATATAAAAAAATAGTCTATACACAATGTTATTGTAAGGTTTTGTACGGAAAGTTTTGGTACGGAAGGTAAGAAATCTGTGACAAGAAAGTACCTCAGAAACAATTCGCAAAAATTAATGACCTGTGATAGATGTCAGTCGACAGTATAGGAAACGTTAGCATTTGAGACAACGGTGAAAACAAAATACATTGCATTCAGGTTACCAGTAATATACTGTATAGGCCAAATATCTTAACATAATATACCAATATATACAACAGAAAAGCCATGGTAGGGCAAAGTACGTACATTTCCCACCCTAGCCGCACACTCAATATGACTCGATCAATCTCTAATGGATGCTGTCACTGGATGCTGTGCATGCTATGGTTTAGTCCCTACTGTACATTTGCTCCTTCTGCAGCCTTGATGTTGTTGTACATTTGTTCGTTTCTCTGTACGGGAATTCGTTCGTTTTCCATAATTTCTTAACTTTAGAGCCTTATATCTCTCTTATTTGGCAACACTGATAGCCCATTATTTGATTATTTTCTTTCATGTTTCATGCCAATTGTTTTAATGCCATAAAATAGTATACGTTCTATTTGAAAAACTATAAATTTGTGTTGGGATGGAAGCACTGCTTGAGTGTCACTACTGTCGTGTTCTTGGTCATGTGTCTCTCTCCTGTAGGTATCAGGTTACCAGCATGCATTTTTCATTTTCTGCCTTTTCCCGATGTTTTTGGGGAATAACTGAGCACATCCTCACCCAGTCACTGTTTGGTATATTAATTATACGTAGTGGGTAAATAAGCCATTTTCGCACTGAGTGACCATCATCACTGCGATTAACGACGCACAGTTAGTCAGGGTACCAATTTTCATAAATATCTAGCTGTCACGGCTCGCATGCGTCCCTTGTAAGAACCTCTCATTAGTTATCTGCTCGACCCAGCTAATTCTCTCCATTCTTTCCTATACATACATTTTTACAGCTTCCAGTCATTTTCATCACTTTTCCGTAATGATCATGTTTCTGATCTATACGTACAATATTCTATAAGAAGCATTTTATGAGTCTTTTTCTTAACCCACAAACGCCCAAGACCAGTTTTATTCGTTAGCAACTGTATTGAACAATACCGTGTTACATCGAAAACCTGAGAAGAAAACTAAACGAAATTCGTACAACAAGAGAACGGGTAGTGTGCCTGAAGTGGAACAACGGGGGTTTGGCTAAATGAATGATAAAGCCCATGTAACGTAGTGAAAAATAAAGTGGGTCACTGGTGGCACAAGGGGAGTTTGTGGGGTCTCACAAAATACTATTTTCTTCCTCCTAAAGACGTCTTTCGTCATTCCTACCCTTGCTTTTATTTCACGTTCACACTTAATATTATCACTAATAATACTTCCTAGGTATTAAAAACTAGTCACCTATTTATCTTCTCTTCTTCCTACTTCTATATTTGACACCGACCCTTTCTTTCCAATCACCATAGCTTTTGTCTTTCTAACATTTATTTTCAACCCGTATTATTTACAGCATTTCCTCAAGTTTTCTAAGATCAGTTTAGTTTTCTTCTCTTCAGATTCTGCAACAAGTGCCACATCATCTGCAAACCTTATACAGCTAGTCATTCTACCACCTACTGAAATGCCCATCTTCATTTTGTAGGCTCATTTTCACTATCTCTTCTAGATAGATACTAAATAATATAGGCAAAAGACAGCACTTCTGTCAAACTCCTCTTCCACAATTGTACTCTTCTCTGTCATTTCCTCCCCTATTTCAACACTTACTTGTTGGTTCATATATACGTTTCTTATGAGGCTTCGATCTTTTTCCATTCCAACTCAATTTTCTTTAGAACTTCCAAGAATTCCCGATTTAAGCAGTCAAACGCCTTTTCTAGATCAATAAATGCTACATACATCTCTTTCCTTTTTTCGCTCCTGAACCCGAACTGTTCTTCCTGAACCCAAATTTTAACTATACATTAAATTAACATTAAATTATCTTTTAGTGATTTTTAACCGTTTGTTTTTTCTCTTCTTTATTGTTTATTTAAATGATTGTCTACTTAGATGTTGATAATCATCGACCAAAATACAAGTTTAATCATGTATTATGATCATAAATTATCTCACCAAATAATATTTTTAAAAAATAATCTGTTGTAATATTATATCATGTATTTCAGGGTACTACGAGCCGCTAAAGTACTGAAGATTGAACATTCTTTGGACAGCATCTTAACAATTCTTAACTGTCCAGAACCTGTGTGAGCTAAACTTTTGGAGAGAAAATTTTGTGGCTGTGAAAAGTTTACAATAGTATGTGAAGAAAAAAGAAAAAGAAAATACTATTAAATTCTTCTGTAAAATAAGTGAAACTTTGTAAATTCACACATTTTTTTTTCGCTACCACTTTCAATTTAATTAGCTAATTAAGATCAGACATGTTGATTTCCGCAAAACATGACATTACGAACAAAGCATAGCATGTAAGTCATAGTGACAAGTATGGCAGATGACGAAAGAGTTGCAAAAAAAAAAAAAAAAAAAAATGTTAGTTTATGTTATTTCATCTTCCCATGAATTTTTAGTTTATGTTTTCACACAGATATAAAGAATAGAAATGTAATCTGTTACAAATGTGGTCTACATTGTTCTTATTGTCGAAAATTATAAGGTAACAGTATATTGAAAAATAAAAAAAAGACTTAATTTTGTAGTAGGTACGGTAATGATACGCTGTAAGTAATGATGAGTGCCTGTATCAATGAATTTTATTGTTTAAAAAAAAATAGAGAATTCTGAAATATAATGTAAATATTTATTATGTTAATGTACAGTGGGTAAACAAAAGTGCTTAAATTCCTTTATCTTAAAAGTTGAATATTTTTTGAAGAACCCGTTTCAGCAGCGAGACTATATGACACAGTTTAACGTAGGATACATATCACATTAGCTCCTACCGAGGATCGAATCCAAATCTCCTCCATACTGAAGACAATATCACTAACAATTTTCCCAGGAGGGAATCCTATTTACAGTACTGTTTTTTTGGTACCATATCGAGAATTAGTGTTCTCTCCGTAAAAGAATCTTTAATTGAACTAACTATTTTGTTTCGAAGCTATTTGGAAACCGAACATGTAGGTTACACAGAGAGGAAAGGTAGACACTTTTGCTTGCGACTGTACATATTTTGGAATGTGTGTGTGTATGTGTCAGAAATTCTAGTCAACTAATCAAATAAAGAATTATATTTCTTATAATTTATGAATTTCTTTCATAAAATATGCAATAATTTAAAATTAATATTATATGTATTTTAGATAGACATGATAACAACATTAATAAAATACCAATTTTTCACACTTGAGACTGGCAAAATAGTTGGAAACCCGAGCTGGTACTGAAGTATTTTGGTATGTTTCATACTAGTTACCGTGCGCCTGTAAAAATAAAATGCAGCTTCCCTACCCTGTGCAGAATATGTGCAACACACAATTAAATATTGCGGTCCCAGTTCGATTAAACTTACTTTAATAACCACCAAAACTTACTATAATAATTATTTTCATAAATTAAACTATTTTTTCCCCTTTCAAACTTTGCATTTCCTTAATACTTACCATTCATTTTACAGAAATTAAAAATACACTTCAATCAACTATGGCTTCCTCACTTATTATATCTTTAACAGCATAAAGAAAACAAGTTTAAACAAGTCTGGCCAGAACATTTGTTATCATAAGGTACCGGACTCTTGTCCTTGTTCATTTGCATGGAAAATAATAGCTTTGGTGCAGTCATGTTTAATTGTTCAGTTGATTAATAAATATTTTCAATTCAAATAAGATGAGAAACTAGACATTATTGCCTCTCATACATATATTTTGTAAATAAATATACAGAAAAGATAGCCATTATAAAAATGAGAGATGGTGCACGGTGGCTCAGTGGTAAAGCACTTAGCTCTGGTGCATGGGGTCCCTGGTTCGTTTCTTGGTCGAGTAAGTATGATGAATAATATCGTGTCCGAGGGTTTCTGGAGATATTCCCGTTTCCTCCCACTTTCTCTTTCCACTAACTTTTGCAACATCAGTTACATGTCTTAGGCCTAAAAATCATCTACGTAAGCCTAAAAGGTATAAACGAGGGACGTTAAACTGTGAAATATTTTATTCCATTTTTTATTTTCATTTCATAAAAGTGAGCTAATCAAATTTGTTCTTTCAACTTCCAATGAGATTAGATCACTACTTCTTTTGAAATGAAATGAAATGAAATCTTTGAGTTTTACGTCCCACGTTTATGCCGGTTAGGCTACAGGAGACGGTGATAATGAGTAACGAATGAAATGGTGGAATGAAGAAAGTGGGAAGAAACAGGAGAATCCCGAGGAAACCCACGCACACGGTGTTAGTCCACCATAAAGTTCACTTGGCGGGGGCTGGGATCGAACCCAGAACCCCAAACACCAGAGGTGAACGCTCTACCACTGAGTCACCGCGGCCCCCCTACTTCTTTTGAATCACGCGACAAAAAAAAAAAAAAAAAAAGTAAACCATTAGTAAGTTACTAGATAGCAACACCAATACTTTTATACATGCACATTATACAAACTTTCCCTACTACATAAAATTTACTTTGCTTTTTTTTTTTTTTTTTTGTGAGTGAGAATGACAGTTAATAAATAAAAGATTTGCATTTATATAACATAGGTAACAAACACTCCAAGAATTTGCACCATAGTTGTAAATATATAAATAAAAATCTTTTTTTTACGTAACTCAAAGTATTGTCCCATCTAAACAAGTAAATTACATGGAACACGCATCAACAATACGGGCACAACATATGAGGAGCAAACGAAGTATATTAACTTCCTCATTTAGAAATGAAAGCTTTCAGTTCTTTTACTTGGACAAGATGGATTCTATAATGACATGCACAAAACAAGAATATGGTCTAGATATTTACATATCCATGTTATGAAGGAAAAATCATCATCAAATTGTTTTAACAGGAAAGAGCTCCACTAAGAACATAATATTTATTTTTTCTGGTTATGACCAAAATATTTTTTAGCTTTCTTGCATAAATTATTTTCTCTCTTTCTTCTCATACAAAGTTATTATAATTCGTTTATGGCCATGACCATCTCATTTCTCGCATGAGATTCTTTTTTTTTATATGTATATATTTTTAAATGGCCTATATTTCCGTGTGAAGTACGGGCTTCATTTATTTTTTCTATCATGCTATGTTTTCTTTTTCTTTCCCTTTATGAACAATATTACAACTCTTTCCCTCTCTCACACACACACTCACAGAATATAATTTGTGTAACTTCTTATAGTAGAGTGTTAAGCAAAGGACTTGGGAATATTTGTAGCCAGTTTGTTGTTTAATTAAACAGAAAGTCAACCTTGACATGATCCAATGATTAACTCAATGGAAAGAGAAAAAAAAAGGAGGGACACAGCGCCTAACTTCCATTAGAACAGCTGTGTCGTTGAAGGAAGTAACTTGCATTATTTATAGGCTCTCTTACCTGTTCGTGTGTTTGTGTGTGGTTCTTGACAGTTCGTGAAATAATCTACATTTTTAGTTATCGTTTCTTTGTATTTTGCAACACTGCAGATGAAAGGGAAATTATAAATGACTCAATCATGGTAAGTGAATGGAACAGTTCTGTTTTTGCTAAAAGAGAATATTTTATTTTATTTCGTCTTTTTAAAATACCTACTCATTTAATGACACAATCATTATGGTATAATATTCCGATCTCAGTTGGAATTAATAGTGTGGATTGAAGAGATTTCCTATTTTGGATATGAAACGATATAGTGAAACAGAGGTGGCTCGCGAGGAATGTCACACCAATAAATATTAAACTGACTTTAAGAGAGTGGGGTCACGATTGCTCACTGGTAGAGCTTTCACCTTTGGTCCATGGGGTCATTGGTTCGATTCCCGCTCGTGTCAAGTGGTGGCCAAACACCGTGTGCGTGGGTTTTCTTAGGGTTCCCCCGTTTCCTTCCACTTTCTTCATTCCGCCATTACATTCATTTCTCATCATCACTCTTTCTTTTAGAATAGCCACCATAACCATGGGACTAAACCTCAAAGATTTTCTAAACTAAGAGATAAAACTATTTCTTTAAACTCTAAACTATTTCATCTATATAAAAATATAGAAGTGACAAAGTTGTTTTCACCCAGGACATATTACTACAGATACAAACGTGATTTCTGGATAGAGTACTCCTTTTATCATTAGGTAACGGAATCACGAGGAAATCAAGCGGTAACGGAAGGTAAACTTTTCTGCCAAGAATTGATTTTATTTTAATTTCAGCGTCCCTTTCAGGAACGAGGCTATAATGAAACGTGGACCTACACAGGCCCGTATCCAGGGGGGTCTAGGTTGAGCCGCCCCCCCCTAAATTTTTGCTGGTACCCCTAAAAGTTTCACGGTAGGCTTGTAAATGAACTATAATATGGTTGGATTGGGCCTCCCTAACTTCAGCTGCCCTTCCCTACATTTTTGGGCTGGCTACCAGCCTGGACTACAACTTAAGATGAAATCTGAACCACGTGAGCTCTCGCTGGAAATCGAACTCGGGCCTCCCACGCCAGAGGTGCGTACACTATTCACATATCCACGTAGGAGCTCTTGTCCAGAATTGAAAAAAATGAAATGAAATCTTTGAGTTTAACGTTTCACGGCCGATTAGGCTAAAGGAGACGGTGATGATGAGTGATGAATGAAATAGTGGAATGAAGAAAGTGGGAGGAAACGGGAGAACCCCGAGAAAATCCACGCACACGGTGTTTGTCCACCACAAAGTTCATTTAGCGGGGACTGGGATCGAACCCGGGACCCCAAACACCAGAGGTGAACTCTCTACCACTGAGCCACTGCGGCCTATTATCCAAAATTGAGTATCTCACGAATCCCTGAAGTTAAAGATGAAATATTTTAGTTTAACGTCCCACGACTATGCTCTTTATACTAAAGGAGACGATACTTAAGGCAAATGAATGAAGAATTGGTGACGAAAGAATTATCGGAATGACAATAGACCCCTATGGGTAGAACCGGAAGTGCCGCGAGTAAACCCAAGAACAGGATGTTGTCCACGACAAACTTACTTGGCCGGCGATCGAACGAGGGACCCTACGCTCCAAAGGTAAGTGCGCTACCCGTGAGCCACCCTGTCCTCCTGAAGTTAAAAGTATGAATCTTGGCACTATAAGTTTTCATTAAATACAATAACACGCATGCTTCATCTCGCTCCTGAGAGTGCAGAAAAGAGGGGCATTTCTGTAATATTCTACTTAAATTTCTGTTCCTTTACTCAGAACGTGTTGAATTTAGCTGAAATTGAGGGTATGAAAATTTGTTTATAAATGACAATACGTGTTTTATCGTATTAGAAAATTCTGCTACTGAAGGGGGTGTAAGGTGGCAGTTTCTGCAATAGTACTGAATATTCAAATTCTCTGGTTGTATTTTTACTTATTACACCTTATTCTTCCCATGCAAAATACCGGGCATTTCAGCTAGTTCTTTGATTAGCACATTATAGCTAAGTTCTCCTTCCTTATTTGAGGCAATAAAACTCTTTAATATTTATTGCTGTGACTTACCTTGCGAGCCTCCTCTGTAGTCACTTTAGATAGTGGTGAGAGTGACCGAGCGATCAGAGTTATTTCAGTTTAACATCGCACGGTTATGCCCTTAAGACTAAGGGAGACAATGATCAAGACAATTGAATGTTATTGAAATAATTAGTGGAATGAGAATGTTGGAGGAAACGGAAGTACCCCGGGAAAACTCACAGACACGATGTTGTCCACCACAAACTTAGTTGGCCGGGATCGAGTCAGGAATCTCATACACCAGAGCAGAGGCAGTGAAAGAAAGAAACCACTCTATATTCCAGTCCCACATCAAGTATAATGGTTCTTAGCTGTTTTGATTGTCTATTATGTTCGTATTCCATAAGTTTGAAGTAAAAAAAAAAAAAAAAAGAAAAAGAAAAAGAGAGAACTATTGCTTTTCTGTAATACAAGATATAAAAGTAGATTGCTTACTTTGTCATGAAGATGTCCTTAGTTCCATCTCAGGCTATATAAATTTGTTAGGGTGGTTCACTTTAATTTTAAAGTCAATCCAGAACATATCACTACCAAATATCAAATATTATTTAAAAAAAAAACAACTTTAAATTATAGTGAACATATTGGTTAAAAATAGGCCTATGCTATTAATTTATGAAAAACCGAAGCTTCTTGAATTCACACGAATCCATAAAATTGCTATAGACAGCCAAATGACTTCTTTTAAGTTTGGATACAGATCAGCACATCAATTTGCAGTGTCGCTATTTCTAGGGTCCTTAGATTGAAGTGTTGTAGAGGGTATGGTGGCAGGAAAGAGAGGAAGGGGACGAAGAAGGCTAGAGATTGTGGACGGTATCAAAATTGAAAGATCGTACGTGAAGGCGAAGAGGTTAGCGGAAGGAAGACTATAGAGCATGAAACCTTATCAGTTGCGGCAAGTGACCTGCCAATAATCGTAGAACACCTATGATGAGATGAGATTGGAAAAAATGAAATGAAATCTTTGAGTTTTACGTCCCACAGTTATGCTAAATTAGACGGTGATAATGAGTAATGAATGAAATGGTTGAATGAAGAAAGTGGGAGGAAACGGGAGAACTCCGAGAAAAACCACGCACACGGTGCTTGTCCACCACAAAGTTCACTTGGCGGGGGCTGGGATAGAACTCGGGATCCCAAGCACCAGAAGTGAATTCTCTACCACTGAGCCACCGCGGCCCCGAGATGACATTGGGGTTCGTTACACTTCGATTCAAGTAGATTTCAATTACTTCACATTTTTAAGTTACTATCAAATCTTTGAGCTCCACATGGAACAATGTTGTTAATGGTAACAAAACTGATACGCCTAAATTAGTTCTACTGGGATTGGGTTTCAGATTTGCACCTCCCCCCTAAAAAAAAAGGTCTAGTACTGCAAGAGAGCTTTTGATATAAACAGTTTTGGAGCCGGTGCCCAAACAGAGAAATGTTTTGTAACAAAGAATCAATTTTACTTTGCTATAGGTGGTTTCCTTGGGTTATTGTTTAAAGCTCATCGCTTAACACCTTTTAAGGCTTGAAACGATCTTGATTCGTACTGGATTGGAGTTTAAAGTCTAGTTCAGCAACGAGGCTATATGAGACATGGACCTACAGTTTTAAGGTGGAACCCGAACCACATGAGCTCCCGCCGGAAATCGAACCTGGGTCTACCCCACCAAGGAACGATCTTGAGTTAACGATGTTCGCAAATGACCGTTCCGAAACATAAATTCATGAGACTTTGTTTTTTTTTAGTTTCAAGACCAGTCCGGTACATCGAAATGCATTTCGGTTTTATGCACAGAATCAAAATAACTTATATCAAGAGCTCCCTCGTGGCTAAGCGGTTAGCGTACGTTTCATTGGCGCGGGAGACCCTTGAGTTAATTCCCGGCTGCATCTCATGTGATCCGAATTCCACGTTAATCAGTAAGTTCACGTCTCATTTAGCCTCGCTGCTGAAAGGAACGCCAAAATCAAATCAAAATCAACGAGATATGTCAAATTGTATTTCAGTTTTGTGAACAGAACCATACGCCGAAATGTATTTCAATTCTCTGCCCGAAACACCGAGTGAAAACGTTTATTTAGACTCTGCAATCGGAACCTAAAACACTTTCGGTTTCGTTATCATTAAGAATCTTACACTGGAAAGAAAGTCAGAAGTACATGCAGTAAACATCCAGCTACGCAGGAGTGCGGAATTTATGATAAACAAAATTATACAAAAGCTATTAATATAAGCAGTTACACTTCAGTATTACCGAAAACAGCGGAATTTATGATAAACAAAATTATACAAAAGCTATTAATATAAGCAGTTACACTTCAGTATTACCGAAAACACTGTAATCTTCATTTGTCTACGTTTTCTGCCTCATTTTACAGAAAGAGCTCCTTTATAGCTAAGCGGTTAGCGTACGCGCCTTTGGCATGGGAGACCCCGGTTCGATCCCGGCGGGTGCCCATGTGGTTTCTGATTCCACGTTAATCAGTAGATCCATGTTTCATATAGCCTCGCTGCTGAAAGGGAAGTTAAACTCAAAAATCACTCAATTAATCCTTTTACAGAAACATTATGTTTTTTTAAAAAAAAGAGAGAGAGAGAGAAAAGATAGAAAACAATGCCTAATTAACATGTCTATGTATGATAAGACGATGTCACCTTTATAGGGCAAAATGTCGGAACACTTCATGTGGTTTGCCACTTTTCAAAGCAAACTGTACTTCATGAAGCTCTTCGGGAAAGGGGGGGGGAGCAAGGGTGTCATGTTATGGTTTCCAGGGGGGTGCAAGTGTGAGCGATATTTCAAATGTAGTCTCAATTTCTGCTGTAACTATTCTAAAAAATCTGTTGGGTTTTCGATCTTCCGAAGTACAATTTCCTGTAGAGGTGGGCGAACGCCCCATCTTGCCCCCCCCCAGACGAAAGCCCTTGTGGAGGTGGAGGACACACGGATGAATAATCAGTTAACGGAATTTCCTGTCTTTCTTTTTAAAAGTACCTTGAACTTATTTTGTTCTGGGGGTTCAGAGAGAAAGGACAACATGTCGCAAAACACACCAATGGAAGTTTAGCATTTACTTTAGTTAGCAATTGAAACCGATTACTTTATACAATTAGAAGTAGAGCTAAAAAGTTAAACTAGAAAAGTACCAGTAGAAATAAATAAAGAGCACACGCACGCACGCACACACACACACACACACACACACACACACACACACACACACACACACACACACACACACACACTACATAAGATTAAATTGCTTTTGGGGAGAGCTTATGCTAGTAGAAGAATTCAGGGGTTTGCTTCACGGACAACGGAAACAGAGGCCTTCAAAATTTATTATCTATTGCGGATCTGGGGACACCGTGGCTTAATGGTAGAGTGTTTACCTTTGGTGCGTAGGGTCCCTGGTTCGATTTCCGGCCAATAAGTTTATGATGGATAACATCGTGCTCCTGTGTTTTCTCGGGATACTTCCGTTTCCTCCCAGTTTCTCATTCTACCAATTCTTCCATCATCATTCACTTCCTTTAATTATTGTCTCCCTTAGCCTAACAGGCATAATAGTGGGACATGAAATTCAAAGATATCATTTCATTGCCTATAGCAGGTTTGCCCCAACAGTCGATCTTTTATCGACTATCGGTCAAATCACGAAACTTATTAGGAAAAAAAAAATATTACCTGAAAAGAAACCTCACACAACCATACCATTTTCTTTAAGTGAGTTTCAATTAAGGTAAAATGATTTTGATTAAAAGGACGAAAACATATTATTTTTCCATTTTAGAATAGGAACACTATTTCTTATTTGTAGGGTAAATGAACATGTTTGAGTATGTTTGTTGTGCAAGACTTGTGTTGCTCTGATAAAGGAAGATAATTTGGAAAGGTATTTCTCGATTTTGCAAAAGAAGAGATGTAACTTCGACTTCTTATCTGAAAGTGAATGCAAGGAAATGATAGAACAGCACTACTGAGAATTTAGACAAGTAGGATAGCCAAAGCTATTCATAGTTTGAGGTAGATCACTTAATCAAAAAGTTCGGTCACCTTTGCCCTGCTGTATATTATTATACGAAAGAATAAAAGTGAGTCATTCACCAAAGGGAAAGACATTTGACTATAACTATAAAAACGTAAAATTTGGACAGAAAACTCCTCTTACCACGAAAGTAAGCGACAACATATAGTATTTTTAGAAATACATATCAATAACATCGAAAAGTCGAAAGTCATGAGAATATCCCTTAGGAACGCACTATTACGGATCAGAGTAGAAGAAATAGAACTTGGAGAGGTCGATAATTTCAAGTATCTAGGAAGTATTTTGACGAGAGACACTTATTGCGTCAAAGAAATCAGGACAAGAATTGCCATAGCCAAAGAAACATTCAAACAAGAAAAGATCACTCATAACTAACAAGCTTAATATTGGACTTAGGAAGAAGTTGTTGAAGTACTATATATGATTGTATGGTTTAGAAACTTGGACATTACAGAAGCTAGAGAATAAATATTTAGAGAGCTTCGAAATGTGGTGTTAGAGGAAAATAGAGAAGATAAAATGGACAGAGCGAGCAACAAATGAAGATGCTTTAAAACAGATAGGAGAGGAGAGGACACCTGTAGCCAGCATCCTTAGTAGAGAGGTCAATATTGGATTGGACACATCTTGCGAAGAAATTGCCTTCTTCACACCGCCATAGAAGGAAAGATGGAAAGAAAGCGAGAAATAGGAAGAACAAAAGTAATCGATGATTTGAAAAATAGACGAAAATATTGGGAGTTAAAAGAGAAAGCTGAAGATCGAGAAACATGGAAGAAACATTTTCAAACCTAAAATTTAAAAATAAATAAATAAAATAAAACAATCTCAGGACGTGTCGAATGGCAGAATAACAATAATAATAATAATAATAATAATAATTATAATAATAGGGGAATAACTTCCTTCAAAAATATACCTATTTTTTTTAAATAATAGAGTATTATGCGAATCACTGAAGAGTTATTGAAATAAAACCCGGCATTTAAGCTTTCCATAAAAATAAGAGAATACAAGTTTCAGCGTTTACGAAAATTCCGCTCCTAAAAGGAATAATTGGAGGCTAATTTCTATAGAATTCCTTTACGAGTCTTTATTCACAAGAAAGATCGTGTCTCATATAGTCTCGGTGCTGAAAAGAGATATTAAATCGCAATTAACAAATTAATTAATTTTATTTCTCACGGGCAGTTATAGGAAGAAAACGTTTTGAGGAAAGTTTTATATCAAATTAGTTTAACCTTTAATTGGCAAGTATTGAAAAATTCCTGTAGAAATATTTCAGAATATTTGTTTTAATGATTGAAACACGTCTTCCTCACCTTGATTTCATAATTTCTAAAGTATTTTTGCATCTTTTGAAATACAAAATACAGGATGTGTATTTCCAGGTAACATTGCCTTAAAATGGCTAATAATGTGCTGTTACTGAACAGCGTTGCTCATGGTCAATTATAATTAGGAATATTTCTAAGAAGGAATTAGTCGAAATATTTTTCTATAGTTCAAGGAAGCACAAATAAAACAAATATTCACGGAATTCGGGAAATAAAGCGTCTGTAGTATGAACTTTATTGCCTATTTTTGCCGAAGATTACAACTATCTAGACAAGTGATCCGCAAATCACGTATATTAATATTATATGGAAACAATAATGCTAATCGTGTGATCACTGAAGATATCAATAATACCAATTAAGCGATCACTAGAGATGGGCACGAGCGGGTTCGAGAGAGTTTTCTTTGAAACTCGACTCAACTCGAAACAGATATCTTTGAATCGGCTCAAAAAGTTTCCTCCAACTCGACTCGAATTTGGGTCGAGTTTCGAGTCGAGTCGAGCCAAAATGAGCTAAATCCTGTGTGTAGTTTCAAGTACTCTCAAGTACCTTACATAGACAATATAAATATGAATGATACTACTACTACAATTTATAATTATTAATAATTTATTATTATTATAATTATTATTATTATTAATTTATTATTATTAATTTATTATTATTATTATTATTATTATTATTATTATTATTATTATTATTATAGTTCTGTTCTGGGCTTGAGTTCAGGAGGAGCTATTCAGGCTCGAGTCAAAAATTGTTAAAAATTATATGGCGCCAACCAAACATGTTCAAAATTGCTCGGAACAGGTTTAGGATTGTTAACGCCTCGAGCAGATCGGCTCACAGCTCATTCATTATCGAGTTGAATCGAGAAGTAAGCCGAGCCAACAGGACACCCAACCCAGCCGGCCCGTGTCGATGACTCATCCCAACCGAGACGATGGCTCACCCGAGCCGAACCGAACCGAGCTGATGGCTCACCCCAACGGAGCCGGTTCGAGCTGATCTGTCACTTGAGCTCTAGTCTGTGGCTCATCCTAACCGAGCCGGCTCGAGACATCGGGTCAATTGAGCCGGGTCGATGGCTCATCCCAACCGAGCGGTCTCGAGCTGTTCGCTCAGTTGAACCGATTCGAGCCGGCTAACATCACTACAGGGGTTGAGCTCAAAAATTTGACCGTGCAGGTCTCAGCCTTGATGATAAGAACTACAGTAATAGATATATTGGGACTCACGACATTTGAGGTTTGCTTACATTTTTTATGCTTTCGCTTTCCAGTCTAATCAGGTCATGATTTCAAAACGAGCTGAACGAGCGAGCTATTTATCAAACTCGACTCGACTCAAAACTCGATCTCAAAACCAGTGACTCGGCTGGGAACTCGACTTGACACAACTACCTTTGACTCGACTCGAAACTCGAGTCTAATTCGAGTCGAGTTTCAGCTCGACTCTGCCCATCCCAAGCGATCACTGAAGTTATTAATAATACCAATTAAGCGATCACTGAAGTTATCAATAATGCCAATCAAGCGATCACTGAAGCGACCAATTAAGAGATTTATTTCGTATAACGCAATAAAGGGCGATGTTGCTCGTAAACAACAGGGCCAAATAAAGGGTTGACTAGAGTGTCTTATGAAAAAGAAAATATGATTTCTTTGCATACATTAAAGAAAACTGGAACTTCAGCCGTCCCGGAGAAGGTTTCCAGGCGTATGTGGGACAAAGATGATTAAAACCTGTAGCAGTTTTTAATTTTGAATTTGTGGTGAGCAACAATGAATCCACGTAGATTTTCTTGGAATTTTCTCATTTCCTTCCACAATTTTTCTTTCACGCAAGATCTTAACTAGGATTTTTTCTTCACTCTAGATTCTATTCATCTTTCACATCTTTTCGATATTTATTTTAAATATCTCTTCCTTCCACTTTTTCTTTTTCTTAATTTAAGGCGCAATATTTCACTTCAAACTTTTTCTTAAATTTTACTTTTAGACTTTGATAGCATGCTATGTGCAATTATAGGAGATCTTACAGAATGGCTGTCCGTCTGTTCACATATATCTGAGCTAGTGGTTGACCGAAAATGACCAATTCCGGTACCAACTACTTTCTTTCATCAAGATGAGTGCAATCGTTGGGAATACCTCACTCCCGGAAACTATTATTACAGATTTTACGTTTCAAATTATAATTATTTTTTCACCAACGAAAATAAGTGCAAAATCTTTATTCATGTGCATAAATATAACATCCAATGATATTATTGAGAAGTAACATTTGTTGACACATTTTCACCATATTTTTCTTCTTCTAAGATTCCTTAGCACATTTAAGGTAAGTAGAAAGGGAAAGATGTAACATAATCGAAAACAACTGATACTAGTGTCAAATATGTAGTTTTCTGTGTCGATGGGTTGATTGGTGACATTTCCGATGACTAAGTTCAAGTTCACCTCCCTATGAGGGTAAGACCTCCTAAGACCTAGGAGGAGACATAAAAATGATTGAAAACGGTCGATATTAGTGTAGAAGCCGTAGTTTTCGATGTTGTTGAGATGAACAGTGATGCTTCCGATGCCGTTTAAATTCAAATTCAACCCCATTAGTACTCCTGAGGCGGAATGGTAACATATAAAAATAAACTGAAAATGAGCGATATTAGCGTTGAATCATTAGCTTCCAACGTCATTAAGTTAATTGGTGGCAGTCTTGTTGCCCTCGAAGTCCAAGTTCAGCCCCCACTGGAAGCAAGAACATCTTAGCACTCCTAGGGAAAGTGTGAGGAGCAGACAAAAATGATTAAAAAAACCAACGGATATTAGTGTCGAATCCATAGTTTTTAATGGTCGCTTAGATAAAAAGTGACATTCCAGATGTCACTTAAATTCAGGTTAGGCCCCATTAGCAATCTGCAGAGGAGATTAAATTGTGATATGTAAAAATAATTGAAAATGACAGTTTAGTGTCGAGATCCCTACGTAGATTGGTAGCAATTCTTATGACCTTAAAGTTCAGTCTCCAGTAGGGATAAGAGCCCTTAGCACACGTAGGGAGAATGAAAAAAGGTGATGTATAATAATATATTATGTTATATTATGTTATAAACTTCGGTGCTGGTGTCTATTATGAAAAAAGAACGAAAATAGTAAAATGAAATATGAATTTCCAAACAAAATTGTAGTCATCACAATTATTTACTGAGTTGGTCAGAGTTACTGTAGCAGCCAACAGCGTTACGTTATGCAGCTAGGAATACACTAGGAATAGTCTTTTTCGAGTCCCTGAATCAAGTCTGCATTGACGTTCGCTGACCACATTTTGATTTTTTTTTTATTAAGAAATGAGTGAAATAGTCTGGGACCATAATTGCATTCCAAACGCAGAAAAGTGTAAATGCCAATAGTGAATTAGGAAGGAAAGTATAGAGACCGAGGAAAGAAGAATCATGTAAAGGAGAATGTTAGAACAGAATAATGGGGAAAAGTAGGAAAATTATAATTAGCTGTATTGAGAGGTGGACTACACTGCTGTGCACACTCGCAGGCCACACTGTTTCTTGAGACACTGAACCAAGGATGTTATAAAATGGAGGATCTGCCCTTACAACAAAATCTTGAAGCCACACGTCACAGTTTCGCCACCCATACTCTGCCAATTCCGCCCAATAAGATCGCAATGTTTTGAGCCAATAATCATGGCGGAAACGAAAGTAGCCAAACAGATTATGGAGGAAACGAGAGTAGTCAATCAGACGTGCCGATGTTCGGTTGTTTGTTTGGCTTCATTGCTTTAACAGGATAAAGATACATATGGTCAGATCCTCTATTTTATAACATCCTTGCACCGAACGAATGCGAAAGGCCGATGAGTATGACGTACGTGGTTGTCTGAGCACCATATCACGTGAATGCAGTGCCGGACTGGCTACGTTGGTTACTTGGCTATCACGAAGGGCCCGAGGCTCGATGCCTGTAGCCGTTGATGAATTTTCGCGATCGCAAATGATCTCTTGAGTCTTCCTACCAAAAAGGTTGTAAGAAGCCTGAGTTCGTCTGCGTAAGAAACCGTCAAAATAACTGATGTAACTTCAAGATTACGTATGATTGTCTTGATATTGTAAGTTCTTTTGTGGTCTGTTTTGTACTACATATTTATTTAATACAGAAAATATGATTTTGTCACTTATCATATTTTGCAACTAACGTGTTATACACAGTGGTGTAACTAAATGTTTGGGTCCCCCCCGCAGACATCGTGGAGTGGGGCATCTTTTCTGTGTGGCCCCTGGTGGCTTCGGATCTCCGCAATGCGGTGTCTGCGGGGCCCTTATATACGCCATATTTATTGGGTCCTCAACTTGGCCAGTCCGGCACTGCGTGAATGTAACTCTGAACAGCTGATGAAGTTTACCTGAGATCATCATTGTCATTACGATTGGAGCAGAAGTCAATCTACCATCAGGGTCAGCCGGGATCAACGCCACAGCTGAAATGTGTAGTCGTCGCGGACACAAGACCCCAGCCATTCAAATCTGCAAACTACATTTTAGTCGCGGTTGACAGATCAGAACGAACTGTCCAATGGTATTTGCAAACTACGGAAATGTACCATCTTATAATCAATAAGAAGACCCCGTTTAAAAAATCCGTTTAAACGGCAAACGGCATGGAAACACATTTGGCCTACCTTCATGTGCAACAAGGCACAACACTTTGGTATCATATTGCATTCTTCGTTAAAGTTGATTTTACTAATCCTTAGACGGGCTATTGGTGAAAGCGACCAATAGTTCGCGATTTATTATAATACCATCATCCTATGGTGAAAGTATTGCAAACTCACTAAATGTTGATTGTGCCAGTCGCATGAATATTGCGAAATGCATCGAGGTATTACAAGATTGATTAGACAACATCAATCCTTACCCTTCTTTCAAATAGGCAAACTGCCGTCGGATGCCAAACTGTTCATAGATTATGAGACTAAGTCAAAAATAGAAGTTGAACTCCGCTGGAAACGCCAAACTGGTATTTGAATTGTATAGCAGTCGTTTCCAACTCAAAATTGTAAAGATGTAGGAGCACGGTTTTCAATCTGAGAAAAGCAGAGGCAAACATATTGAAAGAAGGAGGGGTAGGGATGACGTGGTATAGTTGATGAACGCGGATCCATGAGTAGTACGTGTGCAAAAAAAAAAAATAGATTTCGACATCGAATTCTTGATTATCTATCCCCACTGTTTTTTTTTAAAAAATCAACATCACATTACCTGCGAGCTTCTACATCTTAATGTGACGTCACAGAGCACTCAGTTGGAAGTGGCTGCTCTAGAGTGTCCCGGAGAATGTCTGGATATCAGTGCTATAAAAACGTTTGGCATTTCCTATAACTGGAATTGCACAAATAGATACAAAGATGCACGGAAATAACAGTACTTGAGACACTTATCATAAGTTGTCACGAATGTCTTACTGGAAACCATGTCAACTAGGATTGCAGAGTTCATTGGAACCAAAGGTGGCTCTGCCAAATACTAACTACATCAATAATGGATCCTTCTATGTATTGGTACATGGCAATCACAACAGTCTCATTTTTCGGGTATCTATTAATTTATTTATTCCAGGGTAGTGTATATGACTAAAGCATACATTTTTCTTTTTTGCCGTTTACTCAAACCATTACGGAATGTATCTATAAGTATAATTACCCCTCTAACCGATACTTAATTAACAGGAGTAATCTACTCTCTGTCAATCACTGGTCATCTATTATTTAATTGACTGATAATTCAGGAAAAGCAACTGTAGAGTGTAACTATAAATATATTATTTGATGTGATTTTCCATTTACTTGTTTTCTCAGAATTTCCTTGTATGCCGTCTACATTTATTGAACAACCATTTCTATAATTATAACTAAAATAAAAGCACAAGCAACTTCCTATTTTTTTAGCTTGCTCAAATGCTAGGTCATTACTCTTTTCCTTCTTAGTGTCTGTTTGCTTTCTGAAAATAAACTCATCCATAATTGTTTCAGTAAGTTTCCAATATTTTCTGTTTACTATGTGACCATTGTGTACGTCGTGGTTCGGATTAACTTCTTAGTCTCATACCTTGCCCCTTTTTCCTTTTTATTTTCCAGCTATCTCACGACGACTATGATCAACGCCCATGCCTACAGCTTCGCCATGCAGTGGCTGGAAGCACAACAGGCGTAGATGTAGACAACGTAAATAGATTTGTTAGGCTACGAATGTGATAAAACTAAATATTAACTTTACAACAAATAATAGACTCAAACTTAAATAATAAATGTATAATGTTACTCAATAAACATGAATATTACATGCACTTGAATTTAAAATATGATTGTAATTTACAATACTTTACTGAATATCGATATTAAGGTGGCGTGGCTTAAGAATATAACAACTCACGTATTCTTCGGCTAGCCTGCATATCACTCCATCGATGTCCTGGGTTCAATCACAGACAGGCCCGTGCTGGGTCACTAACAAGGGCGGTGGACAAGTCTACCAAAAGGGCGCCCATACAAACGTGAATATATATATATATATATATATATATATATATATATATATATATATATTGTGTAACTTAATATACTAAACGCCGGAAGGTGATTTCTGACACCGGCGATAAAACGAAAAGTACAGACCAACCTGGGTGTAGAAATGCCTCTGAGCTATCACCACCCGAAAATTTTCGAGTAAATGCAACAACAGCCATACTCGAGAACAAAATGTCAGATCGAAATCGTGCAAAAGAGAATGTCCATTACTTTATTCGTAAATTCCATTAGTGTACAATCGGATGCAGTGCAGTGGTGGTGCAAGGGTGACTCTCAAAGAAACTGGAGTATTCAATGGAGTATTTTATCAAACGTACGTGTACACGAAACAGCTGTAAAGAATAACAGTTCATAGTCTGATATTGTCAACCGTTGACCGCATTGCAAACATGACATTGTCGAAGCAAATTTTTCCGCGTGCGGTCAAACACACCTGAAATTTCGGAGGTGATTGCCGCAGCTATATTAATTCGAGCAACAAGTTCTTTGGCTGTCGTAGCTAGTGTTGCATACAAAAGGCGTTTTATAACCCTCAAAAAAGAAATCAAGGGGGCGTGAGGTATTGTGAAAGAGATGGTCATAAGGCAGGTTTTCTCTCAAAAACGAACTATCTGGGAATGTTTCATTTAAGTAGGTCTGCATATACCTGTCAGAATGTCACATTTATTATAGGTAATGCTACCTAATTGAAATAGAAACTTTATACGTCGATACCAAATTGTATCGTTTATTGTTGGGTGTACTGTGTTGACATGATACTATAACAAAACCTACAACTCTGAATGATAACCATATTCCCTAACAATATTTTGTGCATCTTTTATTATCTTATCTTATCAACACAGTACAGCCAAAAGAGAAAAGGGAAAAGTTTATATGCTGAAGTTCCAAAAGTTCCAAAACAAACGTAATTTCATTTTTTCTCTATAAGTCAATTAAGAATGAATGTCTAATAAAAATATAAAATTTTAAGCGTCAATAAAACATTTTATTAAAAAAATATATGAACGTCAAAGACCAAAATGGAATTTTGAAGTGTGTGTGTCTAATTGCCAAATTCACATACTAGCTGAGGCCCAATCGGACGCTACCCCGATTTCGTCACTTTAATTTGGAAAGGAAATAGTGACGCCCCTAAGGGTTGGATTATATTTTAAAATCTTTTAACTCTTCTTAACTCGTAATACGGTTATTTCTAAATTTAATTAAATTCGAAACTTCATTAACATCATAACAAATACCCATTGACTTTGTATAACGAACACCATATGTGAATAGATTCATAAACAAATTTATTAAATTCAACATTATTTTCAATTACTTTTAAGATCATACCAAGTAATATTTAATTTTCAATGTTCCGACACCTAACCAGTCTGATATTATGAATTCAATATACTTTTACACATGCTTGATAACAAAGTCAGATGAAAGGATTTATTAACTGAAGAACACACTTTTTTTTTTCAAAAATCACAATTTCATAATTAGTTGTGATATTCATAAGTATTTCTCTAATTGAATTTTCAAATATCTCTAATTGCCTAACATTTCTCTAAATGCCTAATGGTATGGGGACAGCTAAATGTTTATATAAACATAAAGGTGAATGAATAAAAACTCAAAAGAAAATGGAATGGTAAAATTTTATTAATGACGTTTGGTTTCCAAAACTGGAAGCACCTGAAAAGAAATCAAACATACAAAATATAAACATCCTAACAAAAATTCGATACAGAAGTTCTGTATCCAAAACGGGATAACCATAATTTTCAAAAATGGTGGTGGGGGATTGTTAAAGTTTCAAAATCCGAATTCACGATCTAAGTTGATTACCTATTTAAAATTGCCAATGCTGTCCTTCCTCTGCTTTTCACATTCATCTCTCATCTCCAAAAGCTGTAAAGAAACAATAAAACATGGCATTTAAATGAACATACCTAATTATAAATGGATACTGGTGGTTCCTCAGAACGGGCGCGTCGGTGGCGGTATGTACACACCTGAAGCTGAAAAGCAAATTCCTAACTTTCGACATTCGAGGGAAATTGTTAAATAAATGGATAACAATCTTTATTTTCGTTCTCTATAAAAGCTTAAAAGTCATATTCGGTGTTTAGTTTCTCGTCTCTTTCGGGATTCAGTCCAAGTTCGGGCAAAGTTCGCGCTTTGGTTGCGCTAAAACTTTCATTTTCCACCGATGTCGATTACACTTGTACGCCTGCAATTTCATACGCTTACGAGTACTTTTCCAATTACTTTTTTCGATTTGCGGAAGTTTTTTCCTTTTTGCAGCGCATTTACTAAATTTCCACTCAATGACGCGTCTTCGTTTACGACGCTTAAATTTACGATGCATTATGGATTCATGCGCAGATTTCCTTTCATGCTGGCACTTATTGTTGCTGTATTTTCCATGTAATTTACTGCACAATACTCGTACGTATTTACGCTTTTGCATTTTAGTATTCTTCGGAGTCGACGTACACTTTTTTCGCGTCTTGAATTTCTCACAAGTTTGCTGATACATCAGCTTCGATTTACGCTTAAATCTCTTTCTCCCACGATTACTTTGTCCTAACTTTCGTTTTTGAGAACGCTCTTGTTTTACTCTTACTCTACCTTTTGCCGTGCACCTGATGCATGGTTGTACGCGCTGTGAATATACTTTGCATTGAAATCGACGGACATTGACATGATCACGGACGATCAGCTGTTTTTGAGTGGATCTGTGTTTGAACCTTCGTTTTCTACAATTTCGCAATGATAACGCGCTAGTTTTATAAAAGGTGACAATATTAAAAACAAATTTACTCCTTTCTACACCATATTTACTATTGGTACACCTTGAGACCGAATTCATATAAACTACAGAATCAGCAAAACCCAACTGGTTATCGTGGATTATTTCATTTTCCTTCTTGACCTCGGTATTACATTTTAACTTTTCAACTAGCGGCCATTTCCCTTTGTCTGCATGCACTTGAGTAAGACTGTTACTTTTAGACTCGACTACCGTGAATGTTTCTGACAAATTATTTACAAATAAAGCGCTTACCACGTAAAACAAAATTCGCTGGATAGGTCTACACTTTAAACTATTAATCTGGAGTTGTTTCTCACTACCGTGCTCGAAGTTAGTAAAGTCGGAATGGATTTGCAGCACAAAAAGGCAATTTACGTTGGACGTGTATGGTACCAAAGACAAATTCGAATCCGTTAGGTCGCGCAAGACCACTTGCCCGCGACGTAAAAGCGACAACACTATAACTAAATCATCACACAAAAACAACAATTCAATTCTCAAGCCTTCCCTGGCTTCTTGGAGAGGACGGGTACGCGTATTCCCAACGCTACCGTTCATTATGTGTGAACCATCGGCATCCCTTGCCGGTAAATCAATGACACTAACTACACTAGAAACATGATTGTCTGTACGTACACATAACGATCTTCTGCTTACTGCTACTTCCACACTACATATTTCCTTTTCCTGACTGTAACTAACTCTCTGACGTATTAGGCATCTATCTTCCGCGATGTGAGCCTGCGCGAATTCAAGAGTGTTTACAATTTCGCTTCCGCCTTGCACTTCTTTGCGGTTAAGCCGTGCCGTCTGCATGCATTCACAAAACTCAACGAGGCTTTTGTTACATTCTGCTACACGGTTTTTAAACTCAGCAGTTCCTGATTCAACCTGATTGGTCACATTAATTAGTCCAGCGTGTACCTCAATTAAGGAGTTATTAGCCGATATAATATCTCTACTCAAACCATCCAGTCGATGTTTTAATTCAACCCTATTCTGCTTACATTCGCCTATTAATTCATCAGTACTGATCTATTTATCTTTTCACTGTTGTTCTCTAGTTTCTGTTCTAATTTTTGCCCTAATCTATCAAAGTGTTTCTCTAATTGTTCTGTTAACATCGCTTGAAATTGTTCTAAAATATTCGCTTCCATATTTACTTAAATTACAAATAACTAAATCACAATATAAAACATGCAAAAATAAACACTTGACTTCAATAACACAATGTAAACAAACACCTTTCTAAAACTTTTTCATCATTTCAATTACACAAAGTTTTCATTTTGCTTTAAAATTTCATTTTTCAAAGTGTTTCGATAAACAGTTAACATAAACAAACGAATTATTATTCATTCATCATTATATAAAAGGTGCATATATAAGTACTGGTGTATGTGTATTTTCAGCTAGGATCAGCTGTTCGGTATTTTCGTCTGCGCGTACTATAAAAATTGATGGAAGAAAAATTCGCGAACAAATAAAATGTTTTAATTTCTTACGAAACAAATTATACTAATGATATTTCTATGATAATTAGATTTACTTTGTTTTTTCAAACCCCTACTGATTGTTTTCTTTTTCTGTTCTTTCTTTTTATTTTTTCGCGAGTTAAAACAATCTACGCGTGATTTTACACCAAGTCTGCTGCTTGTGACTACGTGATTCAAATTCTTACTGTTGTCGGGTTTTAATAAATGAACGCTAATATATTTAAATACAATTCTATCCGAAGATTAAACTGGGTCGTGTCACGGTTTAGCCATTTCGGGTTGTGACCATTATGTACGTCGTGGTTCGGATTAATTTCTTAGTCTCATACCTTGCCCCTTTTTCCTTTTTATTTTCCAGCTATCTCATGACGACTATGATCAACGCCCATGCCTACAGCTTCGCCATGCAGTGGCTGGAAGCACAACAGGCGTAGATGTAGACAACGTAAATAGATTTGTTAGGCTACGAATGTGATAAAACTAAATATTAACTTTACAACAAATAATAGACTCAAACTTAAATAATAAATGTATAATGTTACTCAATAAACATGAATATTACATGCACTTGAATTTAAAATATGATTGTAATTTACAATACTTTACTGAATATCGATATTAAGGTGGTGTGGCTTAAGAATATAACAACTCACGTATTCTTCGGCTAGCCTGCATATCACTCCATCGATGTCCTGGGTTCAATCACAGATGCTGCTTCTGGAATTAATGTTTTGGGTTTGAGTCCCGACTGCTGCTTCCTCGATGAGTATCCCAAACTGATGTTACGATTATAATCCCTTGTCCATGAGGTTGTCGATGACGCTTTATCATACAAATTCACTTATGTAAAGGTTACTGCGAGAAAATACGAACTATCACTTTTCACATATACAAAACTTCACCAATTCTGACTTGACACTCGATGTATTAAAAAAAATGTTTATATGCGCGTAACCATATAGTATTGCTATAATTGTAGGCAGCATGAACGCCGCTTTCGATAAAGTACGGCGAGCGCAGGAGTAAACAGTGACGTGGAGATGGTCCTTCCAGGGGTGCCGGAGCACTGAAGCTTTTCCTAGTTAGCTTCTTCGTATGAATGCTTGAGACGGGATTTTCCCGTTTATGACGTTTAATGTTGAGTCCAAGCTCTTTGGCTGAAGAGATGAGGATGCTTTGAATTAACAAATCAGAGATGAACGGTAACAAGACGAAGGTGTTATTGCAACTTTCCCGTTTTTCCGGACTCAAGGAATCGTTCACAAAGGGAGTCATTGTCTCTGCATCGTATGTCCATATTTGGCCACAAAATCTGACTGAGGCTTACCAACACAAACGAAGAGGCATACCAAAGCGATGAGAGAAGAGTTTCTAGAGCGTTTGGAATATACGAGGCTTGGTTAATAAAGTTCAAAATAAATCTATTTTTCCAATGTCTCTTTTAAATCCAAAAAAATAAGCTTTAGGACGGTGACAACTACCATTACAACTTTCACGAGAGTATACATGTAGAGAAAAATCAAGAGAAAACATCAATAGATTATACAAAAGTTTTGGACAAAAATTTATTTAAAAAAAAAACTCAAGAAAGTCAGTATAAAATGCAAGTTCATCCTGCCAAATGCACATCCAAGAAAAAAACACCACCGTCTTCAAAGCTTCTGGCTAGCCGTAGCTCACACTTACCCATTGAATGACAGAGGTCTCATTCGATTCAATTTTCGTCGTGACCTAAATTTCAAATCAGAAAAAAAATCGGGAATGGTAAGATCGGGAATCAGAAAAAAAGATGGTGTGTGTTAAAACAGAATAATGGGGAAAAGTAGGAAAATTATAATTAGCTCTATTGGGAGGTGGACTACACTGATGTACTCACTCGCAGACAACAATGTTTCTTGAGACACCGAACGATTGCGAAAGGCCGATGAGTATGACGTAGGTGGTTGTCTGAGCACCATATTACGTGAATGTAACTCTGAACAGCTGACGAAGTTTACCTGAAATCGTAATTAGCATTACTATTGGAGCAGAAGTCAATCTATCATCAGGATCAGCCGGGAT